>NC_064670.1:33408403-33717494 GCF_943734685.1 Anopheles coluzzii | reverse complement strand
AACACAATCCGAACGCTACATATGTAGTTCAAGTAATTCTTTAAATATGCCCGAAAAAAGGATTTTACATTTTTATTTGCTGACTCATCGCGAAGTTTTTACATTGAACAACAATCCAAAACACAAACAAAAAAATAAAACAGCAGAAGTAATGATGCCATGTAACAGGATAAAACTCTGTAATATAAGTCCATTCTGCAGGATATGCCAGGATATGTTTCTTACTTCTCTTAAAAGTCAATACATGAACACATTTATTTTGAATGAAAAATTATTTCTACCAGATTCGATATATGTTTTTTCTAATAAAAGACACTTCTTAAAACGAAAGAATTACAAAACAAACATCCACATACTACACAATCGTACCAACATGACCCACGTGGCTCGGGTTTTTTTTTTTGGGATAGAAAAGCACAACCCGGAAAAAATGAAACACCTCAAAAGGTCACAAAACCAACCAAGCCTGTTGAATGTTGGAATGAAACTACTCTCTAAGCTCATGCATACATCGCAGAAACAAGGCTAGCGCAGAGCGTTGGGTGTAGTGCGGTTAGTAAAACTTTTTAAATTAAGGTTTCGATGCCCTAGAAATGAGCCTCCCTTTGATGGACGCAAACGTAAGACAAAGGAGGGCACACTAGGAAGGTAAAGTAAGTGAAAAAAGCGGAGCGGTGAGCTACGGCTACTGCAAAAGGGGCATTTGTGCGAAGCTAGCAATCCAAACGGTTGATAAGGAGTTTTGCCTAAGAAAGAGGAAAGAATAGCGATTACGAGATATCTTAGATCCATGGAGGCTCCAGCAACGCCGCTGAAATGGGCGAGCTACCGGGGGCGAGCAGTGAGTGCAATGAATAGCAATGGGAGCGAATGACGCTAACAGCGAGGCGAACAAGATTTACCCAACGAAGTGTAAAGTCTGCTATTTTGTGATGCCGTTGTGCATCTTCGCGGGTTTCGTTTCATCACTTATTTTCATTGCTTCAGTTTCTTGCGCGCATTTGCAAAGCTCGGTGCAGTGAAGTGTAGGAGTGTGTTGTACAAGTGATTAAAAGTATTCCTCTCAGTGTGGACCGATGTTTTTTTCTTTTTTTTCTACTTAGCTCACTTATTTGCATTTTAGTGGAAGGAACATTTTGTCCCATGTTCGCTGACGGTTTCCTCTATTTTCCATCATTTAAGCGCTTATTGAGTTTCCGTCTGAAAGTAAACCTATAATGGAAACTGAAGAAGGAATATGACAATCCGGGGAATATAGCTAATGGATGGCGACTCTGTCATCTTTAAATTGTACAAAAATGTTACTAACTTTTTGTGACAAACAAATCGTAAGTGTGAAAGAAATAAAACTTTTATATATTTACTACTTACTGTCTCAAGTGCTATAATAATAGCAACATTTATAACAAAAAGTATAACTGAATGTTAGTTGCAGAATGTAAACATTTTATCTACAGTTCTCATTCTAACGTATGTAAAAGCCTGTTTCTGATCATTTTTAAAGCAGCAAGTTTGAAACGCTTTGGATTCTACCCATACATTTTAATTTTACATTCAATTCATAAGCTCACCTTATTTTCCACCCCTAGCATTCACATAACGAAAATGAATAATTTCAAATTTCATAATCCTTTCATTCGTTTGCCCCTTTTACACGAAATGTAACGTACACCATTCAGTACAATAATAAATTCTGTCCCAAGCGGATTAAAACAAATGAAATACATTCCACTCTTTGGAAGCCAAACCAAGCGTACCCGGGCACGAATCAATAAGCACAAACCCATAAATAAATATTTTTCTATACATTACCGCCGGTGGCAAACGAATTCACATGCCACGTGGTATATTCACCACGCGGTAGAGGAGATGGAAGTGCAAAAGCTGAAAAATAAATAATCGCACATGCATCGGCACCGGGCACCCTGCGTATCAATCATACTCATACATGAAACATTACCGGCTGCATCCCATACTCGCAAGTCACTAAATCAGTGGAAAATTATGTTCCACTTGTGTGCACCGTACCGCGTGCATTTCAATCACACGTGCAAATAAAGATTCCACAAAACCCACCAGGCGCCGACCGTCGTGTCGTGCAAATCAAATTTCCATTCCCCCTCCCGTTCCGTTTTACCGAGCTACGCTAGCTTTGTGCGCCAGAAAAACAGGGGCAAAGAAGTGAATGGAAAAGTTTGTTCAGATAAGAACTTTGTCATGTGTTTATGTTTGTCTGCATTTGTGCTGTGTAGAGTGCATTTTTCGGGACGCCGCGTTGCAGGCGCCCTGTTGGAACTAGGGTGGAGTGGGGCGAAAATACAAACCCCGAGGGAACCGTATGTAAATAGCTTTAGATGTGTATGTTTTATCGGCTTTTCATACAGTTTACCAGCTCTTCCGGGTGCTGATCATACTGACATCGGGTTACGGTTGTGCAGTTTTTAGTATAAGCTTTTCCAGTTTGCAATTGCAAAAATGTAATGCTTCATTTCGGTGGAAAATTGAAGCAGGCAGAGTGATAATCATGGTACCAACCTACTGTGAAAATGCATTTATTTCTGTTCGATAATATCATTACGAATAAAAGAGTGCACTCAAATATCTCCTCCTTTGGTCAGAATTTCGATAAGCTTTTACACAGTTTCGTGGTAGGCTTAGCATTTAATCAATGTAATTGAAAACGTTAATTTTCTGTATAAATGTACCAAAAAAAAACAAAAGAGGGACACACAGCTCGCGTTGTATATTTAGACCATTTGTAACGACAGAAGCCAACTCAATACCAAGTTAAAAACACAATATGAGATGAAAAGAAGGTGTGGACTCGTCCACAATGGTCTAACTAGATTAAAGAACATTATAAAATTTACTGAAATTCTATTTTAATCACTAAGTTAATAATCAGAGTCATATCATTTTTATTGTTTTATCAGTCAACAGAGTGATTTTGAACGTTTTGGAACAATTCCGCTAGCACTAGCTATATTTTTATTTTAGTTTTTAAACCTTTGTTTTAAAGTAACACTTAAAACAAATGCTATAGAAAATGCAATTGCTTAACCTTCTTCACAAATCTTCACAAATATGCTCTCTCATGCCTACTCATACCATATGTTCGCTTTCAACACATTCCGATTCATACTCCAGCACAACCATCCCGTAATCTGCTTAATAGCGGCCCTTACAAGTCAACGAATGCCCATTACTTAAGCGTGGCGATGAATGTAACAATAGAAAATTATTTATTGCCACTTTACCACTGTACATCCCTTGTGCCCTTACACACACACATCGACACAGACTCCTTACCATCCTCAGCTCATTGTTCCATTCGTACACATTTTACGGTACGATTCATTATTACAAACGAACAAAGTCATTTGCAAGCTTTCCCGCTTTGGAACGAGCAGTAATCCCTTTCAAGAGGCAGAAGGAGTCAAGCACCTACACCCAAGAAATGCCACCAACCGTCGCAAACAGTTATCAATATGTCCGGGCTGGCCCATTCGTCGTCGTTACTTAAAGTTTTACATGACCTTCTGCAGCACTATAATGAGTTTCAATGCTTTATTATTGAAAGTTTTACAGCATAGGGACACAATGGCGAATTATTTATCGATTTGCATTTGTCTACAAAAAGGTCTGATGCTCACCACAAATCGAACAACGTTTCCCAGCCCTGCTTGATCCTTCGATCATGTGATGCGTAGTATGTTTTCCAAAAAAAAAGGGGTTCTTACAAGCTACGGAAGTCCTTTAGTCGGGAAACACAGAGCGTCCTTATCCGCGTACGAAAACGCAACCGAACGGAATCGGAAGAGAAGCATTTCAAGCCTTTCAGCAAGCAGCGACGGCAAAGATATCGTTTAGCCATTCATTCAATTAGGTGACCCTTGCACGCACCCTAACCGCCGGCACACATTCACACAAACATATGCGCACGCGAGGATGTGGAGTGAAAGGATCGTTTGCAACACTAAAGAGCTACTGCGCTACGAGAGTCTAGGGAGTAGACGCGCTACTACCAAGTGGGTACCATTTGTCATTTCCCCGAACGACTAGCAATCCGGTAACGGCAACGGCATTTCGCATTCGAACGAGATGTTTCTGGCCCTCCAATTCGTACCACCGGAAACAAATACGGGCGAACAGATTTCACTAAAACCGACAGCCGACCAATGTCCCGACCGGTTCATTGCCGGGACCCACCAGTGACCAACCAACCAGCTGGGCTTGCGTACGATGATTGAGAATTTCCACTTTTTAGTGCGAAGAAGAAGCAGAACTCGGTAACATCATCAACATACGGCCACCGGAAGGAAGGAGACACGTGCAGCAGTGGCACGAGACTTTCGGTTGGACTTTGGTGGTTAAAATATGATGCCCATGAACCAGCACAGCCCCAACAGCACCCGATGGGTTGAACCACCGTTCCGGGGACACTTTGTCAAAGCAGTTGCTATTGTTTCCATCCGTTTGCTTCGCCGGTGGTGCCTCCCCTCAACGCAGTCTCTGTCTGACCCTCGATGTACTTCGGGACTGAAGGGTACTCGAGGCATTACCGGATTACGAATGCCGGATTCATTGGAGAGTTCCTGGACTTGTCGCACGCCGCTACGCTTCGTTTGATGATTACAGTGATAGATGCGCCTTGGATGATGATGCTGCTGCGATGACGATCATGTTTATGATGCTACTAGGTGGAAGAGAATCCAAGGTCTAACGATGCTCGTTAGTGGAGGATGCTTGGATGCTGTCATAAGCTTGGCTGGATCCACTTCAAGTGCTCGTAGACATTTGGGATGATTACAACTGTAGCAAACATTGCGCTATGATGCGTTGCCGCGAGTGAAGATGCGCTTGATGAATGTTTTGCTTTAAATGTATATAATTGCTGCAAACTATCGTAGTTCTTACTTCACTGACACATTATCTAGCACCAAATATGTTTACCAACCAATCAACATGACGTCCGTTCTGGCACATTACAATCAGATCCGTTCCGATTGTCCTTACAACTTCCTTTTTCCACCTCCCCCAATCATCATAACATACGAATCTTGGCAAACGGAAGACACCAGTTGAAGGATCATCCACTTCGCTTCCGGCGTTTTCCGGCACGGTCATGGAAGCCCCTGTAGCAACAAAACACTCTCGTTGGAATGCAATCCAACAATCCCGGCACGTTATTTACGAGTCTAGTGCCGTGCGCATTGAAGCTCGTACCCGCTGTGTTTGATGAAAATTATGAACCGGATGAAAGTCCCGGCTTGTTAGAGATTTATCACCACATGTTAGAATTCATTATGATTATCCGTTTCGTAAACAACGGCCCCCCGCATGCCCATGCTAATATTAACACATAAATAATTACAACCATTGACATTGAGCATGGGGAGGGGCGGATTGAGTGCTAGCCAAAGGGGTCACGTTTTACCAGCAGCCTCATGTAGGCAATTCTGGCAGCGTTACGCACATTCGTTCCGTATGCACAAGGCGACGATGCTCATTTTTCAATTCAGCTTTGCATTTCCTGACGTCTATGTCTATGGCATGGCGTTAGAGTGTGTGAATGTATGCCAGAATGGGTAATGCGGAACAAGTATGATTGTTACCTTGACAAATATTTTATTGTATTGTCTTACTTTCAACTCATCTGTCGCCTTAACTGTCTATTGTTTTGCGTTGTTATGTAAAATAATCCTCACCCTCATCCTGTTTCAAAGAAGCTAGAACAGGTGTGTGATAATCCACTGTAGAATGTGTTCAGTTTTGACAAACCTTTCGTGTACCATCCCGTTTTGCGTACCTTGACATGAACAAAAGTGTGAAGACATATTTTCCAAGCACAAAATGTGTGGAAAATGAGATGCGGTAAGCAGCGTGCCGTCCTAGGCGAGTGGTGCAATGGGAGCTGTTTTGCCATTTTTCACACCACACCAAACAGCACATGCCTACCTCATGCCCCATGCCCGCAATCGTCGGACGATTTATGCCAGCAAGTACTGGTGCGAAATTGCCGCTCCTTCGTCCTCCAAAAAGCTACCTCCATTCCCCGTTATCCCGTGGCCGTTATCCCGTTACCGTGACGGAGTGTGGCACGGTAAACAATTTCACACTGGTATTTACAGTGTACTAAAGTACGGTGTTAGCTGCCGAGCTGCTAAAGCTACCGCTTGCTCACACGCTTGCATCCACCTACACATGTGTGCCGGTATGAGTTTATGCATGTTAAAAAACATTTTGCTTTATTCCTAGACACATAACGTATGATATGTCGCTGTCTAGGTGGCGCTCGCTCGGCGCCTAGTGCTTACGGATGAAATATTTCCCCCCGAATATTGCTTAACTGGCTGTTGTTGAGCATTCGAATTTTGGCGTTGCATTTCGTTTCAGCCACTTCAGTACAGTTTTTGATTTTACATCCTCCAGAACGGATTGTAGCCAGAATCGGGCCTGCTCCTGCTCCTGCTTCAGGCCCTGTTTGTGCTGTATTGAAAACACCTACAACGAGACGGGGAATTGTTGTGTTATTAGTTTAGAGCGTAGAATGTGAAGCATTTGTTCTTGTTATGTTGTTCTGTGCTTTTTGCTTTCGTTTCATACAAACGTTATTTGTCAAGCAGGCTGAACAAACAAGACATGGTGATGGTGTCGTATGTTAGCAAATAATTTGATTTTGTTGTAAAAATAATTTTAACAAGATAAATGGCTGACAGACAAGGCCCAACATCATATGTACCACTTTTGTTCGTTCTGTATATGTTTTATGCATGGTAAAAGGATTCTCTGTCGCTTACAGTAGAACTGTTGGTATGACCTTTTTTTAAACTACCTCTTTCCATAAATTATAAACGCTTTAGAGCTCATGAAATAGAAAAAATGTAAGCATTTGTTTGAAAAGGTTCTGAAGAACCAACTAAAAGAGGAAACAATTCAACAATGGAACAGAAAATATTTTATTCAATATGCTAACATTTTAATAACGTTTCAAACACCTTTGCTGAGGTTTAGTTCATGGATAATTTATTATTGTTTGATGAAGAAAAGTAATTTATTAAAGCGTTTTTATTTATGCGTTTTTTTAATATTTGATAAGCATTAAAAAATTTAAGATTTTAAGATGTTAGTGAAAATAGCAATGATAATGTTTGCCAACTCCCAAATTTCTTAATAACAAGTCAATTTTATCAGGTTTACAGGGCTTCGCAAATAAATTTCAAAGATTCACTTTACTCTTAAGAGTACGCCGAAATTAATGGCATAGAAACCCAAGCAAAATGAGATACTTATGAGGATCCCTTAAAAGACCTAAAATCAAAACCAAACCCATAGTGGTCCTGACACTAATACATTCAATAATCTGGTTCAAGAACTGCACATGACCTAACGCCGGCCCAGGATCCTAAAGCTGAAACAATACCGGTCCTGGAACCGATCATGAGTTTATACCGGTCCAGGAACCGATCATGAACTTATACCGGTCCAGCAACGAATACTGGTCAAACCAGGTCTGGATCATGTTCCTGGAACCAATCATGAACCCAAACTGGCCCTGGAACCTATCATGAATCTATACTGGTCCTTGAACCGATCGTAATCCCATACCTGCCCTGGAACCGATCATGAACCCATACTAGTCCTGCTACCTATCATTAAACCATACCGATCCTGCAAATTGTAATGAACCCGCATCTGCCATGAATCCCACGAGGTTCCTGGAACCCATCATGAACCCAAACTGGTTCTGAAACCGATCAAGAAATCATACCGATCCAAAAACAGCTCCCGATTTCATGTATTTATCTGAACAGTACATGGAACAATTCAAGATTTAGATTTGGAACGATACTTGAACCCAGGTCTGGAACCAGCATACAATTCCCGTTCCAGTCGACATACCATACTCGGAAGTAAATTTGCAGCATAGGAATAGTGTAGGAATTAGCGTAAGAAATAGCGTAGGAATGAGCGTAAGGAATAGTATAGTAAATTTAGTAGAATTTGTATAGTATTCACATTCAATAATTATGCTACACTTAACATGTGCAATTTAATTCATTTAACTAGAGCCCAAAAAAGGGAATATACCATTATTTCTGTGATTTTTTCTGTTGAATGATCAGACAACTGTTCCATTAGTTATCAAGACATTATGGGGCATACAAGTTTGAATTTCGATTGGTGAAAGGGACGTGAAAATATGACTCCACCAAACGCCAATACATGATATTTGCATTACAATAAAGCATAACCGTCACTAGTAGCGAAAAAAAACGTCATCCCATCAATTGACTGCAACCTGTAATCCAACTCACCACCGACTGTAATGGCATCAACTCAACAATGTTAAATGATGCTCAACTTTGGCGCATCCATGCTGTTGACATTTCTACACCGATCGTTTGATTAAAAGGAGGACAAATTAATTATGCAAATCATTAACGCTCAGCCCACACCCACATCAGACACTTTGATTGAGTGATCAGATAGCTGGCAGCTTCACCGCTTGACGCTGATGCGCAGAATGCAATCCTATCCGTGTGAATCGGTGTAATTTAATTTTCCACCCTTTTTTGTTGCTATATCACTCGGTTGTTTCTCTCTCCCTGTTCGTGCTAAAAAATGGACGCAAAAAACGATGACGAAAAAAAGTCAACCATCGCGCTGAAATCAACCAGAATGTCTTTTCCGCTCGGTAGAACAATCTTGGAGCGATTGCCTTAATTAGCACGCTTCCGGATGTCCACTCAGGAAACGGGGCTTTCCTCATGCCCCATCCGGAGCACGTTGCTGGGTAGTTGGTATGATAACAGATTCATCAACCCCGGGAACGGTAAAGCCAGAACGATGAGGAGGGAAAACGCAAGTCCCAAACGCGAGTACCACGCTCTAGCAAGGATTGTAAGCACAGAAAGCCACCGTGTGTTGAAGAAAAGCGTTTGTTCAGGAACATCGCAAAAAAAATGCACGCAAGGTATAATCGTTCAGCAACCAGCAGGGTACCCGTCAGCAGAACGCAACCGAAAGCAAAGAGAAGCAAACGGCTGCACTGTCCGGAACTGTCGCTGACAGCCGTACACGGCATGACATCAGGTCAAAGGCTGCACGGAGGAGCCCTCGGGGCACGATAACGATCATGACTTTTTATGTAAATCGCCGTAGTAAATCTCTCTATTAGAGCTTGTAGTCGTTTGTAGTTCGCTAAGGCAAGCGCAAACTACTGGGGGCCGGTTCGTCTCGCCCTGGCCCTGGATTTTGTGCTCACGCAGCGTTCCGTTCACTCCTGCCACGGAAAGGGCACACGGAGGTCGCTGCAAAGGGCACGGCAGGGCAGGGCAACTCCTCCCCTATCGTGAAGATAACGCAAACAATCAAAGCGATGGGGAGGATGAGCTCGATTTGCATAGTTATGGTGATATTCACACCCGGAGGGGTTGATTTCTCTGCTTTTCGTTTTTGCAGGGTTCTTTTTTTTTGTTGCTGTTCCCACTCCGCTGGAAACTTTCCCACTAGACCTTGTACGGAGCGGGCGAGAGGGGATGAACACAGAAACACGGGACCCGTTTAGAGAACATCACACCGTACAAACCGTGACATTGGCGTACACCGAGGTCGAGAACGGGAGTTGCTTGCAGCCAACGAAAAGCTTGCCGCTTGTCGGTTCGTTACATGTAACGACCTCCGGTTGCCAACTTAAACCAAACCCCTTCGGTGGCCATCACCCCCCTCCATCGAACACGGCTCCGAAGTGTGTTAATCTGTGATTTTTACATGCAAATAGTATATCCTGCAAACCAAGTGGAGGAGCACTCATATCCCGTCCAGAGTGAGAGAGAGAGAGCGAGCGGGTAAGGGTGACCATTTTTATCACTCCCCAAGCGCTTAACTTGCTAAAGATGGCCAGCACGGTGACTGTAGAATGTGTGTTTTATAACAAATTGCTCGTCATAATTTATCCGAAAACATTGGGCAGAAATGGGATTGGGGAGAGAACATGCGAGCACGGATTAATTGGACACCATCCCTTATGGTGTCTCGCGTTCTGTGCGATTGCATTTTGCTGGCGCTGTTCGCATTTGTATGCAGATTTTTTAAAATGAGCGACAAATATTTAGCACCACCATTAGCTAAAGCTCGTGTTTTGTGTTAAGCACCGGCTGAACTATGGTTGAGATGTTCAGGATCACATTCCTTAGCGAAAATATTTGAAATGAATTTGAATGCATAATTATGCATATTTTTTATACCTTGCAAAGTTGACCATAGAATATTTCTATAAACGATATATTTATGAGTTAAAATCAAAGAAAAATGGTAATGTTCGTATTGAAAATAGCAATAGTTCGTAGTTTTCATAGCAAACGTTGGTATTATTAAACTTAAAGCTTACAACATGCCCAGAATATCACACATTGCCTTGTTTAGTCTGGACTTATAGACTTGAATTCAATATTTACGTACAACCTAAATAAAATAACCTGCAGAAAGGCAAATCTTGCGACTAACCCCGTATCCCCTAGGGAGAACACATTTTACAAAACCATCCCCTGTTTTCCGGTTGTTAGGGTCATCTTCCGGTGCTTTGCTTTATGTATAGGACGGTCGGGGTTGTGCAGCGTTTTAGGGTGAGCTCAAAAATCCAGTACTTTGCGTCTCTTACCGAATTCGTGTGTCATCGAGGGTATTTTATCCCTATTGTCTCTGGGAGCTTGGACACTTACCGTGGGTATAGAACTTAAGAAAGGAAACTATATTTGTCGAAGGGAAGAATAAAAAAAAGTCAATTTCATTCCCATTTTTATATTATTCTCATAGTTATAGTGGAAGCAAACAGAGGGCATGCAAATATCCATTCGCTCTTTATGCAATCAATTCTCGAAAATAAATCACCAAAAGGTAATTTTAAATCGATCAACATCCTTGCTTACGGTTAACAGTCGACAAAAACAAAAAAGCATCCAAAGCTGCTCCATTTGTTAATGGAACGACACAATCTTGCTCAAAAAAGTGCTTGCTACCCTTGGGCCGCCACATCATCATTCACTACATGCGGTTAATAAATTGAAAACAGCAATAATAAACATAACAGACTGAGAGAAAAAATACACCCTCAAAAAATCACTCACTGTTTGACTGTTTAACAATGCATCAAGGCCACATTCTGGGCCCTGCCCCTCCTACCGGTCAGTCATGGGAAATGTTTCAATGCCGTTTCCCGATGATTCTGCTTACAATGATGGGGAGGGGAGAGTTCACGGCGAAACGTGTTTGCTGTTTCCTGTCCTTCCGAGGTCGGGCCAACCTGCAACTGCGAGTGACTCCACCTGCTGGGCCAATCTGCTCCGAGCCACGGAGCATTAAGCTGAGCATAAATATTTAGCATAATTAAACTACCCATTTGTATGTAGCACGAGCGGCACCCTCGTAGCCAGCACGCCCAGTGGCACTTACCTTCGTTTCGCTTCCGTATGAAATTAAATTTCTACCTTCCCCATTTATGAACCTATTGACCTTTTGACTACCCCCTTACCCCTTCGGGCGTCATTTCATCTTGCACGTTCGCCCCGTACCGTACGGTGAAACATTTTATTTTATTGATTAACCGAACCGTTGTATGGGATACGGTTGCGGTTGACGTTTGGGTTTTAAATGAACATTAATGCACCTCGCACACCATTTGCCTGCCAATTGCACGATCGAACGTGTGCCGTCCCGATTGTCCCGAGGCCGCTGCTGAGCGGAAATGCACTTTGTGCCAAACCGCATCCAATTCGGTGAAAAGTGCAACAATGCAGTCCAGCTGTTGGGAGGCTGCGTATTATGACCGTGTTCGGCGAAATGAGCTGCAGTGGTTTGCAGTAATAGCCAGCTGTAATGTACAGATTTTCAACCACATGTAAAAAAAACCGGGAACCCTAACTAATTAAGAGAAAAAGATAATACAAAACAGTGAGCAAATGATAAGCCTATCTAGTTGCTAGATTTCGTTCGATTGTGTTATCCCAAAATGTCATTCAAAATATCTAAATTGCATGCAGCTTTCTGTCCAGTGGGCTGATTATCGTCCCTGCAAACAAAACTAAGCAGCACATCCTGCGAAGGGAAGGCAGCAAGGGAGAAAAGCAATCAGCCAGCTTTCCCGGTGCCCCAGCGAAGCTTTCCGTGTCAGATGGATTACGATGAATTTCGGGCTCGTCGACCTTTACCATGCATCTCCATCGTTTGACGCCTGGCACTGTGATGCTAAAAGTGCATCGAAACTTCACCACCACTCCACACCGGACTGGGGGCAGAGGCACACCCACCGATGCGTTAACGCATAACGAGCTGAAATGTCAAGCGTGACTCGTGTGCCGAACGCGACCCGCTCTCGTGCTGAGTTTATTTGCTTTTTTTAATGACATTTGTGCACCGACCTGGATTTAAGGGGAGCCAGGAAACTATAGCAAAAGCCAGACCAAAAGGCACGACTGCCCTTCTATCAGTACAGTTGACGTTTGTTTACCCGCGCTGGAACACTTCTCCTACCACACGGAGGACAAGGAGTGTGTGCGTGAACCGCGGGGAGTAATTTCAATTTCCTAATTATTATTTAATATCACAATATGGATTAACGATAATCAGCCCGTGTCCTGATTTTTGTATCGCTGTGTGCTGGCGCCCGACACACAAAACCCGGCCGCCATCTGTTCGGCCGATAAGCAGCGCTCCGAGTACGAGGCGTGATGCGTATGGACGATAGTTGGGTAGGGTATGGTGGTCAAATGAATTCATAAGGATTAGTGATAGCGCCGGTGTTCGATGCACACCGCGGCATGGCTCCATTATTCCTGGGTGAATATTATTATTTTGGCGCCAGTCCACGCCTGCCTATGACTTTGGAGCGTTGCGATGATCCTGTCCCTTAAAGCCTTGCGTCGTCCAAAAGGGTGTGAAGCGTGTTTTGGGACCAACACTTCTCGTTTCAACCCCCGCTTGACCCATCGAATGCTACTAGAGCGTAGCTTAATTTTAATTGCTTTTTGCTCGTACAGAAATGTGTGGATGTCAAACGGTCGTGAACGATGGGACACTTTTTGTGAAAATAAATCCGAGATTGGCTTGACCTTATCACAGGATGAGCCTTTCAACTATCACATCTATCAACAGGAATTGTTAGGTATTTGAAAACGCATACCAGAAGCAGTAATGCTTTGCATGTGTTCAATATTATATTATGTTGAGAGTTTTAAGTTTTTGGACCACATTTAATGTTAATCACTGATATTAAGCCATTAAGACAATTCAAGTTAAAAAACATAAACCCTTCAACTGCTGATTATTCTAGACGTTTTTCTCTAATTATTAACCCAATGTTGTTTTCCAAATTTGTAAAAAAAATCTATTCTGAAAGATTATATTGCATACCTCAAGGCGGTTAGCATGGCCATCTGAAGTTAACTATGATTTTACCTATTTGATACGCGATAGATTTACGTGGGTTTTGTAATAACAATAGAATTTTTTCAAGAAGGTGTAGCAGAATTATTAAAGTATGCAAATTTTACATTCCTAAAATGTGATAGGCCTTAAAAGAAAAGTTTTAATAAGCTAAATTCTATTATCTCGCTTTTCGATTGCGTTAAAAGATTATCGAAAGCGATTTGCAATTTACCTCTGATCTGCAATTCTTACCAATTCCAGGAATTGAAAAATCTGCTCTTGATTTCTTGTTTTTCTTTTGATTCACGCTACGCTCACACATCCACCCCATGGTAGTTTCACCAGGATACCGTGGCATGTGATTGGTTTTATTTGCTATTCCGACTACGTCCGCCGGTAGTCGCTGGACCGAACTGCTCTCCCTAACGAACTCGACAGTCTGTACACAGTCTGTACCGCTACTGTGCACTGCACTACCGCCCCACATCATCGCGCTGCGGAACCATTAACGTCGACCGAGGTGGACACTTAATTTGTAGCGGCTCCCACAAACACCGCGAACGTGACCAGTTTCGGGAAGCAGCAACAAAGCAGTACCAGCAGCACACACAAACACACGTAAACACATTCACCACGATGTAAGCTCCATTGCGAGGAGTCACATTCTAAGCCCGAATTTTATGGCATGGAAAAATACATCGTACATCGAAAATCGCTGCAGCGCTAAAGACAATGCAAAGCATCCTTCGACCTGACAACCGCGAGGGGGGAAACTTAAAACAGGGGAAGCCAACTAAACGGCCAACCCCCGGTGAATACGAAATGCTGCATGTGCGTGTAGTGTGTAAAATAAAAGCTTACAAAACCACACACCGGAAGCATCAAAGCAAAGCTCCCTTCGTTGTGCGTCTATTTTTAATGCATTTATATTACCACTTACACTTTTAGTAATTTTGTTAGCCGATCGCGCTCTATAGAGTGGTGAAATATTTTGTAATGCACATTGGCGGTCAAATTAAATCCTGATAACATCATTAAGCTGTAAATGTGCCTCGTAAATATGGTTCCACATCACGGCGCGCGGATTGGTTCGTTGTCCGTTTGTGCTTCACCCCAAATCGAGCGGCCTCGTGGTGCTGCACGAATCGTGAATGCAATCAGACAGCCCTAATTGTACACCATAAATCAATAAACCCGCGCAATCATATAATGAATACTTCATTTGTGGCAAATCCACTCACTGCGAATGAGCACATTCACTTCAGTGGCCAAAGCCCACACATAATCCACACACACACACACACTCGTGCAGCCTTCCGCGGGGCAGTAAGTGAATGATAATAAGTAAAGCCACTAGTTTCGCTGCAAATCAACAGCATCATCATCAGGTCGATCCGGTAGCCCGGAAGTGAAGCGCATGATGCAATCGTCGGTAAATAACACCGTTAAGCCACGATACCACTTCACTGTTTGAGCTACAGTAAAACTTCAACCACGAACGGAAACTGGCAATACTTACGTGTGTAAATAGACTGCCCTACCTGCAAAGTGCAGCAGCGTTGGTAATCATACAATAGGCTGGTTTTTGTAGCAAAGGGCAACAACGTTAAAAATGGGAATAAAAACAGTGCAACATTCGTGTGTTATCACATCTGGCAGTAAATTGTAGGAAATCACGTAACTGACGTTTGTAACGTTTATTAATACTACTTTACTGTACTTCGCCCGTCTGGTGCATAATTCGTTGGTGGTGATGGGAGTAATGTAAAGAGGATATAATTAAGTTTAGATAATAATTTTCTACACGTTTTGACATAATTCTATTGTCAATACAAAACCCACGTAAAACTGTCTCGTAGTAATTATATTTACGTAAAACCATATTTATCCTTTGATGGTCCCGCTAACCGCCTGAAAATATGCAATATAATTCAATCGGGATCTTTTTTTCACAAAATTACCATCTTTTATATACGTACGCAGTTAGTGATGGACTACTCACATTACAACTGCTTGTATTGAGCATTTCAAACATTCTCTGTCTTGAATAAAATCCCTTCTAAAGCATAGGCATTTGAACTTTCTACAAGATTAAAGCTTTTAACTATAGTGCATGTGTCTTTCGCGTTTCTTACAAAAAAAACCTAGCATTCAACAGGCCTTATGTATAACAGTTTTGAAAAGGTTATTAAAGGCTAGCTTTCTGTCAAGAATGGTTCGAAGGTCTCAAATCTCATATTTTTTGCTGTTTGGTGGTTGCCACATCTGTATCGGAATCTTTTTAAGATCACAACTTAAAATGCTGAATTGGTTAATACATTAGACAAACACTAATTTAATAACCATGAGTAGAACTTTTAACAAACTCTGCGCATTTTACCAACTGTTTTGTATAAAAATAGGAATAACTAGTTTTATAATAGACTTTAATAATCTATTTAATATTATTCATGATAGCATTTAACATTTAAAACTGTTACAACCCATGAATTTACAACCTTCTAGGCAAAAGATTACCCCATACTAACAACCCATTAAATGACACATTCCGCTAACAAAACGCTAGCACCGTTGTTCCTACCCATCACTCCATCCTTCAATCGTTCCATTTCGACGCCTTCCTTTAAATCAAAACAGGTGTTGTAATGCACAGACAAATGGTACGGTAAATCCTTCGAACCAAATAAGCCCCAATCCAAGCAGTGACAGGTACAATAAAAAGCTACCGTGAAATTTCGTACCTGCATCTGCTTAACCTTTCCCGAGCTTTCATGCTACGACCCCAAGGGACCAGGAAAAGAATAGCCCGGTACCGGAAATTATTCAAATAATACATCACCCAAAACAGCGCCCAAAAACAATCAACTCTCGCAGCAATTAGTACAAAATTTGTGTTTTTAATTCCAACACTTTGGGTCGGATTTCTAGGGCCTTGACGACGGTGAAAACTGGAACAGTTACGTAGCACGGCTATTACGGTCCGCAGAAAAGCCGACAGAGCCGCTTGGGCTTCTCTGTACTTCTTTCTATTACGCTTTTCTGACTCATTCTGACTTTTTTGTTTTGTTTCCTTCCCGCTTTACAGTACAGACGTGCAGAGGCCTGCATGAATTTGGTCCGACTTTGTACCATTCAGAAAATGACTGACCGAGTTCACGGCACTTATGCAAATTGACATTCGCCCCGTAAAAGCATGATGGAACTTGGTTGGTAGATAAAGATGGTCAGGTGATGCGGCCCAGTGGGTTTAGTGGCCCACGTGCGCAACCCTATCGTTAGGGTTTTGGGGGCGTTTGGGAGGATGAAATCTTCAACATTTCAAGTACACTACATCCAACAGCATCGGTACTGATAGATCTATTGCCGTGGTAGGATGAATACTTTTATGGAAGCTAATTAATCTTTTGTTTTATTATGTTCACCATGAACAAAACACATCTAAAGAAGGTTCGTGTTAGACTATCATGTAAATTATAACTCATCTTTGTAAAGGAGTTTTTTTTTCTAACCAGCGTAATGGTGATAGGAATGCCTCATTTCGTTAAAATATGTGATTAATTTAAATTAAAGGATTTGCTTTCGTTAAACCTAATTAAAGGGTTTCGTAGCGTGTTTTTTTAGAGAATTATTCGATTTTTTTACTTGTCTTACTCAATGGTTAAATAATCAATACACCAGAAGCGATACACAATTTGAGTGAAATGAATGCTACTTTTTTATTTAATATAATTCGAGTTAGTCCATTACTAACATGATGGTTATCCATTGAATGCATAAATCGAGGATTTTAGCCTCAAATCGAGCGTATATCAACCATTGGACCTTCAATTCGCATTAAGCCGTACCCTGTCATAACTGTTCTCCAATACCAAACAATTACAAACGCAACGTTAATGTTAAAGAGCATACACACTTTCTTTAGACTTTCTTTAAACTTACAAAAACAATGTATAAGATATGCTAGAGAAAATAAATCAAAACTGTGTCATATCATTTAACAAACACCGTGAT
Organism: Anopheles coluzzii; assembly: GCF_943734685.1. Lineage (NCBI taxonomy): Eukaryota > Metazoa > Arthropoda > Insecta > Diptera > Culicidae > Anopheles > Anopheles coluzzii. Next base: position 33,700,058 of record NC_064670.1, on the reverse strand, counting down.
TGAAACAATGATTGAAACAAAAGAGAAAAAGGTTATCCATCTATAAAGACACAAAAGAAAATACACAACCGTACCAACTCCTACATGCAGCACTATTTCTTTCACTGCTGACAAACAGAGAATCATTACACGCTTCATACTGTGCCCATTCGCCTGACGTGTCTTATCGAACACACTCGTATCGCATCGAATTCCCATTGCAACATGTGCCCGGCGGTACGGGATGCCATGATCAAATAGCTCCGTACGTTCTGCACCAGCATCAAAAGACCTCGGTATTCTTTTGTTTAGGTCAGCCCAGCACACACCGATAGCATCTTGCGCTGAATCGGGCCCCGGAATCGAATCGGCGTTGAATCGGCTGACCACACCGCACCGGTCACCAGTGTGTATCAGCAGGGTGGCCAACCCTTAATGTACGGATTCGTGCAGCAGCAAGTGTGTACCCATACGCTTTTGTTCGAGCCGGAAACATTAGCCTGCATTCTGTAATAAAAATGGCCAGCTTTTACAGAGCACACGCTTCCGGATCAAATCATTCCATCAGTACGGTCGGTGCGGAAGGATGAGATTTCGTCTGCGTAGCGATAAAGGTTTGCTTCCTGGTGCACACATCTGCAACGGGGTTGGCTGGTAAATGGTGGGCTTCCGTTTTTTGCCTCTAAAGCTCTTCAACAATCGAAGCACCCTTTGGAGCCTGAAGTGCTCGGAGAAGTATTTCCAAGAGAGTAAAGAAAATAAATTGAGTACGTGATACCATTCGAGTGCCATATATTATCCCCAAAATCGGTGAGACACAGGAGCCGGTGGATGGTGAAGCTCGTCTGGTGATTCCCCCCCTCCAGTTGTTCGTTTTCTTCGGTGTGTGTAGGTGTGTTTTTGTAGTGTGATAATGCACTAGATTTCAGTAACCAAGTTGATTTCCGAATTGAAAAGAAGATCGTCACTGCAGCCACCACCGTTCACGAGATCCTTCCTCATAATCGATTCGAGCCCACCAAAAGCCTATACTATACAGTATCGCACTCAAAATCTGTTTTCAATACACCAAAACCCTTCACACTAATCCCACTTCCACTTCACCACTTCCCCTACCTCTTGTAAAACAACCGTTCGCCGCTTTCGCTCCCTGCAACGAACCCGTAACCCCCGGGCCGGCAAAACATACATTATCCATATTCGATTATACCGGCAATCGAAACCTTAGGCACGAACGATATTTATTTATCAGCGAACTGCGTCCCTTCGGGTTTGCTGCTTTGCCGCCTCACAAATCCGCAAACCTCGCCCGAATGCACGTCCCAGCACACTGCACAAACCACAATCTCGATCTCATCCGAGCCGCTCACCGGCACGACGAAGGAAACTATCACAGTTTTCGGTGCTCATGCTGGCATGGATTTCGAACCAGTTTTTACAGTTTTTTTTTTGCAGCTGATCGTTCGGAAAGGGGATGCAGGGGAGGGGGTGAGTTAATCCCATGGCAAACACACAATCACAATGCTGCAGCATAAGATGCAGCTCGAGGGTGTGTTCTGAGTTTTTCAGCTACCAAATCGTAATCGTACAAAAAACTACGTACGTACCTACACGGAACGGCGGGCTGTAGCCAGGATGAATACTGCGTACCATGGCATCTTCACGTAATCGCTACCGAAGAATCTTAAATCAATTTCGTGATTATTGACGAATGCCTTTCGAAAAGGTACACGCTCTGGCAGGTGCTGTGCGGTAAAGTGTACACGATCGTATACATATGTGTGTGTGACTGGTAGTGTGTTACAGGTTGATAGAAGGATGCACTGTTCGTTATTGAATGTTGTGGGAGCTTGTAACAAAGAAATACTCGAATTTACCGGCTCTGGCAATTGCTTTCCGTGCAAGAATGTTTTTTTTTGTGATCCAGTATTAGGTCGCAGCAGAAGTTTGGTTATACTTTTTTGCTAACCATTCCGATTCTTTTTGTAACTGGCAAGTAGTGGTGTGGATAGAAGGGAAATGGAAAAATTTTAAATCACAAACTACTATACAATATTCACTAAATCAGAAATAATATGGAGTTTCTTTAGTTTTAGCTATAGTCTATATACTTTTTAGTCTTTTTAGTTTATATACTTTTATTATGAAAAAGCTTTTTTTTAGAATATTTTTTTTTATAAAAATTGTTTGTTTAAAACAACTTAAAATCTAGTATAATATTTGGAAATTGGGATACACGTAAGGAGGACGTACAGGTTTTACAAAGAACATTTAAGGATCTCTTCATCAATCACAGCATTGTTGTTTTCAACAATGTGGATGATGTAATTTTCAAACAAACGTAGGATGGGAATCCTCTTACGTATACTAATGTGACTTAAAATAGGCAAGAGGAGGGATGGGAAGTTTAGGTTGTGGTTGGGTTAATATTTAAAGATGTTTTTAGTAGTATATTCTAAAATCTATGAAATACAGAGGTCAATGCATAGCTTGATTTTGATCCACCATTTCCAAAGCATGTTTTTGGCAGTTTCATGAAAAAGTGTTCACAAACGATTCCACACGGCCAAGCACTTTTTAGGGCCAATTATGCATTTTCTGCACAAAGCCTAGTGTAACTATACATGTTCTTCTCATGAACGCGGCATGGAGTAGTTTTTTCAGGAATTCATCACTAAAGAACGACCACAATCAGGAATCTAGCCTCTTAAGGCCAGGGGACACTGTCGGTACTCGCTAGTGTAATTTCAATTTTCACTAGCGCATCTGGCGGCGGCTGACCGAAGCATTTTGCCAAACAATTTGGAGCCGCTTCAGAAAATATGTTATTATTAGTAAGTACTCGCAAGTGTAATTTCGATTTTCACTAGCGCAACTGGCAGCGGCGGACCCAAGCATTTTGCCGAACAATTTGGAGTCGGTTCAGAAAATACATTATTTTTACATGTTTTTTACTTAAGCTGGACTGAAAAAGCTTTGTAATTGGTGTATAAATATGTTGTGCAAGTATTTAAGCCATTATTTTATCAAAAAACCGGTTAAAACTACTTAAATTTGAGTTCCGGCACTAGCAGATGCTATAGTGAAAAACTAAATTAAATCGGGTATTTTCAAAATTGGAAAAAAACTGAATCAAACCTTCAATAAAACCCGATTTCTCTAACATTAAATAATCCTATGAATATCCTTATGTTTCTCGTGTAGTATTATGCTCAAAGTGTGCATTGGTTTATTTGCCAAATCAAATCTATGTCTTAATTATAAAAAATATATTCAGACGATCTAAAACCATGAAGAAAACTTCCACCCTTCCACAGTACCAAAGACCAAAAATTAGTAATACTATTAGAATGATAAAATAAGTTTCTAATACCAATATCACACCTTGGTGACAGAGTCTCATACCGACAGGAATCAGGAAGAAATCCTATTTAAATAAAATTAAGAACTTACGAAGCAACCTGTGAAAACTAACTCCCACCAGTGAAACCCACCATTAGCTCTGTACCCTTTACCAACAACTGTTTTCCTTCTACGGAATGATATTCCGATACAGCTACGGCCGATTGGTCAACCACTGAGAGCACTCCTGCACTCCCAAGAAGGTACGCGACGGAACCTCATGAATCAGCTTCACCATTGTGCCTGCATGTGTTCCTAAAAATGGCCGTAAATTGAGCACGTTCCATTTCCGGCACCCGGCCAGCAACATGAATGCCGAAGTTGTGCTGATGGAATTAGCCCATTTCACTACGCTCTCCCCGGTCCCGTGTTTGCGTCTCTTCTGCAACCATCCCGTGGGTTTGTTTTTCGGATCACTACAAAAATGTCTCTCCAAGTGAGCATTCTTCCCTTTTTTTTGCATGCGCAAATAATAGGCTCCCGAACCGAATAGCTGCAGTGAGGGTTTGTGTGTAAGTGTATACGGGTATGTGTGGACTCTTTCTTCAACTTGTTTACGCTTCGGGGCAGCAGTATTACGAAGTTTCGACAGTCCGGCGCTGGTTTTGTCCATCCGTCCATCGGTCAAATCCGTTTCAGATTCAAAGTTGTCCTTCGAAACTGGGCAGAAAACCAGTGCCAGTGTGTGCAGTAAGTACTCCAGCTGGACGTGGTGCAGGCGCTGTGTCAACGTGTGCCTGTGTCCCACGGCATGCTGCAGGGTGACCGATGAGTTAGCCGCACGGATAATGACATTCAAGGGTCGGGAAAACGTCAACTACCCTGGGCACGGGGACGTTTGGGCAAAGACCGATGGCCACGGTCGTCCCACTTGGCTCCGCACAGATGCCCGTGGGCATCAAAATCCTACCAGAAAGTTGATCCCAGGGAAACCCAGGGACTTGTTGTTTACGATCGTAACGGGGCTTTGCTGGTTGCTGGTTTTGCACACTATCTCACTCAACCCACACACACACACACACACACACACATTCCCTTTCCACTGTTGACATTCATTAGCGATTCCGCATCCGGCGGCAAACCCAAGACTGGACCCTCAACGAACATGCGACATGGTGCCGTCTTTGCACAAAACCCCATTAAGCTTCCGATAATGACTTTTCAAACTTTCTAATTGTGTGGTAACGGGTATGCGAATGGTTGCCCGTGAAGATCCAGCAAACGAGGGAAGCTCCTACCCTGACCCCCCCCCCCCCCCCCCCTTCCTTTCCGGACAATGACAAAGTCCGGAGGCTTAAACATGATTCGACGATCGCTTCAGTGTTTTTGTATGGCTTCATTCTGTGAACCAGTTTACTGGCCCCCGGTTGCCGGGCAGCCTTGCACTTGCAAACGTGCTAGGACGATGCTGGGAGCTGCACCATCTCGTTTAATGTGAAATGACAGAATGCATGGCTTCTAGGGAGCCTTCTGCATTGCAATGCATTTCTTTGAAGAAAGAAATTTAGAGGAGAAGCAGATTATGATAAAGCTAAAATAATAAACCAGCTATCAGTATGGGATGAGCTTTACCTCCGAAAGGGAATGATCGTTGCATGGAGACGCCTAGTCGCTCATTGTTTAAAGTTATTTCTGTTGTGTATTACGATGTAATGGAATGTGAAATTTTATACGTAATCTGATCACATCCAGTATTGTGTAGTCCTATCGACTTACTAACTTGCTACAAAACCATATAGATTTCTATGCTCAATTTACACTCAACTAATACAAAAACTTTCCATTCAAAGATTTTCCATTTAAAACCGCTTTAAATAGTTCCATAAAACTGATCTCCTTCGCAATTGCTGTTTCTGTTTCTTTACGCTTTAATCGTCAGGTTGTATCGAACTATTTTTCTTTTTTATTTATTCCGTTTTTTGTACAGGCTAGGAAAAAGTTGTGTAAAGACACGTTACAATAAGAGCTCACGAAAAAAGCTCGTTTTTGCATTTTAAAAGCTATTTTGCTAAATTAATAAATTGGTAAGCATTTTGTCATGGTAAAGGAGCCAGAACATAATAATCGTTATGTATATGGAGACGCTGTGGTGCTTTTGCCCAAAAAGACCGCTTTACAAAACATTCCACCACTTAGCGTACTTTGAACTACATTAAGCTCAGAACAATATCAACATTTCGTGGTCACGCTTTCGCATATTCATTCTTTACCACCGTGTACTTTACATAAAAGCTTTTAGTTTTTTACAACCATCAACTTTTACATCCTACACACTTCCACGAGCACGTCAAACTTTCTTTTAACTCGTTATTTCCACTGTTGTGTTTTTCCTTCACCAAACATTCATTCACCAAATGAGAGCGTACCCTCATTAGTGACCAATGTGTAAAAATGGGAGATACCGTACAAATTCCCCCTCAAAAACAAAAAGAAGCAACAATCATCCCAACGGAACCATGGAGCAAATTATAAATTCATCGAACGAAGGCATGCACAGAGACGTGAAAGCAAAAGCTAAATCGAACGTCATACCGAATAGGATTAGGGTGCCGCTCCATGCCGGTTCCGGTATGACAACCGCCCCACAGCCGAAACCGTTGCTTGGATGGAACCCTTTTTTCGTTTCATTGTTTCGCTCCGATATGGGTCCGGCATTTCAGCGGGGCAATAAAAATGCTCATGCCTAAAATTTACCTTAAAAGCTGTATTTTTTACTCCCTTTTTTTCTTTCTCTTGTCAAATTTTGCTAAACTAAAAAAACATCCCCATCCGAGGATTTTAGACCCTGACTTCTTTTTTTAGCACGACATTTTGTAGGACACTGTAAAATTATTCGCCCACGCAAGCTTTCATCTTTGCATAAACCGCGGGGTTTTGTCAGGGCACGCAGCAGGGCCTGTCAGATACCGTGCCGTTCATTATTAATCCGCCACACACCGTTCCGTGGTGCGCGTAATTTTTCATGAATATTAAGCGACTACCGAAGCGACCATTCGGCGCCCCGAAACACCGGCACGAACCCCGAGCGGAAGGATGACCGTAAGTGGTCCCAATTTGTTTCGTGCCGGAAAATGTGCGCCCTTCCGTGCGCCCGCGCGGTCGAGCTAACACTCCCCTTTGCGGTCAACCGGTAAATGCGACACATCTGGCGTGCGTTACGCAAAAACCTTCCAATCGTTACACCGGCCCGTTGTGCCGCATCGCACCCTCGGACCATCGGTGGCGGTGGGACGACCGGCGCAGGTCCGGTACAGGAGACAGTAGGCGCGCTGAGAAAAGAGGCCGCCCGATAACGGTTTTGCCCGACCGGGCGGCCTACCGGGGCCGACCCATTAGCACTAATGGCAAATGATGGAACGGTAAGCTACACAACCAGGATGGGAAAGATGATCGAAAGATTGGATCCGAGCTCGAATGGAACGGATAATGGAAAATATGGCTCGGTACGAAAGGGGATGGGAATAAACCCAGGACCACGGCTCCTGCTTTCTAATCCATTCCCTGGGCTCTGGGCCCCGGATCAGGTGGTGGTGCTGCGGTCGAAAGATAGTTAATGTCTTTTGCGTCGATGCTCCGGTGCGGCCATCCCGTGCCGCGATGGGTACATTATGGGCTTCTTCCGATACGGGACGGTAGTGCAAAAGGGAGCGCGAGTTTGCCGCTGCGCGGCGCGACCATCAGCGTCATTTTTCAATTTGCAACATTAGCGTTGTGCAAACATTAGTGTTGGCAAATGTGGATGTTAAATTTAATGAGTGTTGAATCTGTAGCCGACTTCTTGGGGGAGATGGAGCGATGGGAGTATTGAAGAGATTTTTAAATTAAAGTTCAGTTTCATTTAGAGCTAACGATTGAAATATTCTTTGTAGAAACAGTTGATTTGTTTGTCGAAAGGTGTGGACAAATATTCCAAGACATATGCTACAATAGTCGAAACAAATGTTGTTTGATAACGCACAATTTATAATTGAAAGTATTTTCATACGAATAAAATAAGCAAAATGATCTTAATAATTAATGGAACAGTTCATAGTGTCATAGTGTTCATAGTTGGAAATTCAATGTTAAAGGCAACAAACTATCCACAAAAAACGTTCCCTATCCACAAAAGTACTCGGTTTATTTTCAATTATTTTTCAATGTTGCTCTCTTCATTTGTACGTTGACACTAAAGATCATCCTCATTAGAAAATTACCATCGTAACGAACCTTGCTGCTCCTTGCCAAGTCAGCCCAACCGTGCCGCTGCGGTTTGAAAAGAATGACGAGAAAGATCTCCGTGCCGTGTCCTTGCGACGAAACGAACGCTAGCTGTACAGCAAAAAATGAACAGCTCCTACACATCCACACACACACACACATACAGTAACAAAAAGCAACGAGTGAACAAGAAAACTACTGCTAGCGCCACAAAAATCGCAAACCCAACACCATCCCACCGTACCATGCACACTGATTTCCCGAGCGACTAACCCGGTGCACGGCTCATTATATCTTTCCCTTCCGTACACATACACACACGGTGCATGGGTTTTACAACCACTTTTTTGTTTGTTGCTTCCTTTCACTCGATAGACAAACCCCATTCCGAGGGGGGCAAACGAAAGCGACACACACTTGTTTATCCATCGACCCGCTACTGTGGTGCGATTGAACACGTTCCACTGTGGCGAACCACAATGCACCACAACATTCGGCTGCATGGTGTAGGATACTGCTGCAACGACGCAGCATCCCTCCGCCAAATGCCCCCGTGCTTTGGCAGTTTTTATGCGCAACACACACACACATGGTGGTGTAGTTCTGCAATAGGACGAGCAAAAACAAAGCGCACTGTAACCGCGTGTGCATAGGCGAACGACGCTCCACGGGCTAATGGGAAGCGCGACGCTGTTCATTCACAGCACGGAGATAACGAACACGTGCGATGCAGTGGTGCGAATTGGAAAGTGATTAGAATGGAAAATCTTCGCATGATCTTTAGTATCTTTAGAGCATCTCTTTCCTGGAGCTTTTGTACCGCAGAAAAGGGGAATTTTAATTCAGGAAAGCTTCGAGGCTGTTCAATATTCCCAGCCCTTACGACCCTAGAAGATGCTGGCTTCCAAAGCTTCCTGGTTTGGTATAACAATATGTGCCTAATACATTTAGTTTTGCATAGCAGTTTGAAAGGTTCTTCAAAGCGTTAACTATTGTTCTTCAAATCGATGTATACATACAAAAACCAAATGTTAAACGAACCAGATGTTAAACGGATTTTCACAATGAAGCAAGAAGTACACTTCGCAGCAAGGGTGTAATAAGGCCACGGCGTGATTTAAATAAACAACAAACGCACGAATAAAACGAAACGAAACGAAATTAAATGAACAATAAACATGTCTTGCTACAATCTTGTTTCTACTAAAAAATGAAACGCAATAGCGTGTCACAATTTCTATAGTTTATGCACCCTGTATAGCAAGGATTGTTCTTAATATGCAATGCGCCTAAATGTATACTATCTCTAAACATTTAACGCGGGTTTAGACTTACGCAGCATGAATATTAAAACGAATGTAGTGGCTAAAACCATAAACCTCAACCAAAATTACTCAATAACAGTGACATTATTCCTAAAACCACGATATTCAACTTTTCTCGCATACTTGAGTAACGCTAATGTCTTCGAAATACAGTAACCTCAGTGACTCAGGAGCAAACTCTACCATTTTTAATTTTTTTGAACGCTTTTCTGTAATACCTTTTACAAGTAGAATTCTATAGCATTTGTTAAGACATTGTAGCAAGTTGGCTTACGTTCGTTTGGAATCTCATATTTACATATTTACTACTTTATTTTTTACTGATTGGATACACAAATTGGGTATTGAATACTTGCAAGGAATTCCATAATATAAATAAATATGTGTTAAAAAATATATAAATAAATAAATAATAAAAAACATAAAGAAAAAAAAAATAAAAAAAAAATAAAAATGAATGAATGAATGAATGAATAAAAATAATTATATAAATTATGTAAATAAATGTTGAAAAACATATAAATCAATAAATAAATAAAGAAATGAATAAACAAATTAATAAACTAATTAATAAATAAATAAATAAATAAATGAATAAATAACATATAAATAAAATAAACAAATAAATAAATAAAAAATAGATAGATAAATAAATAAACAAATAACTTCAAATTCATTCCCATAAATTCACTTGCTTCAGAAGCATTTCGAATGCTCTGGAAAACTTTCAATTAGTTGCGGAACGTACAACTACAATTGTAAAATTTTACTATGAAATTTTCACTCAGCACATTCCTACACCTTTCAATCCTTTCAATACAAATTAACCGCATCAATTTTTATGACCAAGAAAAAGCTAAACCCGAGCGTACAATGTAGCAGAAAACCGGGACAGTATCAGTTCTGCGGGGGGAAAGGGAGAAAAACTTCAAAAACTTGTACCTGGTAACCGTACACCACGGTACACAGACAGAACCTATGTCCACACAGCACAACCCCCACGGTATGCTATCCCGTTGTGCAGCGTGGTCTGTAGACACTACGATAAGCTCATACCATAAACGTTATTAGCTGTTTAATTCTTTAGTAGCTTTATTTGCTGTGCCTGTGCCGATTCGCCAACCTGTGATTATGCCGCGTACGTGGAGAATGTTGGAATTTAAACTTGCTACAACTCGCCAACATATGTACTGACTGGTATCACGCAACAACAACAACAACAACAAAAACAACAGCAGAAAGTGGCATAAATATTCAAAGCCAAATGAAAATGGACGCCTCCACTTTCACATTTACGGATTTATTCTAGTGCTTGGTTTTTTTTTGTTTCTGATAAACGCTACGCTTTGCAATAGAAATCTGAAATTCCGTATCGGGACATTTTGCAATCCTGAAGCGCACAAAAACAAAACCGAACATATCGCAATGGCCATCATCGTCGCTGTTATACCCACCGCTGAGTTGTTTGACACGGGCGAACGAGTGAAAGTGCACAAACGCATGCTTTCGGTGGCATGTTTTACCACTCCAACTATGCTGCATGTTTTAACATTGTATTGGCGGGTTTATTGAAAAAACTGCAAGCTGCAAAAAGTTTCGCCTACTATAAGCCCGCTATTGGCAGCTTGATTCAATTTTCACCAGGAATGTGCGCTAATCACTTGAGCGTAGCCCTTTGCGTAAAGTGAAATGCTTTTCGATGAACTATTCACTGCGCAACGATGTACAGTTTTTTTGTCGAACAATTTAAAGCATTTGCAGAATTTAGATCAGTGATTGGTAATTGAAAATAGTCCATACTGTTGGTGGAATACTGATGCATTGTTTCTGCCTATATAAAGCGACTTTTAATGAGATAAGTAAGTTTTTTATTTTTTGTTTTGTTTTGTTTGTTTTGTGCAGAACATAGCGTATTGCTGGTGGTTTTGTTCAACTGTACGACTTTACGACCGCAACATGCTCGTCATTGGTTCAAACCCCGTATTTCGCTACATGATATATTTGAATATACTGTTTTACAGGTACACTAAAGAGCTGGGCCAGTCCCGAGGTATTTACACGACTTAAATAACCACATATCCGTCATGGGTTAAAGCATACAGAACTTTGAACTGTGAGCAATACGTTGGGGCTAGAAGCATACCATCAAGTCGCAGATAGTATGTTACTGGCTTAGGTAGAAAAATCACAGATGATCGAACTCAGTGACGAGGCAGGCAATATATAATTATGTTTCATATGATTAGTACAATTATATAATTATACATGTTTATATTATTATATATAAATATAAAATTATGTAATTATTAACTTTGGTGCTGGTATAACAATAATACGCGTGGTTGAAGTGGCAGCTTTGCATAGTTGACATTAGATCGAGAGACGATATGTCGTTTCTCTTTTTTCGTTATCTGCCGAGCAGTATATACGTCTTTGACGAGATAGATTTTTCTTCTTCTTTTTTATAGTTAGGAGTGATTATTTAGGCTATGTAGGAATATGTTAGCCTAATTTTTATAAATAAAAACTTAATTGTATGCCAAGAATGCAGTATTTCAAATGATAAAAGCAAATAGTTTGTCGACCTTTACTCTCAACAGATCATGTTGGTATGTTTGATAAGAATTTTCACTAATAAAACGATGTCAAATTTCTTTCCAGAATTTTTTGCGAGTTACTTTCTGCTATCGTTGTACAATGTGTCAACACAGTCGTAACGATAACGTAATATTAAATAAACTATACTATTATTTGCAATAATGAAATTGATCACAGTCTTACACACATTTTTCTCCAGTTCTCATAAGGCAACTGTGTAGGATTGCGCCCTACACTAGATTACCTTAAACTCGCGATTCGAGTTTCAAAGGGAGCAAAAATCAGCACGATACCAAATACACCTGAGAGCGCTGACAAGTGTCAAGTAAGAGCTACCCGCCAAGGACTCTGTACAAGATTTGCCAGCTGGGTGATTTGAAGATGTAGAACAATAAATTCTGACTCCGCAATCTGTGCTGTTAACTGAATTCTGAATGTATTTCTTGGGGTACTCATTACAAATTGCTGTGTTCCGTTAGCGATCTTTACATTTTTGGGTTTGTACGCTGGCTTAATTTCCCCTCTTTCCGTGGACATACAAATGTTTCCTAATTATTAGTCAAGACACCACCCTTTGACCCCATGATTTGCATAACTAACTACGTAGATGGCGCTATTGTGAAAAGGGGAGTAGTTGTGTCATTGCCTCGAGATGGCGCTGCTATTGGTTTTATGGCTTAATTCACGTGCACAACAAATTGCCTACATTTTGGCGCATTTCAATCCCAAACAGCAACTTTTCGAAGGAACTGATTTGAATTTAAAAAAAAACAATGTATTAGTGATGGTAGCTCCAGATTGGATTCGTGAATCCACTCCGACATTCTTGATCCGGATCCGACTCCGACCTAAATATGTCTTCGAATCCGGTTACTCCGAACGAATACAGATTCAATTGGCTCCTATTGAATCCGGTATACTCCGATCGAATCCAAATGGCTTCTATTGAAACCGTTTCACTACCGTGCTTAATTCGTAGAGCAAAATACTTACACAGCAAGTTAGCTTGCAAGCTCCTAGGTAATATTGATGTATTCATAGCCACATATATAAGCAAAACTTCGATCATCTATGTGCGTACCGGCAAAAAACCGGATACTGGGGTTTCCATGGTTTTTTTTTTATTGTTTCTAAATTTATATTTTGATAAATGGTATGTTTTATGGTTTGCTTCCCCAATACGTTTGGATTCTTTGAACGATTTACAAACAGTTTCCTGCTTATGTTTTACCCGTTTTCACAATTAGTTGACATCAACTAAATATTTTTGAAACAAATAATTCAAACAATTTAGAGTAAAGTTCAATGCCTTGATAAATAGTTCATAATTAATTTGAATTCAAATTATTTCTGGCAGCTAACAATAATTCGTGAGTATCTGCAAGGCAAATAAGAAAGTTCACTGGAAACTTATAGCTTGAATATATAAAGTATAGTGGCACTGTGTAGTGCAGACAAAGAAATGTAAATTGGGTTATGAAGTGTAGTTATGAATTAATTATTTTGAATAATTTACTAAGGATGGTGAAACTAACTCAACAACTTAAAAAAAGGCTGAACATTATTCTATCCCAAAGAGCACTTCCTCCCATTAACTCCGGAGTTGATCTAGACTCGAAACCGAAAACAGTCGGATTCGGATCAATCCAAATTCGGCTACAGATCCATTTTGCCCATCACTACAATGTATTTAGTGCACAGTTTTGACGTTTTTGATTTTTATGAAGTCGGTTTCACTACTGATGAGCATGGCAATCTCTTATCATTGATTTATTGATTATCCATAACAAGATACTCAGTTCCTACGTATAGGAAAACACGAGTATACGGGGATACGGGGATTTAACCCATGATGGGATTATTGTTAACTCCTACGGCTGTATCAATGGACCAGCCCCTGTTCTAAAATGAGAACCCAAATAAACCTTTAATGAGTTCATGGTACATTGCAATCAGGATATGTACTTTACTTTACCAGGCTCATTGTAAAGAATAATTGAATGATAATAAATTTAAATAACAAACTAAATGTTCATCACACTCGAAATTATTAATACTAGATTAGTAATAATAAAAATTTTCTTTCGCTACTCAAATGCATCTCGTGATAGATAGAAAGTTAGAAATCATGTGTTTTAATTTTTTTTTCTTTTATTTGTATATTTCTCTATTAACTATTTTCACGTTGCTTCATTAACTGTGAGCGATGTACAGAGAAAATGGGCTTTCAATGTTTTGAAGCTTTACTACGTATCCTTCCAAAAGCACACAATCCTAACGAATACAGCTGTGCAATCCCTGCCCTCGTACAACCTTCGCTTAGTGGTGCGCTCGTGGGTAGTCACTGGGATGCTGCCGCAGTAGATCCACCTACCTCGAAACAATAAACCGACGAAGAAGGCCCGCAGCATCGCTCGAAGGCATCCAACCTCTCCCACCTCTCAAACTCTCCTTTCCACTTAGCAGTGATAATAAATTTCGTACCAATTTTCCCACTAGATGTAACCTTGCGTTGTTGCGGAGAATGATTTCATGCCCGGCGTAGCGTGTTAGATTAACAACTTCTAACTTCTGGCTTCCCGTGGTCCGTGCAGCGTTTCTTGCTGTATAGTGTCCGCTTCTTGAATGGGGACAAAACTTCTACCCCCATCCTGATGGGGAGGGAGGGGGGTGGGCGCACGACGTTGTTGCATTTGTTCAGCGTTTTGTGTACGGGTTTTGCGTGTCCCGCAGTTTTGCTGTCTTCCACCAGCTCCGCCAAACCCCACACCACACACGCAAATGAATTCAACTTCTTTGGACAGTCTTTAGTTGGTGATGGTAGCGGTGAAGAGAACCTGAGCCAAATTGTGTACGAAACGGCGTGTGGCGACCCCGTGCTAGAAGCATCGAATTCGCCCTCCCCGCCACACAAACTAAGCACCAATAACTTGACCCCGTAATCCCGCGGACGAACTTTCTAACGCGGCCCCAAATGAAGAAAGTGGTGGACGGTTCCGCTTTACGGTCGCCACCCATTTCCGGTCTCGGTGGCGCTCAAGCGCTCGACTCGAAATGCAAATCACTTTGCACTGCGGGTCACGATGTCAAATTTGCGATATTATGGCTCCGTTTCGGAATGGTGCACCCCAACCACATACAACTTCCCCATCGGTGATTGTGTATGGGTGTGTGTGTGTGTATGTGTGTGTGTGTGTGTGTTTGTGTGTGTGTGTGTGTGTGTGTGTGTGTGTGTGTGTGTGTGTGTGTGTGTGTGTGTGTGTGTGTGTGTGTGTGTGTGTGTGTGTGTGTGTGTGTGTGTGTGTGTGTGTGTGTGTGTGTGTGTGTGTGTGTGTGTGTGTGTGTGTGTGTGTGTGTGTGTGTGTGTGTGTGTGTGTCTGTGTGTTTGGTGACTAAACGACTACGCGACCGGATTCGTATTCCGAGCCGAGCCGACCAACCTTCTTGCCGCTTGGCTGAAGTCATCTTCCGAATAATTAAACGCGGGGTGGCGCGATTTTTGGTGTTTTTGTGCTGACAGTGTATCCGTTCTGGAACGACGCCCACCACCACAAAGCCGGAACAATCTAATCCAATCTGGCACACAGCAAAAACGCTGCCAGGGAATGCGCGTTATGAGCGGTGTGATTAGAATGTAGGCAGATTGTAAATCATCATCTTCCCTTTCTGTCTAACTGAAGTAAAAAGCTATTGCTGCGCACGTGATAGTGCTGGTTTAATCATCAACATATTTCGGATATTATAGAACGAATCTATTGGAAAAACACACGAATGAGAACTTACTATCTCTAAGTGGTACGTTCTTCGCGGGTTTTATGATATTCTTCTGAATTACGTGAATAATGCGTTTTTCAGACAACCTCGTAACTCGAATATCTGCATAAGCAAAATAATACGTTTTTTACCTAGACATTTTGGGTAAAAGCAGTACTTTTAGATTGAATTTAGTTGATACAATAAATTACTTACCAACATTGATTCGGTTCGTAAATTGTAAAAATTTTCAAAATCAAAATCCAACAAACTACTTGAATATCATTGAACTTTGCATCTGCTCTTTCAGTTATATACCTAGTTTTAAACAATCAAATTTAATTATACTTTTACTTTTATAAATCACTCAACTATATACTATATTGCTGAAAAGGTACGATAATGGTAATTATCATATTATCATTATCTACCATTTGGCATGAGGCAAAACGCTAGGCGAAGAAGTCAATAAGTTACCAAATGGCGGAGCACTCTTTTTTTTAATTAAACAGCACTTTAAGCTTGCCCAAAGTGACCATTATTGCTATCATACTTAATACACCGTGACGCTGTCCATAGACCGATATTAAACAGAAAAGTTTGTTGATAGTTTTTGTTTCAATGTGTGTTATCAAAGTTGCAAGTTTTCAACGGATGAAATACGCGTTTTAATCATCTAGTTAAATCATTCATGTATTTTATATTTTATATTTTTTTACTAAAACAACAGCTTATTTATACTACAGTGACTCTGCACACCGAACTAAACTACAACAAATGAGCATGTTTTGTTGATACTTCATATCATTTCCTCATCAATTTCTTTTCCTGCCAAAGTGCTCTAAACAACTAGACAGTTGTTTAAACTAACACCTGTCCACTTATCCATCGATAAAAAGTATAGCATAGCGATAACTAAAATAACAACAGAGCAAATTAAACAAAAAAAATGAAAGAATCTAAAACCCACTGCAGCCCTGAATTGCATAATGTTTAGGCGCATGTTATGCCACTCGAGCCAAAGAAAATATTGCACTAAATACCCGCATGCATGGATTAATGCGGTGCCTGCCTGCTTGCCTGTTGTTTTCACGCACAGTATGATAAATAATCAGCCAACCCAACAGCTAAGCTAATCCTCATCAACAAAATGACTAAACATCAACGGCACACGGCTACCCGAGCTGCGCACCCCACCGAGCATACCCCTGCTGCCCATCCTCTTC
Organism: Anopheles coluzzii; assembly: GCF_943734685.1. Classification (NCBI taxonomy): domain Eukaryota; kingdom Metazoa; phylum Arthropoda; class Insecta; order Diptera; family Culicidae; genus Anopheles; species Anopheles coluzzii. Next base: position 33,683,575 of record NC_064670.1, on the reverse strand, counting down.
CCTTTCGCGGAATAGTACTACTGGAATTCCCTCAATTTCCACTTAGAGGATAATCCCTTCGGTCGCAGTGCACACTAAACAAACCCCGGATCTCCCACCGTTTCCATCCCGTCCCAAGCCCGTCCAGTCGGTAAGAAACAAGTGTGTACACGGGACATGTGCAATGCATTGTTAAACATAATCAATTATTCCATCACGTTTACCATCGAACCTTGGTGTGTGAGAGGGACATAAACAGAGAAAGAGTGAAAGAGAGAAAGAGAGAGAGAGTATAGGGGTAAATTAGTAAAGCTTTGGTAAAATGTTTCACTCTACAGCGGCACTACGTTCCAATAGCACAGTGTTGGATGTATTATTTGCATCAGTTAATGATCTATAAAACAATCACTAAAAACATTATGACTGGACTGTACATTTTACTAGTTAAAAAATGGTGATAATGGTGACTTTATATAGATGTATTAAATACAGATTTTTAAAAATCCCATTCATGACTAAACTAAGCTTCATTGGCTGGACATTGAAATGTACTATAGAATCAATATTTTATGACAAAATATTAAACAAAAAGATATTTTAGATATCTTTCTAAATTTTTTTAGTGATTTTTTAAAATTTTGCTTTATCACATGAATATTGAACAAATGATTATATAGATTATACAGATATTATATTATGTTGTGAATATATGGGATTTAATTAATATAACTATAATACAGTCTGAGCTCATTGGTTGAACTTCGATTCCCTACCAACTTTTGAATATGTGCTTTTTAGTTGGCACATTTTGCATACAAAAAAACTGAAATTGTTCTAGGCGAGCCTTAAGATTTTTGTCATTTTTTCTAATACCGGTTTTCCCATACAAACGCATGCTTTTTAATTGAAATGTCAGTCAACTATCGAGCGTACAACTAAAAAGCATGCTCTCTCAAAAACGCTCAACTATTGAATTCTGACTGTATTTTATACTTTTAAAAAATGTCTCAATTTTCTTCTCGTTTTACTACAAGTGATATGTATCAATTTAGTTACCGCAGGACTTCATACAGCATAACACGGAGCGCAACATAACAACTGACAGCTGCGAAACGCAGTACTTTATGGACCTTGTTACAAAAGCTAATTTTGTGAAACAGATTGCCTAACTTACGGCGTTAATCGTTATCTTCTCTCTTCCTCTTAATATTATCTATTATTTTGGGTCTTAAAGCAACACTATAGTGCTTTATTTATAACCGGCAGTTTATAATTGCAATTCTAAACATCAAACAAATGAATAGTATATCGGAAATATTACATTTAAAATTTTAACCCCCAGCATCATATGTTACAACTATATTCAGCACTGTAAAATCGTGTTTACCCCAGTTTGATACGCTGCTACGAGCTAAGTATTGCATAAAATGCACTAGAGTTTTGTCTGAAAGGGCAGGGTAAGAGCTTACGTAGTGCCATACCGATGAAAATGATGTGTGATGGGGTGGCTACCGAAAATATGCATATGCCATCCCACTTAACCTCCACTTTCAGTTTGAGCGATGTGCTTTGATGGTGTGCACCGCGTGGGGACGACGCGGTGTGTATTGTTGTTTTTATTTCCTTTTTTTGCTTTCCCACGTGCGACATAATATTTGCCATACCATTCTGCGGCACACAGTTATTTCTGCAATTCTGCTATCCGTGTCGCATTAGGAATGCAGTTTATTTAGGAGCTTTTAATATCGTTCGAACAGTGCTCATTTCCTGCCTGCTTTATCGCAATCTACTGTAGCCAAATAAAAAAACACACACACACACAAACGACCGGAAATATTAACCAACTACGCGAACTACACTACAGTAAATGGAAGTTATGCCCAATAACATTAACTGCACGATAATAATAAATAAGCGAATAAAAAATGCTATTTTTACCCTCCCAAACGCGCTTTCCCCACGGCCGCCAGCAATCTCAGCCTACTGATATCTACCTTTTTGGTGGGAAGCAGCAAGCCGGCTACAAGCAAACCCATCCAGAGCAATGGGGGACCGGTGCTGCCCGGCCTACCGCGATCGAATGGAAATGGAGAAGAGGGAAAACCGCTGGCCCGCAGTGCAAAGTTTACAATAATTACGAACATTTTACCAACGCTAGCACAAACAGCCAATAACTGTTCCGACGCGTCGTTCCATAATTTTACATTAAACAAAAACCACAAAACTCATCGTCCGACCGTCATGGTAGGATGCAAGAGGTACGGATTTGTGCGAAGCCTAGACCAGCAGCATACACATATAGCTCACTGTGGCCATGGTCGGGGTGTGCCTCCAGTGCCGAGAATTCTTGGTGGGTTTGTTTAATAGACTCATTAAAAACTAAACCTCGTCGTCCCTCGGTCGAAAGTTCGGTTCGTTCTCCTCCGGTGGTGTAGCTCCAGCCGGCAAAACTTTGCTCCATCCAACCTTACCCAGCACGCAAAGGGTGCGGTGTGGGGGGTTGGTGGAGTCGGAGCAGCAGGGCGGCGGCAAAAGACAAGAGCTAGAAAACTGGTTGTTATTATAATTTACGTCGCACAACCCGTGCAAAAACCGGCCACCGAAAGTTGGCGTACACTTTGGCAAAGGTTTTTCCCCTTGGTGCAGAGGTCTCGGTGGGTTTTTCCGTTCTCCGGTGCGGTTGCTGCGGGTTAGCGACAGTTTGTGCAGCCCGTTCTAGACCGTGTCCATAGCAACGGGGGAAAAAAGCAGCACAGAACAAATGGTGGAAGAGAAAAATATCGGATCTACTAGAGCATCTTCCATGGATGCGTTCTCGACCCCCAGGACGCACAATTGTCCGGTTCGAGTTAAATTTAGCACGGCACAGCTGATATGGACAAACTAGGCGGCGACCCGGCTGACTATGGTTTTGGTACGCTGTCCGTCCGTCACCTAACGACCGCAGGACCGATTATGCTGATGGCGAAGATGATGATGATGATGATGATGATGGGAAGTGCGCTAATGAATATAAACCTTCGCCGAAAGCGAACACACACACCGTTCACCATCTCGCACCGGAAAAAGGCGAACCACTCCGGACTGACTGTGGTCCGAATGGGCACGGTTTCCGTTGCTTCGGGACAAAAAGTCTCCTTCCCCGCTCGGTCCTGCTCGGGCGCTTTTACTAATTATAATTTATGAATTTGATTTTTCGGTTCCAACTGTTTCCTCTTACTTGCTGCGATTAACCTTTGGCGCTGTTTGCCCTTCTGTGTGTACATTACGCGCCCGTTGTGCGCGGGATGTGTTTGTTTTTAAACTTAACATAAACCCACGCTCAGTGCGATTGTTTGATTGGGTTGTTCCGGGAAAGCTAACAAGCAACAAAACCTTACCACTGGCAAGAATGGAAGACGTTTCAGACAACAGCCGTTACACATGGATCTATGGACGCACGGGGAAGGCCCGGTCAAGTAAATGATGTGAAACTTTGCACCATTACACATTGGCACAAACAATCCTATTAGATAGCAACAATGCTGTTTTTCATGCCGTCCTACCTGTTGTACACGACTCTTGGGCACAAACAACATCTAGGCTAGGAGAAAGCATACAATGTCACCGTTTCCTTGCGTTAAACTTCTGTGCGCAAAGCTTTCTTCGTGCGCTTCGACTTGTTGTCGTCGACTAACTTTCAACATGACAACGGCTTCTGCTCAGCTCCCCACGGGATACCGGGCAATGAGATTATGATGCTGTCCAACGCTGGGATACTACCGTTCCGGGACCCATCGATCCGCTCCTCCTCCTCCACCTTGCGAACAGACCGGACAAACAGGCCGGAAAATTGCACCAACAATGGACAGCGGGCGAACGGTGTTTCGTAAGAAGGTCTTTAAAAGCGGAAGTGTGACGTGCTCTCGAAGCTTACTCGGAAGTCTTGGCAGATTATGAAAGCGGAAGTTTACAACTTTTCGAGACAATAGTAAATACGCTAGATGGCAATTAGGAGATTAGGAAATTGTGTTACTACTGCTGCTGCTGCTGCTGCGCAATGGATGGAGAAGGTGGAAGGTGGGCAGTGGATTTGGGGATTGTTATTGTTTTAAAGTGAGCCCATGAACAGTGGATGTAATGTTGTTGAAGATTATAGCGAGTACAATGTAAAACTTCTGCCAAAGCATCTCATAATGTTTGAGATAATTGTAGTTGGAAAGCAGTGAAACCTTAAAAAGAACACTTTCGTTCGGGGATTGTATAAATTTAGGTGTTTTTTTTTATTATTATACCTAAGCTCCATCCACAGTGATGAATTCCTAAAAACAGAAACATACATTGCAACAAGTTTTTTTTTCTTTATTATTATAGAGACTTATCGCAACAAGTGTGTGATGAAATCCGGGAAGCGAATGTTGAATGAAAACAACAACGCGCCTTCATGTATGCAATAAACTAATATAAACCTCTAATAATGGATGAAAAGTTGGCTAATCAATAAAAGTAAATTATTTTATTGCATTTTTTCCGTTTCGTTTATAAACCGCTCCCACATAATATTATCTTTATTTCCTACTGGAATGTAATTGTAAATTTTCCCTCAACAGCGATGAGATGAAAATGAAGTACACAACGCCTGAAAGTATGCAAAACAAGTACAGTTTACTAAGCGCCTAATGGTTTGTAAGTAAGCAGTTGTACTGGAATTTAAAGCAGTATTGCACCATAAATAATGATTACTTTTCCTTGCTAAACGCCTAAATAGTATGATAAACCATTTGTTTCATGTTGGTTTTAAATTAAATTGATTTATTAAACAAATGTTAAAAATACATTTTTTACTTACTTACTTACTTATCCGGCGCTACAACCGCTTTGCGGTCTTGGCCTGCCTCAGGAGTGTCCGAAACCGCTCACGGTCTCGCGCCTTCGTCTGCCAGTCCGTTATCCCGGCCTTAATGGCGGACGCCTCCACGCCATCTTGCCACCTCAATTTGGGCCTACCACGCCTCCTCTGTCCTTGTGGACGGCCTAAAAAGACTTTACGGGCTGGGTCGTCCGTTTCCATGCGTACAACATGGCCAGCCCACCGGAGCCTGGCGAGCTTTGGTCTTTGCCTCGTTTATCTGCAATCCGAGGTTCTCTGCCGCCTGCTCAATCCCTTGGTAGGCTTCTGCTACATAGGAGAGCCGCAGACCAATGATGTCTATATCATCAGCGTATGCCAGGATCTGGGTTGACTTATAGAAGATGGTTCCCGTAGTCTCCACCCTCGAGTCGCGGATGGCCCTCTCTAGCGCCAGGTTGAATAGGAGACAGGCAAGCCCGTCCCCCTGGCGCAGACCCTTGGTGGTAGCAAAAGGTCCTGAGAGTTTTCCATCCACCCTCACCTGGCATGTGACGTTGGTCATAGTCATTCTAACTTGCCTTATCAGTTTAGCCGGGATTCCAAATGAGCTCATGGCGTCGTACAGTTTTACCCTGGCTATGCTATCGTATGCGGCTTTGAAGTCTATGAAGAGATGGTATGTGTCGTTTCTGTATTCAGCCATCTTCTCAAAGATCTGCCGCATGGTGCAGATCTGATCAGTGGTTGATTTTCCGTTTCGGAATCCTCTTTGGTAGTTTCCTACTATCTCTTCGACGTGCGGGACAAGGCGATCCTGAAGGATCAGGGAGAATATTTTATAGGCGGTATTCAACATCGTAATACCCCTGTAGTTGTTGCAGTCCAACCTGTCTCCCTTCTTGTATACGGGGTAGATGATGCCGAGATTCCAATCACAATGCATCGATTCGCTATCCCACACCTCAGTAACTATTTGATGCAATTCCGTCGGTTCCGGGTGCCTTGTTATTTTTCAGCCGACGGATAGCCTTTCGTGTTTCTTCTATGCTAGGTGGCAGTAGCATGACACTATCTGCTAGTGGCGCTTCTAGCTGTTCGTTTAACTGGTCGTTGAGTAATTCATCAAAGTACTGAGCCCACCGCGAGAGGACCTCTGGCTGGTTACTAACCAGATCTCCATCCTTGTTGCGACAGCAGGTTACCTTAGGTACAACGTTGTTTCGGTGACCTGCTATGGCTTGGTAAAACTTTCGTGTTGGTCCGTACGCCTCTCTGGTTTGCTCGAGTTCCCGCATGTTTTGCTCTTCCAAAGCATGCTTCTTGGAGCGGTGAACTCGTTTATCTTCGCGTCTGAGCCGTGAATATTCCTCTGCGCATTTAAAACAATCAACATTTTTTAAAACAATAAAAAAATAGCAAAGACAACATAGTATGTAAGGAGTAATTAATTTCAAAAATGCATATTTATAGTCTATAGTGATCCAAGTCAATAAAATATTTGACGCATGTGAATTTTGAATATTCTAAATACAAATCATCGTTTGGAAATGTTTGAAAATATATTAATATGTTAACATATTTACAAACAAATACGCAAATACAAAAATTAAATAGAACTTCACTGGCTGGAACGGGTCAGTTTTTTTTAATTAAAGATCCAATATTTTTTAAAAGAACTTTCTTACTTACTTACATATCCGGCGCTTTTAATTAGCTACAACAGAATGTTTTCTCATGCTACCATACCTTACACAGTTGGGTAGCTTCGCGGCTGTCTTTCTAATTAATTTTACAACCATCGTTCGACCTTCGAACGGGCTTTTTATACCCTTTCCTCGAACATTCTTAAAACATTTACGATTGCCTACAGTGAAAGCACTCTGATGTAGCGCCTAATCCCTTTTTGTTGCTTTCGAAACGTAACGGGCCGTTTTATTTTCTCCCCCCTCGACCAACGGTTTTAACATTCGACAGTCTCTGTGCGTATCCCGGGAAAGCCACTGCGCACGGTGCACAGTAAATCGGTTGTGATTCATTCGCACGCGCATTCGCATCCCTTTTACGCATCGTGTAATTCAATTTTGAACCCCATCAGTCCCAAAGTGCTGCCGTCCTGGCTGTTGCCGGGGGATGGGGGGCTATTGTTATCGGCCCCATAACAAGATTCGTCCCCAGCACCCATTACACGGGCACGATAAATGTTTATACCTTCTAAAATTCTACCAGATGTGTACACACTCGCTACAGCTACAAATGGAGCTACAATTAATACGCGGGAACATTTTTTACCAAACAAAAAAAAGGGAAATGTCGCTGATGTGCCGTTGAAAATGTGTACCACAATGCAACAAAAAAGTAACTGACCATTAAACGACGCGCCGCCGAATGGAGATGATAAATATTTTTACAAGTTCGTTATGCTCGCGTACCAAAGCTCTGCGCTCTTTACACCAGAAGCGAGCCAGAATCGAACAGTATGCAATTTAAATGCTTCAAATAATAGCTCAACGATTCACGGAAACGAATTGCAAAGGCTTGCAATAACTGAGACACAAAAAAAAACACATTAAAATAGAAACCCTCACATAGCCATACACTTTTTCGGATGCATTTTATTGCATTTCTGGATTGTATTATAAAAAAAAAACCCACGCATTCCTTAGTGCGTATGCATCTAGCAGCATCATGTGCATTCTCCGGAATTCACCCTGCAATATAATGAAACTGTGTTAAACGCATACACACAATACACACTAACATGTTTCTGCTTCCACAGCCTACCACGTGCGTTTCCCTGGTGGTGCATCCATCGTGGTGCGCAATACGCAAAACCACGTGCAATAAATGCAACGAGGAAGATAATTTAAATTCCCCTTTTTGCTGGTGGAGGTCCGAACAAAGCAAACAAAAAACAGACACACAAACACATACAAAAACCGGTTGAACGGGTAGAAATCTATAAGCTGCCCTTTTTTTATTTCATTAAGTCATCACCACCATTACCTCTCTCCCGTGCCAGGACGGCAGGAAGAAACACTGAAACAACTTTATTCCTTCCCAACATTCACCCCAACGCTTGAGGGAAATATAGATGGGACAAAAGTTCCCGATCTTCCAGACTTCCAGCGCGTGTATTTGAACCTGCTGTTTGTCCTTTTGTTTTAAAGAGTTTTTTTGAATAATCAGCCACTCTTTTTTGTATATGCTTTACTCAAAAAATAGCCCCCGAATGAAGCAACTAGCACCGACCGTTCGGTGGCGCGCGCCCCCAAGAGACCTAGTATGGCTGTGGGTACGGTGGGGCTCAGGGTCGTACCCAGCTGGCTCGGGTGTCTGTCAAAACAGTCGCTCTAGCTAAAGCTAAACTTTGCCATAATTTATTCACATCATTGTTCGTCGCTGTTCGTCTGCAGCCACGCTGCTGATGCTGCTGATGCTGCTGCACATGGGAATGCAACCATAGGGACGATACTGTCACAGCTTTTGAGAAGGGGTTTACCCGAACGTATGAATACGAAGGAGGTAGGAACTCCTAGGAGGATGAATGGGAGTACACCCACACCACCACCTTCAGTGTTCGGTTGTTTCTGAATGATGAGTTAAAAATTAAAGTCCAAACTTGCTCCACCAGCTGACTAGTGTGATGCTGTCCTTCACCGGTTGGGAATTGGAGGATACAAAGCATTTAAAAGGGAAATTAAAGCTACTAAACTCTAAATCTTTTGACGAGCGTGTGCAGGTCGTTCTGTTTGTAGTCACATGGCAAATAGCAATAGATTGGTTAAAAGAGGTGTTTTGAACATATAATGTGCAGTATTATGCACAAATTGCACACGCGCCTGAAAGAATGTTTGGTTTCGTTTTTTTGCAGACAACCATAATGTGCCTTTTATTTATTACAATTTGTATATTCACTTACAGGATAAGCATAATGACATTTTAATTCACATTAGCTACAGAACGCAGTATACAGTAAGAAACGATTTCACCGGCCAATTCAAACGCGACGAGTACATTGCAAGATAATGCAACCGAAGAGTTTTTGTTGTAGTTGCCTTTTTCCCTCCTTCTCCTGCTTCTCCTCCTTCACACAATGCACTTTGCGATCCTCTACGCAGCGAAGGCGAGCTACAACAAATGCGCAGCACAATATAAATAAACGTTACCTTTGTTCTATTTCCTTTCCCGCTTTCCCCACCCCTCCCTTCTTGGTCACCCTTCTTCACGGAGTTCCCGACAGGCGGGCGCTTCAAGACCGTCTACTACAGCGATCGCGAGACGTCCAAGCGTGCCCAGCGGGACGATCCGTTGGAGTGGTGCTTCGTCCTTCGTCTCCTTCTGCGTGAGCACTACGCATCGTTCGCGTACACGATTACACGCATATTGTAATGTAGGCACGACAACAACAACAAAAAAAAGGGGACAGAAAGGAAAGCTGGGAAAATACGCGTGTACGTACACAACTAACGAAAATATTGCTAAACAACAACTAAGCGCATATCAGTCCCTAATGTGCCGCCCGTGGCTATGACGCCGTGCTTTGTGTTGTTGGCCTCTCTATATCCGCCAACGCCACCCCCCTTTCCCCCAACCGAGCGACACGGCTTCGACAATTTGGTTTGCGATTTGTTTTTTTGTTTCACTCACTCTCTCTCTCACTCCCACTGCAAATATGCTTTCATTTAGTTGAATAATAAATTTGAGTGCCCCGAATTATCCCTACCGAAGCGGAATCGGTATAGGACGCAGTGCAGATGCAAACGCGAATTGGTTGGTAAATGCTTCACGCGCCAACTAGTAGTACGCTCGGCGCGGGTTGTTCTGAAAGGCGTAAGAAATAGAGCGTCATTTTAGTGCTTAAGTTGTACTTCCCCTATCCATTCAAGTAACTCGGACTTCAACCACTTACCAACGGGTTCGGCCGGAACCGGTACGCCAGCATCATGCGCTTCCGGTACGCATCGTACTCGTTATCGTTCACCTCCGGGTTGTCCGGCGTGATGATGCCCAGGCCCTGATTATTGTCGCGCTGTGCGGCCCTGTGCGGAAGACAAAATAAAAACCGTCGCGTTAATGTCTCACCGAGCAACGGTACCGATAGCACCGCTACATACTTATTGATCGGATCGACAATGCCGCTTCCGTCCGCGCCCAGCCCCTGGCCCTGCTTCCAGCCGAGCTTCTGCAGCATCTGGAAGCCCACGTTGTCCTCGCGCAGCTTGTAGTCCTTGTAGTCGCTCAGGTTCGGCTGGCGGTTGTGCTTCTGCGCCTCGTACTTCTCCATAAACTTGCGCAGCTCCTCGGGCGGCAGAAAGTCCCCGATGTGGTGCTTGCCCTCCGACTGGCGCGTCAGCTCGTTCGCCCACTTCTGGGTCGCTTCCATTTCCTGCATGCGCAGCTTGTGCTCCCAGGTACCGCCCGTCGTGTCCTCGTCCGAATCGTACTCGTACTTGAACCGACCACTGTTGGCCAGCCGGTCTATTTCCTGCCGCTTGCGCAGCATGTCCTGAAAGAGCAGATTGATCTTGTAGTGGTCTTCCGCCTTCTTCCAGTCCTCCTCCGACAGGTTGGTGCTGCCAAAGTTTTGTCGCGCGTACGCCAACAGGGCCGGATCGGTGCGGCTCACGGTGGACAGCTTGGCCGATGGAAGGGCGGGCGGTGGCCCCGGCGGATGCACTGGCAGCAGCGGTGGTGGTGGCTGTGTGTGGAAGTTCTGCCCGGGGGGCGGCGGTGCTTGGGCGACGCCGGCCACGAACTGCGGCCCGGCGCCACACTCCACCTGACCTCCCCAGCGACTTTTGCGCCGCTTTGCGGCCAGCTGCTGTTGCTGCTGCTGCTCGGCCGAGCCTTCGGCGGCCCGTTTTCCACCCACCGTGGACGAGTGTTCCGCGTTGCGTGTTTCCGTTTTGCCACCGTTTGCGCCACCACCACCACCCTGCTGCTGCTGACCGGTGGCCGCCGTTCCCGATTGGTTCTGATCGTTGTACGACGCAAAGTCCGAATCGGTCGAGCTGTACTCGGGCCGACCGGAGCCACCGTCCGGCCGGGACGGGCCGGAACCGGCCTCGGCCAGCGTACCGTTGGCCTCGCGCAGCCGGAACTCTTTGTAATCCTCAAAGTTCGGCTGTCGATCGGACGTCCGGCGGAACCGCTCCACGAAACGCTCGTAATCGTCGCGCATCAGAAAGTCGCTCAGATGGCTCGGACGGACGCGCTCGTACAGGCGCGTAATCTCGCTGATCCAGCACATGATCGCCTCCAGCTTGACCGTGTTCAGGCGGCGCTCCTCGTCCGAATCCACCCGCTGCCCGTCGGTGGCGTTGCGCAGAAACCGATCGTGCTGCTGTATCTTCGCCGTCAGATCGTCGTACAGCAGCTGCAGGCGGTAGTGCTCTTCCGCCTTGCTCCAGCATTCCGGCGAAACGTCCGCCACCGTGCCGTAGTGGTGAAACACGTACTGCAACAGCCCAGGATTGTTCCGATCGATCACGGGCGGCGTCGCAGCAGCTGCTGCAGCTGCTGGCAGTGGTGGAGGCGGTGGTGGCGGGGGTACGCTCATTTGTCCCGCCGTTAAGGCCCACGGTCCTTGCTGCAGCTGTTGCTGTGGCGGTTTCTGCTGCTGCTGCTGCTGCTGCTGTTCCGTCCCTGCCCCGGCACCACCTCCTTCCTGGCTGCCAGCCGTACCCGTGCCGTCGGTGTTCTCACCCCAGCGCGACTTTTTGCGGTACTTCTGCCGATGGGCACGGGCACCACCACCACCAACGCCGCCACCCCCGCTGCCGCCCGTCGCACTACCGCCCGCGCCGGAGCTGCCACCGTTCTTGTCGTTCAGCGACTCGTTCGCACTGTCGCCCAGCCCGCCATGGTAATCGTCGTCCGAGTCGGTCGAGCTGCCGTCCTCGCGCCGATTGCCCGCGTCGAACGTTTTGCGCTTGAGATTCTTCAGGTTGCGCTCGCGGGCCTCCCGCACGTACTCCGTGTCCGAGTCCGTTTCCGTCGTCGACTTGTCGTCGTAAAAGTGCCGCTCGTCGCCGTAGAAGTTCGGCATCATGTGAATGGGAATCTCGCCCGCGGCGCCGGTGCCGGCCTTCGAACCTTCCGGGCCACGCGGTCTGCCGGTGTGCGGGTGCTGCTGCTGCTCCTGACCCTCGTCGATGATCGAATCGTCCAGCACGTCGGCCGGATCATATTTGGCATCATCATCATCCTCGTCATCTTCGCCATCGTCGCCGCCACCGGTCGGTTCGGTTGGATCGTTCATCCTCCTGCTGGCCACTGCCGGGCCGCCGCTATCGTGTTCCGCACGCGTCGCCCGACGCGCGTTGATCATCCGACGAAAGCCACGATACGCCTCCGACTGCTTATCGAACACGAACCTACAGGAGAGCAAATAAAAACACAAACAAGCCACGGCAGAAACGGGCCGATGGTAGTGTCGGGAAGGGGAGCAACCACCAGAAAGCGGGCAGGTCGGGAAGTTGGGGAAATGAATGGAAATACACATGAAAAAGGAAACAGAAGGATTCGTGGGATAGAAACAGAGAGAGAGAGAGAGAGAAAGAGAGAGAGAAGGAAAAAGAAAAGAAAAACGAAACAAAAATCGCACGTGAAATATTGTCAGATTTTTGTGTACAGCACGCATCCCAACCTGGACCCCTGGATCGTTATGCACCGTAAGGATTAACCTATACAGACGTCAACCGGTGCGCCGCCTTTTTGGACGTAAAACAACGGACTAACAACGGTGTACACCTTCGTACGTTAATCGGTAAATCATTTCCAAGCTTGTAAGAAACCGGAGCCTATGTTGCTACGCTGTCCTCGTACTGGTTAATGTCCACTATGCTAGTTGTAGAGAATTGAGCAAATTGAGCTGCATATTATGTGAAAAACATAAGCTTCACCTACGTTCCTGAACAAGTATGAATGGGAAGCTCTACATAAATCTTCACAAATTTCGACACATTTTCTATCTCCTCCATAATTAACAACTTCCTACGGGCATCTTCTCAAACATTAAACACTAACACTGAACTGGAACAGTTCCCCTTTGTTGCCTACACCTCCTACACGCCCCTTAACTACGAATCGCTCTACCGGCCCACGGCGCACCCACGAAACATACATGTGGCAAAGGGTAAAACGGTGTGGAAATATAGTAAATAGTATAAAGTGTAGTTAAAAAGTAAAACATTTACCAAAGCGACGGATGCAAATCATTTTTACGTGAACATAATTTATCTTCATAAACATCACCGATATCGGCAACCAATTGAATTAATTCTTCAACAGTGGTTGGTAATTTATCATGTTCTGAAAATACTATACAAAAATTATAACTAAAAGAGCAAACAGACCGGCAACTACCGGCAACCGGCGCACGGACGCGCTCCTGCCCAGCACAACGTACCGATGGAAAACACGGTGCCCGTTCCGTGTGAGGGACGGGGACACGCCATTTCCATCGTGTCCGTGTCGGCGGCATGGTCCGACGCGTGCTGCCGGTTGGTTCATCGGAAACGGTACCAACCTTGGCCGTGCGGTAGTTCTACCTCGCCACCGCCGGGACGGGCGGCACTGTCATCCGCGGCGCTGCTACTGTCGATCACCACCGGGGGCAGATCGTAGAACGGCTCGAAATGCACATCGTCCGCCATGGCCGGAAGCTGCGGTGGCGGTGGAGGCGGTGGTGGAGGTAGCGTCGGTAAAAGCGATGGCGGTGGTACGTCAAATTTGAACATCTGCTCGCTACTGGTGCTAAAAGTGGAACATCATTGTTATGGTATGGCACACAGTCACACAGACACACACAGATGGCAGGAAGACGTACCTGGCAGACACACCCACCGCTGTCGGGGTCGGCTCGACAGCAGCCGCAGCGTCCGGTTCCGGGACGATGGGCTTCACCTGGTCCTCGGTCTGTTTCACAATCTTCTCGCTCAGCTGCTTGAACCGTTCGAGGAATGAGCCGTCGTTGCTGAACGGTAGCAGCACCTTTCCAGACGTCGCTTCGGACGCTTCCGCCGTCTCCGTGGCGCTGATCGGTCCCGAGCGAACGGAGAGTACACAAAAACATTACATAAGACAACAACACAAGACTGGCGTTGTTGTCCCACCGGCTGATGGCCGGGCAGTAGGTGGGGCGGGGGGTGGGTAGGCTACGTCGGGAAAGAAATGGGCAGGGTGTGTATCATTTACCTTGTCGTATCCTTGGTCGCTTCGGCCGCGATCTGTTTCGCCAGCTCGAGCGTGCGCTGCTTCTCGAGTATTTGCTGTCGTTTCTGTGCGATCAGTTGCTCCTGCTTCGACATCTGAGCGAATCGCTCAGTACGGCTGAAGTTGATACGAGGCATACCGACACAACACACGCCCACAGCAACGCACCCAGCAACAGACGAGGGTGTGTGTGTGTGTGTTGAGTGTGGACCGGGAGCGGGTAGAGCAGGAACGAACAACCAGCCCCACCCTCCCAGCTAGACCGTTTGTGTACCGCCGATCCGGCTGGTGGCTAATCGCTTCAGCACGCACGGCGCCGGACACGTTGATCCTGGCGGACGGCTGGCAGACGGTACACGGTGCACTAATGCGTCTCGGCCAATCTGCTGCAACCTTCTTGCGTACACCTTGAAAATCGATAAAATTTTACCACTTTCGGACCACCATTGTCCAAATGTTTTCTTCTGCCATTGCCAAGAGCGTTGACAGCAGCAGCAACGTCATGACGGGATATAGCACAAAGAAGCTACTTTCACGCACACGGACGCAGCATCGTCGCAGCGAAATGCACTACATTTGCGGAACAAAAATAATTAATTTCTCTAAATGCCTCATAAATAAGTGAAACATAAGCTCTTCGCATGATTTTGTAAAAAAAACTACAAAGCAATTTATTTCATGAACAAATAACATACAGTGGCGTTACCTGTAGGATCAAATTTTGAGGCTTATTTCACGCAACACAAGCGCGCAAGAAAATAAATTTAAAATACAATTACGATCGTTTGGAGCTTAACACATGTAAACTCAACACAAAAAGCTAATATTAGGCTCATAACACTTATTGTTTTGAAAAGTATCAGAATACCAATTTGTTTGACTGTTCCAATTTATGACTTTCCCAATCTAATCGCGATTTATCGGAGTTACGGTGCGTTACATGCGAGATTATTAAATGACTCACTCACGATAATTACCCCTGCGAACGATATGTGTACACAACATCACCCTGGCCGCACCTATTCTCATCACTAGTACAGACAAGAAACTCCAAGTTGCACGACCATGCTGCCCATCCGTGCGGCGTTCGCAAGAGCCAACGTGTTTACGGCGCACCGTTCCCCGGCCGGTGCAGCCATCGTTCGTTTCAAAGCAACCCTTCCGGTTGTGAGCGGCGGCCAACCACCAGACCCGTTACCATATTCACCGTTCGGAGCGAAACAATCGAACACCGCCGAATGGACCGTGGCCCGTTTGGATGATTTGCTAAACTGGGGCCGCAAAGGATCAATGTGGCCGACAATGTTCGGCCTGGCGTGCTGTGCTATGGAGATGATGCAAGCGGCCGCTCCACGTTACGATATCGATCGGTTTGGCGTACTGTTCCGTGCCTCCCCCCGGCAGACGGATTTCATCATTGTGGCCGGCACGCTGACGAACAAGATGGCACCGGCGCTACGCAAAATTTACGACCAAATGCCCGAACCAAGGTGGGTTATTTCGATGGGCAGTTGCGCCAACGGTGGCGGCTACTATCACTACTCGTACTCGGTGGTGCGTGGCTGCGATCGGATCATACCGGTCGATATCTACGTTCCAGGATGTCCACCGACGGCCGAGGCACTAATATACGGAGTGCTGCAATTGCAGAAGAAGGTTAAACGCATGAAAACGGTACAAATGTGGTATCGTAAGTAATTCTGCGTTGTTTCTCGTTAAGTAGAAGTATTTTTTAAATGTAAGTGTTAGAGTTAACTGATATAAACATTTCGGTACTCGGGCAAGTGTGGGTTAGTGGGGAATCGCATATGAAAACTATCGCATCATGTTTAAAAGTTCAAAAAGATACTCACAAACACCAGGCCTCCCGGACATGATGAGGCAATATTTGGGGAAGCTAAATATAGAATGTTTAGATAAACTCCAACCGTGCCGTGCACATGCTTCCTTCTCTTTGTGTGTCATTCGTTAAAGTTTATTTGCACCTGAACTTCAAGGTCGGTACGCACATTTCGAACAAATGCAATGGAATTACGATAACTGAGATTAGTAGGTGATAATAGCAGATAAAAATTGGCATTCCTCCTTATGAAACTGTTTTAATTTAAACATGTAGGTGCTTTAAGGAGTTGGAAAGTTTTATGCATTGATCTTTAACCATCAAGCGAAAAAGCATTTCTAATCTAAAATGTAATTCCTTGTGACACACTTTTCTGACTAATCCTATTCCTTACTATATTCCAGCAGTTTCGAATTCTGCGGTAACGTGTATGAGTATTCGCTTACATTTATAGTTGGTAATATTATATGTGTCGTATATCTTTCAAATCACTGCATGTGTAAGCCTTTGAAAGTATTAATAAAAATTCAATAAACGGATCATTAATATTACGTTTAATAAAGTGCTTTCTTTAGCCGATTCTTTCATATTTTGGCCTGACCGATTTGGCATTCTATGTATTAGGTATATATATGGAACCAGATAACATATCAAATGTAATGTATGGTGGTATAGAATACAGACAAGAAAACACAAATAATTCTGATGTCGTTTTGTAACGCAAATCAAACAAAGCAAAACTTAACCAATCAAAACCAACTCCCAAAACCTATCCGATGCTTATCGAACCGGCTTTAGTACTTGTACTTGAAGTTCATCTTGAACAGATACTGACAGTTCACCTGTCCCACGTCATACACGATGAACTCATTGTACAGCAGCGAGCTTTTCAGCTTTTCGTTCGAAACGCCCTTACCCATCGGTATCTCGACCCCATCCGGCCGCACATGGGAACCGCTCGGATCCGGCTGAGTGCGCCCGATACCCTTCACGCTGTGCTTACCGGTTGACAGCTTTGTTACGTAGTGTGCCTGCGTATACTCCTGCATGTCACCGAGCGCCACCTCGCACAGCAGCAACAGCCCGGTCGAATCGGTCACATTGGTGCAGCAGTAGTTGGCTGACTTGGACACCATGTCGGCAAAGTAGATACCCTTGCCAAACATGTAACCCGTAACCGGCGCTTCCGGCGGTGCAATCTTCAACCCGTTCGTCAGAATGCCCGCAAAGTTGGTAAGCCGCGAACCGTGCCAGAGCAGCTTGCGGTTGTGCAGCTTCTTGAACGGCTGGTAACGGCGATCCTCGCCCTTGCGCTTGATGCGGAATATTTCCGCCACCTCCAGCTCGTACGTCCGGTGCGTTTCCGCGTGCGTATTGCGCACGTACTGCTCGAGCAGCGCGAACTCTTCCGAATCGCGCGCCATCGGCTCGATGGACGTCTTCAGCTGGTCGTAGTGTGCGTCGAGCGGATTCTTGCCATCCTGGGCCGATTCGTCGCCATCGTTCAGCAGCGAGTACGCGAACTCAATCTCCATCAAGCTTTCGAGCATCGTTTGCTTCTCCTTTACCTGCTCGATCGTATCGAGCACCTTGACGGACGACACGCCAAAGTTGTGCGGAATGTACGAGTAGAACCGGTTCGAGGCGGCTATGAACTCGGCGTTGGAGCCGCCGCTGCCGATGAGGGTGGAAATTTCCGACAGCACCTTCATTGCCGACTGCAGCTGACGCTTCGACAGCTTGCCGAGCGGCATCTTCTCCATGTCCAGCTCGAACTCCATCATTACCCGGTTCATCGCGTCCACGTCGAACAGCATGCGCACGAGATCCTGCACCGCTGGGGCCAGCTTCGACTTGATGCCGCTGTTCTCCGCCAGACGCTTCGTCTTCGTCTCGCTATAGTCGATCTCGATCGGATAGAACGCACCGGGCATCTTGCTGTAGACGGAATCGTGCCGTACCCAGTCGTTGCCGGTCTTCTCCAGAAACAGGTCCTCGAACGCCGACATCGCACTGTCGGCCGAGCTAAAGTTCTCCACCTTGTTACCACCGATCGTGGTACCGATACGACCCCACGCACGGAACAGCCAGTATCTGTGGAAAGGGAACAGACAATTCGTTAGCTATTGTGTTGCAGGGATCGACCCGTCTGGTACTTACTTTTTCTTCGTGTCTCCTTCCAGCACCTGCATTTTGTAAAACGAATTTTTGTCCTTCTGAATGTCAACCTTGTTCAGCACGCAGTTATAGATGACATCATGGAACTTGTACACGTGCGCCTTGTCCGCGAGCCCCGAATCGGGATCAACGACCAGACCGCTCTTCACCTGCAGCTTCATCTTCGCCGGTACGGACTTTTCGTAGATGCTTTTCTTCGTGCGCGATTTGCTCTCTTCCTCCGTCGGGATGCGCTTGAGCGGATCCGAGCCCCAGTCACAGATCGAGCGGCTAGTGATGAACGATATGGCACCACCGCCCACCACATCCTCCAGGAAGTCTTCCGGCACTACCTGTATCTGCAGCTCCTTGGCCTCCGCCATGCGGCTGCCCAATCGCTCCACCTCCTCGGGCGTGGAAATGATGGCCGCCGTATGGCTAGCGATCTTCGTGACCACCTTACCGCCCAGCTTTTGAATTTTCAGCTTCAGCTGATCCTTCGGCGTGGCCGTTTTGCCCAGTATAACGAACTCCATGTCGTACAGCGGGGGCTTCTCGCGCTTAATCTTCGGCTCGGACGGTAGCTCTTCCTCCTTCTTTACGCCCTTCATCACGGTATTCACACTGGGCGGCACGTACCGAACGACACGATCGCTAACGACCGACTTGTACCGTTTGAGGAACGAGTAAACCGACTTTAGCTCTTCCGGAATTTTGGTTTTCTTGCGCGGCGGTGCCTTTTCCGTGTTCATGCATTTCACCCACGCGGACAAATCGCCCTGGCACACGTAGGCCGACTTCTGGAACGCGTACTGGCCGCCACATTTCGAGCAGCGTTCCAGGGCGCCGAACATAAGCGTATCGCACACACGGTCCAGCACCGGATCGTTGCCTTCCGGTATGTCCTGTTTGTTCAGCGAAAGGATTTCAATCAATTCCGATTTCTTTACCCCCAGTGACTTGAGCTTGTCGCGTATCGCGTAGTAAGCCTTCTGCTGTTCCGCGATCCTCTTTTCCTCTGTTGCGTCTGCCGCTTTATCCACCTCGTCTTTCACCTCTTCCTTCACCTTCTTGGCCGGTACATCCTCCGCTTTGATGGCACTGGAAATAGCACGGTATAATTGTGTTAAACCCCAATTAAAAATGCCAACGCTCACAGTGACACTTACGGCAACAAACCCCTGAGAATTTTCTGATCCTCCGGCTTCATCGAGCGGTAGCCAGGCAACGACTCTGCCTTCTCGAAGTAGCCCAGCTCGGAACGGAGCTTTGCAAAACACTCCGCATGGTGCCACAACGGTTGTCCGCCGTACTTCATGCCCACCTCCGTGTCGTACGCCACCTTCTTAATGCGCATCTCGTCCTTCAGGATCTTGATCTCGCACCCCCGACACATGGCCCGTCCCGACGGAGCGTACTCGACTCCGTAATCCTTCAACGATTGGGCTTCCACTGCTGTGCGTTTTTTGCCCTTACCCTTACCCGCGACCGGAACAACCCCTTTGGCAAGCACAGCTATACAGAGAAGAAAATGGTAGCAAACATCAGTCACTAGGGTATCGTCACTCTCCCGGCCCAGGACTTACCGATTGCATCGCGTATTTTCTTCTGATCTTCGTAGCGCAGTGCCTCAATGTTGGCCACATCACCCTCGGTCGCGGGGCGCTGCTTCTTGAAGAAGCAATCGTCGTGGTACCATTGGGCCACCTTGCCATCGTGCATCGGCGACTGGACCATCGCCGCCAGCCGGAGCACATCCTTGGCGATCGCTTGCTTACACAATCGGCACATTGCCCGATTGCTCTTGGAGTACTCCGCCAGAAACGGTAGCTGTTCTGCATCCATTGCTTTCTCTCGACTATCGATAGAACAGTTGGAGCGAACCGTGAATATTGAAACGAACAAGCGACGACGAACAAACACGCAGAAAAAAGACCCTCACAACATGTACGGTGTCTGAATTTACAAGACTTTTCCCGGAACACGAACTGTTGCGGTCGCCGCTAGCTTTGACAGTTGTTGTTGTGGCGGGAAATTGTCAGGCTTCGTTTGTTTGAATGCGCATGTAAACAACGCATTCGCTCGACGGTTTGCGGAATCTTCTGTTTGGTGGATTAGTTCACTGTAACAACATATATCTGGTAGTTTCGCGAGTCGAGGATAAAAAAAATATTTCACTCTCGTATTTTCACTTTGATGACAGAAAATCTATCCTTTTTTCATCCATTCGAAACATGTTCGATTTCCGCACCTCTATTTATACTCACCTTGAGTTTCGAACATGTGAAATGGGTTGTCAAAAATGTCAACTGTAAACAACAATCAAGCCGTAGCGTAGAGATTTCTCTTCGTGCAAAAAAAAAGAATATTCCTATTTAACTAAACAAACTATTGTAACAATAGACGCATACACAGCCAACGCGGTGCTCCCGGTCAACGATCCTTCTTCTCGGCTAAGCAGTATCAGCAAAACTCAATCACGATGAGCGAAAGCGATGTGTCAAAGATGAAGGTAACTAAAGGGACGCCGCCATAGTCGGGAGAGCCATGATAGCCAAGCGCACTGAGGTACACGGACCGTCCCGGTAACACACATTCTTTCCCACGTTGTTTTCCTCATTTTGTAGGTTGCCGATCTGAAAAAAGAGCTAAAGGCGCGTGGTTTGAGCGTGATGGGCAACAAGAACGAGCTAGTGGATCGATTACAAACAGCACTGCTGGGTAAGTCATGACACACGCACACGCAGCACACAGCAGCAACACCTTTTCTACCTGTATCCTTTGCCCGATGCCTTTCACGATTACAGTCGGTGGCGATGTGCTGGAAGATACGGCCAACTCGGAGGACCTGCTGGACGACGACCTGAACGACGATCTGCTGGACGAGGACAAAGATCTCACCGATCCGGTGGCGGAGGAAGACCACATACTGAACTCGCCGACGCCGAGCGATACGCGTAAATCGATTTCACCGGATGAGCCGCGAAAGCCGGAAGACGAACCGACAGAAACGGCGGAGGAAAAGTCAAGCGCTCCAGCCGCGCGTAAGATATCCCTGAAGCGAAACATTTCCATTACCAAGCCCACACTTGCGCCGGAAACGACCGTCGGCAGCGAGGCACCGAAAGCACAGCGACAGCCGTTTTCTTCGGCTCAATCGGCCGGTGCCAGCAACAGTGGCAGCGATGGCGAGCCGGAAAAGAAAGTCGTCAAGCTCGGTCAGCTGACCGCACTGGAGCGGTTGGAGATGAGGGCCAAAAAGTTCGGTTCGGCACAAACAGGCACACCGACCACTACCAGCAGCAGCAGCAGCGCTACCGCAACCGATACTCCTGCCGCTAGCTCCGGCACCGCGGCAACGGATAAAATGCAGGCGCGTGCGGCAAGATTTGGTTTGACCAGCGCCAGCAGCATCACATCCGCCGGCAACAGTACGCCGGCTTCGCTGGAAGCGCTGAAAAAGCGTGCCGAGCGTTTCGGTGGTTCCGTCTCATCCGAAATGAGCAAACTCGAGCAGGAAGAAAAGCTGGCCAAGCGGCAAGCTCGCTTCGGCTTGGCGGCTAGCAGCAGTCCGGCCCCATCGGCAACGGCCAACGGTGCCGGGAAGGTTGCCACCGGTTCGGTAGATTACGCGGAAAAAGCGCGACTCAGGTTGGAGCGGTTCAAATCAGCCGCTTAATTGCGGACGGACAAATGTAGGTTTCCTTTTACCCGATTTTTGGTACGTTCATGCTGCTCTTCATAGCTGTATCCTTGCTACTCCGGTCTCCTGAGAGCGACGAAGAGCGCCATCTCGTGTGTACGAAGAGAGGGGACACGTTAGTGTGCTGAGTGTAGAATAAGACAACTTAATGATGTGTAGCGATCATTGGCGGCAATTGGACGATAATGTGTTTTTATTTTGCAAATCAACTTAAAATAAACATACTAAATCACGTATATACGATAACAAACACACGTGTTTTACGATTAGGAGGGCAAACCAATCCGAAAACGTATCTGTCTTGCTGTTTACTTGTAGCTTTAAGAGCAAATTGTTAGTTTTTTCTCAAACATTCCCCTTTCTCTCGCCCGTTCAACCGTTCTTTAGAAATAATCTGCTTTTTATTGAACATAATCATAATGCTTACATCTGGAAATTGTGCCCAATGAAGGATCGATTAGATTCTAGGTTTTGTCCGTAAAATGAACGTTTTATTTAAAATATTTGCTGGTACAGTAATCCGCACATCCCTGCGCAGCAGTGCACAGGAGCAGAGAATTGCTGCCACAGTTTCCATCGCTGACGGTCGTGTGCACAAGTTAATTAAAAAAAGACTGAAAAATAACATAATTCCCCAGCGAACGCAAAGTGAAGTGTGTGTGTGTGTTTGATTCGCCCAGCAACTCTACCGCCGGGGATAATGCTTCGAATGGTTCACAGGACACAGGAACGGCTGCCGGTGGTGCGTGCTTACGGGGCACCACCCTCGATCTCACTCGCCGGCACTTCCGGATCCTCGTCATTGTACATGTTTTCCGCCATCTGCCACACCTGCATAATGTTGTCCTCCGACACGGAACAGATGACCCACGGTTCGTTCGGGTTCCACGAGAAGTCGGATATCTTGGCCGTGTGACCGCCGTGAATGAACAGCAGCTCCGGCGGACCATCTTCCGCGTCCTCCGCGCTTTGCTCCTCTCCAATCTTCGACAGATCCCACACGTGCAATCGCCGATCGGTGCCGGACGACGCGAGAATCGTTTCGTTGTGCGGCGACCACTGTACCTGGAAAATCTCGTCCCGGTGCGATTCGAACGAGTGGAGCTTCAGCTTCAGATTGCGCAGATCCCACAGCGCCACTGTTTTGTCGGCCGAACCCGTCGCCAGAATGAACTCCGAGTACGGGTTGAAGCTGAGGCAGTTCACCTCGGCCGTGTGCGCATCGACCGTGTGCGACGGTTTCGAGGTGTTGTTGCACCGCGTGTCCCATATCATCAGCTTCTGATCGTCCGCCACCGACCCGAACAGCGACTCGTGCAGCAGATGCCAGGCCACATCCTCCACCACGGCCGTGTGGCCGGTGAAGATGTTCTTCGCGTCGATCAACCGGTGCTCCTTCGGCGTCGCATTGATGTCCCACAGGCAGATCGTATGGTCGTCGCTGGCCGATAGCAGATAGCCGTTCAGGTTCGGGTTCCACGACAGCCCATAGCCCTCCTTCTGGTGGCCCCGCAGCCGCAGATCCGGATGGCACTCACCGCTGGGTTCCGGCTTGCTCGGGTGCTTCGTGTAGTCGAACACGAGCACATCGCTCGACGGCGTTTTAGTAGCGATTACGCACGGGTTCTGTGGCATGTAGCGGGCCCGATTAACCTCGCCCTCGTGGTTAATCTTGATCTCGATCTCGATCTTGCCCGACACCGACCCGAACCCGCCAAACTCGCCCTTCTCGTTGTCGTAGTGGCCCGTATCGAACTGGGCGTCCTCGTTCGGCAGCTGCACGCTCGCAATCAGCAGATGGTTCTGCTCGTCCGATGTGTGCGTGCCGAGGATGAGCCGATGCACCGAGTAATCCTTCCCCTCCGGCTTCGTCACATCCGGCAACCACTGGGCAGTTAGTGAGGGCCACTCGAGCGCGTGTGTCATGACCAGGTCGTACAGGAAGGGCGTGTTTTTCTTCCAGATTTTGTACTCCTCATTAATGACGCGCTCCTCGACCGCATCGTCAAAAGCTTCCGCTGGTGTGAGGGGGGGAAGAAGGGAAAAGGGAAAGTGAAGTTGCACCAATCTACCCCGTCTACTAAGGATCGACCAACAATGGGGGCTACACATTTTGCCCACGGCAGCTGCCACTTACCACCATCAGCTCGATCACCCATTTTGCTTTTCTTCTGATTAGTAGCGGTCGGGAAAGGTCCAAATGGTCTGTCCGCAGCACCACACACTCCCGCCAAATTCCGTTAGGCTTGCAATCGGGAAAGGAAAGGGTTGCTGCCTGCCGTGCGAATCCGGCCGGTTTTGTGCCAAATCGTTCCTGCTTCTCTTTTCCGACGCTACGTGCGCGCGCGTCTCTCTGTATGTATGTGTGCGTACGTTTGTCAAAGCGGCGTTCACGGCAGTTCACGGAGCCAAAATGCCGATTGCAATTTTTTTTTGCGGCCCCAACCGGCAACTCTCTCCAGTGGCACACGCCAACGACAAAGCCGTGCAGTTTAAAGCTATTGCAGGCGGTTAGGGACACTTTGTGCAATGTGTTTTACACACTGAATTCGTAGACACGAGCCGCGGAACGAGAATTACGATTTCTGTATACCAACGAAAGCAGCACAGTGGCGCACAAAATGCCGCACTTTTGTTAGGACCAAGATTGAGACGGAAGAGGTACGGTTCTGTCCCAAATGTCAGCCGTCAAATGCTCGCCATACTGTATACAACTTGATAGTAACGCTCTGTTGATGAGCATGATGTAGCATTTACACGGTTGAAATTTATTAGGTCGATGTGAATACTTTTTTGTATTATCTCACATATCTTTAGCTCAACATTTAGAAATTGAATTTAATTAAAAATTAAAAACATTTATAACAACGCACCAAAATGTGTGGGTATTGCTCGCAATCATTTGGCGCACACATTGCTTGTGCGTTACGAAGCGTTACGTATTTTGGTTACCGTTGGCAACAAAACGGACCGAGGAAACGAAGTAAACAAACAAACAGAAACGGTTGCAATCGCAAGGGAAAGAACGGTTCGCTCCTGCCGGAAAATTTTGTGATTTATACTTAACTAATTATGGTAATTATCGAACAATGTCTTCAACTATTTCCATTTCTAAAAGTCTCTTTGAGTGCTACATTGTTTGCTACTGATGTTCTTTTCTATTTGCTTTTAGAACACAAACAGCTACGTCTATTTGGGAGAATGGTACCAGAAAGAGGCGGACCTGAACCGGCAGCTGGTGGTTAGCTTCTTCCCTAGCGATAATTCAGTTGAGCTGGTCGACCTGAAAACAAGGAAAACCTTCCTGAGGCGTACCAAAATCGAAGAGCTAAACGAGAATGACTTCTTCATCGGTGCCAAGCTGCTTATTTTTGGCAAACAGATCAACATTCTTGATTATGGAGATGCGAAAACGAGGAACAAGAAGTCCGACGAACAGCTGTAAGTTAGCGTGAAGCTGAAATCGTACGTTATATGAGTATACATTATTTAGCTAATATTTTCTCCATCCGGCAGATCGTTTGGGCTGATAAAAGCGGAAGCATTGCTACATATCGGCGAAATACTGACGAAGATACACAAGGCAGGATTGGGCGTACGTCGGCTGGCGATGCTGAAGATAGACGAAAACTATTCCTCCATGCTGAAAACCGTGCGCTCAGAAGCCTCGAGCTTGAACTACCTGATGGACTGTATGCCAAGCCAATCGTTTGTCGCG
Source organism: Anopheles coluzzii (assembly GCF_943734685.1). NCBI lineage: Eukaryota > Metazoa > Arthropoda > Insecta > Diptera > Culicidae > Anopheles > Anopheles coluzzii. The sequence continues at coordinate 33,658,131 of NC_064670.1, read as the reverse complement.
CTCGAGATTATAGGGAACAATGCGTACAACCAGTACCGGGAGCTATGCGGACCGGAATCCATTGCGGAGGCAAAGCAGTGTGCTCCGAACAGTTTCCGGGGACTATACGGGTCCGATGTTTACTGCTCACGTTCAGCAGACGATGCGGCAAATGTACGAACTCGTTCGACACCAGTGGGGAAACATGTTATTTCCGATGCAAAATAATTGTTAACGTTTTCTATTATCAATTGCAGGAAGCTCGTTTCGTATTTTTAAACAACGATATTAAGCTCGTACTGCGTTCTTCGGCCCTTTACACAAACAGCACACTGTGCATTATCAAACCGCACGCCGTGCGCGAAGGCAAAGCGGGCGAAATTATTACGGAAATTTTGCGCAAAAAATTCACCGTCACCGCAATTAAGATGCTCCGATTCGAGCGTCCCAATTGTGAGGAGTTTCTGGAAGTATACAAAGGAGTTGTGCCCGAATACGAGGTACGTGGTGGAATGGTTTCATTCGAACGAGACGAACAAATAATAGTTTTAACGCCATTTATTGCATTTCTTTCATGTAGTCCATGGTAATGCAGATGATCAGTGGCGATTGTATGGCGTTAGAAATCATGAACAAGTTTGACGATAACCGCAGCACCTACCAAAGTTTTAGAGACTTTTGTGGTCCGGTTTGCCCGGTAAGTGGCGAATCATTCAACCGATATATGAATCAGTTAATTACAAAAAAAAATCCTTTCCTTTTACAGGAGGCAGCGAAACTCACCCGACCTCAAACGTTACGTGCCCTGTTCGGAAAGAATAAAGTAATGAACGCCGTACACTGTACCGATCTGGAGGAGGACACTACGCTTGAGTTGGAGTACGTTTTTAAGTTTTTAAATTGAATGTCTGTAACACGTGGTGTGTGATGTGTGAAGAGCTCATTCCGTCCAAATTGATGTGTAATTTTAATATGCTTCATCGAAGTGTTTGTGTTTGTGTGATCGTCTCTGAAATAAACTGTATTTTGTCATTTTATATATCTGAAAGCGTTTTAACAGGTGGTTTAATGCCACTCGGCGTAACAACGTGCTAGGTAACCAAGACGCCATTGCTATGTACAATCGTACAGGGGAAGTGGTACCGTTGCCATGGAAGCTATGTACGGCATTTAAACATTTTCAGTAAGTATGCATGAAACATGTCAGCCAGTCTGAAAGACGTATTCCAATCGAAATGAGTAAACCGGCAGGACAGAAGAAATTAAAGTCGGCTCTAACGAAACCAAAAGCCGCCTTTACATTCGCGTTGAGTGAGTAAGTATTAAGGAGAAGCTATTATTTTTGTTGATCACATGCAAGAGTTCCGTTTCCCAATGCCTGCACAGTGAACGGAGAAAACGGATTGCGGCCCGTACCCGGCAGCTCAACAAACCCGTACTGATTGATTTGGAGGCGCTGATCCAGGACAGGATCAAGTGCTTGAAGGACAACAGCTTCGTATTCCTAACCTATGCTTATTCCAAAAACAGCGAACATTTCACACCGTATAGTTTTCTGTAAGTTTTTGTCTACTAATTTTGTTAAGAAGCTATCCTAACTTTTGCACCCATTTTACGCGGTCCTCAGGGAGGTTCCATTTAGCAAGGCCGACAAACATGAGTACTTTACCGTGAGCCGGCACGGCGTAACATACTGGAGCGATTCGGAAAATCATTTTACCGCGCTCGATGCATGGCTGGCCGACTATCGCAAGTACCGGCGGCTTACGGAGCTGGGCTTTTTCAAACACTATCGCCTCGCGAAAGCGTTCCGCCTCTGGCTGCGCAACATTCAGTGGTACAAGTATGAGAACGCGCGCCAAAAGATTGCTGCCAGTGCATTCGTCGTCCTTCCGCGGCTGGCTAGAGCGTTGCTGACGATGCAGGATGAGTACGTGCAGCTGGTAGGGTTTCGGTTTTTCGACGTTTCCGTGTCGGAAAACTGGCATCTGCCTTACTTTATCGAGACGCAGATGACCACCTTCGAGCAGGTGCGCGATCTGCTTCAGCAGTTGCGTGAAAAGATGCGTAACGTTCTATGTAAGCGATGGGCCGGGGAGTATTGCGTACGAGGGAGTTTCGCAAATTGCATACATTACACGAAATTCTACATTTGTTTTCAGATGATGCATGCTGCAACACGCTAATCGATCGTGGCTTTTCACCCCAAGACGAAGCGATTAATGTGACCAACAAAAAGAAGCTTAAGGACATGATGAGCTTCACCGAGCGTGCTAATAAGCGCAAACTGTGCGCACTGTTGGCCCGTTTTCTGGCGTGTGCCGATCAGAAAATGATAACGCTGCTGCATCAAATTCTACGCGAGTCGTTCAAAAATTTGGCCAACGTTTTCTCGGTTTTTATGGAAGAATGCGCAACGGACGGGCACACTTCGAAGCCGCCATTCATGAACGTGGAGCTGGTGCTGAAACCGACACACATCGATCTGGATCCATCGCGCGAAGTGACCACACGAATGCTGGAAGACTTGAGCAATCTGGTGATGCGTACGGTCTACAAGATTGATCGCTTTCAAAGTGATCCATTTTTCGATGTCTATACGGAGTAAGTTTCTGAGCTTAGAGCGAAAGTTTGAAGACAGTCTCTCTCTATCTGTTGATTTCTTCAAATTTCCAGGCCAACCATAATGGGAAGAAAGGAGGACCGGCTGTGCGGCAACCCTCCCAGTCTGGATTTCATCATTTACAACGATACGCAGCTTACGTACGATATGAAAACCATCTTCGATGGCATTATCGTAGCGTACAACAGTGTCGACGAGTACGTGATACAGTTCGATCGGATCCGCTTATCGTACCAGGAGAATCTAGCCGTCGATCACGACGTGATCAGGGGAGAAACGAATCTAGAGGTGTTGCGAATGTACTGTGAACGGTTCACCAACCAGATGGCAGACCTGGAACAGATACAGGAGTCGCATCCGCTGGGGCTGCTGCAGGTGAAGCAGGTTGCGTTTCGTGAGGAGATCACACCCATCTGCCAGCAGCTGCTGGCGGTGCTGGACGAAACCATACCCCGGTTGGCAATGGAGAAGATCAACTACGTCGAGCAGAAGGGCGAAGAGCTGCAGACGAAGCTGCTGATTGTGCCGGAGGAAACTAATCACTACATCTACTACTTTAATCATATGGAGGTTTGCCACGAGCATGTCGCAAGTTTGCAGAAGGAGCTGAACTATGCGTACGAGGCGTTAAAAATTATGAAAAAATATCATGTTACCTTCCGCGACGAGGACAAGGATAAATATTTGGGTAAGCCTAGTCTGAATGTGTCGCCGTCAAGTATTCGTTTAAAACTATTAACCTTTAACGACTGTATATCGTTCCAGACATGGAAGAATTTCTTAACGAAATCAGCGTAACTCTGGAAACTAAACGAGCACAAAAGCAGGATTTGATCAACAAGTTTGACCTATGCCTGCAAGCGGATATCACGAAAATATTCTCCGAAGTTGAAGATATCCACGAGGAGGTCCTGAAAGAATGGTTACTCGATCTTGGCTCCGACCCAGCGCTCGTCCGCGACTGTTTGATTGACCTGTCCGAACGGTTAACGATGTGCCAACGGAAGGCCCAGGAGTATAAGAAATATCAGAAAGAGTTTCGCCTCGAAGTGACACGGTTCGAAAAGCTCGATCAAGTTATCAATGAGGTAAAGCTGCGTCAGATCCTCTGGGACAGTGTGCAGCAGTGGAAAGAGTCGGTGGAGATATGGAACGAAATACACTTCAACGAGCTCAGCATGGATGAGGTGGAAGCGTTGAATACGAAAATCCTGAAAAACTGTGCCATGCTCGACAAGAACCTGCCGAAGAATGACATCATCCCCAAGCTGAAGGCTGAGGCGGAAGAGTTCAAAGACAAAATACCGGTGCTTGGGTTTTTGCGCAACCCCGCACTCAAGACACGGCACTGGATCAAGATCGAACAGATACTGAACCGGCATCTCGCGGAGGAGACGGAAATTTACCTCCACACCTTCGAGGACGCGAACGCATTCGAGGAGGATATAGCGGCCGAACTGATGGAAGTGTCCAACATGGCCAGTGCCGAGGCGGGACTGGAAACGCTGCTCAACAAGGTGGAAAACGCCTGGAAGGAGCTGGAGCTGACCGTGATCAGTCATCGCGACCATCGGGACGTGTTCGTGCTAGCAGGGGTCGACGAAATACAGACCGTGCTGGATGAGTCCAGCATTAACGTTACTACGGTGGCCGCCTCCCGGCACGTCGGCCCCATCAAACCCAAGGTGGACGATTGGGTCTCTCAGCTGGACCTTTTTTCCCGCACGCTCGACGAGTGGACGCAGTGCCAGCAGTCGTGGATCTATCTGGAGGCGATATTTTCCGCACCCGACATTCAACGCCAGCTGCCGCACGAAACGCAAATGTTCCTGCAAGTCGACAAAGCGTGGAAGGATCTGATGCGCCGCACGCAAAAGGCACCCCTTGCCCTGGCAGCGATGACGGCCGAGGGAGTGCTGGAGCAGCTGCAAATCAACAACGTGCTGCTGGAAAAGGTTACCCGCTGTCTGGAGGCGTACCTGGAGGTGAAGCGTATGGCGTTCCCGCGGTTCTACTTCCTGTCCAATGACGAGCTGCTGGAAATATTGGCCCAAACGAAAAACCCGTACGCGGTACAGCCGCACCTGTCCAAGTGCTTCGATGCGATTGCAAAGATCGAGTTTGGCAAGAAGAAAACCGAAACGGGCGAATCGGTTATGACCAACGACATTATAGCGATGATCTCGCCGGAGGGTGAGCGGCTTACGTTCGGTGTCGGGCTGAAGGCTCGCGGTGCGGTCGAGGATTGGCTTTCGAAGGTGGAAGAAGCGATGTTCCTAGCGGTAAAGCGTTACATGCGCCACGGTTATCGTGTGTACGGGCTGAAGGATCGCTCGTACTGGATGCAGGAGCAACCGAATCAGGTCGTACTGACCATCTCCCAGCAGCAGTGGGCAGCGGACGTCCATGCCATCCTAGAAGCGGGCGGCAATGTGGACAAAGGCATGGAGGAGTTCCACGACAAGCTGACGAAAAACTTAACCGTTTTGGCTGCGATTGCACGGACCAAAATTTCCAAACTTGTCCGGAAGGTGCTGTGCGCACTGATCACCATCGATGTGCACGCGCGTGATATGATCGCGGGCATGGTAGCAAAGCGAGTGCAAAAGTCGTAAGTATCTTTGAATTACTTTGCTTGGTCTGCGTGTATCTAAACATATCCCTTTTTTCCAGGACCGATTTCGAATGGTTGAAAATGTTACGCTACTACTGGATGCCGGAAACGGAAGTGATAGAAACGAAAATGGCATCCGCCAATCTGCCCTACTTCTACGAGTATCTCGGTGCCGGGGGAGTGCTGGTAATAACTCCGCTCACCGATCGCTGCTACCTCTGCCTAATGGGCGCACTGCAGATGGATCTCGGTGGCGCTCCGGCTGGTCCGGCCGGTACGGGCAAAACGGAAACGACCAAAGATTTAGCCAAAGCGCTCGCCATCCAGTGCGTGGTGTTCAACTGCTCCGACGGGTTGGATTACAAGATGATGGGACGATTCTTTACCGGGCTTGCCCAGTCGGGCGCGTGGTGCTGCTTCGACGAGTTCAACCGCATCGATATCGAGGTGCTTTCGGTCATAGCTCAGCAGCTCATTACGATACGCAACGCCAAGGCTGCCAAAATGAAACGCTTTCTCTTCGAGGGGCGCGAAATCCGGCTAAAGCCTTCCTGTGCCGCCTTCATCACGATGAATCCCGGGTACGCCGGAAGAACGGAGCTGCCGGACAATCTGAAAGCACTGTTTCGGCCAATTTCCATGATGGTCCCGGACTATGCGCTCATAGCCGAGGTTATACTGTACTCGGAGGGTTTCGAAGGGTCGAAGATACTGGCCAAAAAGATGGTCCAGATGTACAAACTATGTAGCGAGCAGCTGAGCCAGCAGGATCACTACGATTTCGGTATGCGCGCGGTCAAAAGTGTGCTCGTCATGGCGGGTGCACTGAAGCGCGCCTCGCCCGATCAAGCCGAAGACGTCACACTGATTTCGGCGTTGCGTGACTCAAACTTGCCCAAATTTTTGGCCAATGATGCGGTGCTCTTTAACGGAATTTTAAGCGATCTTTTCCCGGGCGTGGATTTGCCCGAGCCAGAGCGCGGAGAGCTGCAGCAAGCCATCGAGCAGTGCATGATCGATCGGAACCTGCAGCCCGTGCCGGAGTTGGTGCTGAAGACGCTTCAGCTCTACGAAACGATGGTAGTGCGCTGGGGCGTTATGCTGGTAGGGCCTACGGGCAGTGGCAAAACGACCGTACTGCACATACTGGCGAATGCGTTCGAGAAACTGCACGCCGAAAACGCCCCGGGACCACTGTACCGCCCAGTGCGCATACAAACGCTTAATCCCAAAGCCATCTCGATGGATGAGCTGTACGGGTTTGTGAATCTGGCGACAATGGAATGGCGCGACGGGCTGCTCGGTATGGCCATCAGATCGGCAGTGATTGTGACAGGTTTGTTATTTGATCGTTTTGTCCCTTTGCTACCATTTCTTATCAAATGCTTCCTTCCCAGACGAAATTCACCAATGGGTTGTTTGTGACGGTCCCGTGGATGCGGTATGGATTGAAAATTTGAACACGGTACTGGATGATAACAAAATGCTCTGTTTGGCCAACTCGGAACGCATCAAGCTGACCAGCTGGGTGCACATGGTGTTCGAGGTGCAGGACCTGGCGCAAGCTTCTCCGGCCACCGTCTCCCGCTGCGGCATGGTGTACATGGATCCAGTACACCTCGGATGGTCCTCGATCGTGAAATCGTGGCTGAACACGGTCCAACATCTTCACCTCGATGGCGACTTAAAATCGCACATACTCTCACTGTACGAGCGGCACTACGAAACAGTTACGAAATATTTGCACCGCAACTGCAAGTGGAGCATTCATCAGGTCAACATAAGCAAGCTGACGATGATGACCAAGCTGCTCTATCTGCTGCTGCAAGAAACCCAGGGATTGCACCTGATGGAGCGGGGCGAGGCGAAGCATTACATTTTTAAAATGTTTACCTGGAGCATGCTCTGGTCGTTTGGCGGTAACTTGCTGGACGAGTCGAAAGCTCAGTTCGAGCAGTACTATCGTACGCTGCAGAACGAGGAAGAAATTGGACTGTAAGTATTGACGCCTTTTTTTGACAAAAAGTTAATTTAAATGTAAACCTCTTTTTGTGCAAAAAAAAATCTCCAAAAGATTACCCAAGGATACGCTCTGGGATTTTCGCATCAACACGAAAACGCGCACCTGGGAAAGCTGGAATGCGATACACCCGAAGTTTGTCTACAACCCTTCGGTGCCCTATTTCGATCTGCTTGTGCCCACGCTCGATACCACCAAGTATGGGTTCGTGGCCGAGATGCTGCTGCAGCATCAATACCCGGTACTGTTTACCGGCGACACCGGTGTGGGCAAGTCGGTCCTGGCGCGGGAAATTCTTAACCGCCTGATGCAGCGTGACGTGATACCGATCTTTGTAAACTTTTCCGCACAAAGTGAAAGCGCACGCACGCAGGAGATCATCGAGTCACGTCTCGAGCGGCGCAAAAAGACCTTGCTTGGGGCGCCCATCAACAAGCGAATCGTGGTGTTCATCGACGACGTTAACATGCCCAAGCTGGACCGTTACGGAAGCCAGCCGCCGATCGAGCTGCTGCGCCAGTTTGCCGACTTCCGCGGAGTGTACGATCGGGAAAAGATGTACTGGAAGGACATTGTCGACGTGACGCTTGGGGCTGCCTGTGCACCGCCCGGCGGTGGCCGCAACGTGCTGACGGCACGCTTCATCCGTCACTTTGCCCTGTTTTCTCTGCCCTCGCCGAACAGCGATACGCTGAAGACGATCTTCAAGGCAATTTTGGCCGGTTTCTTGAGCGAGTTTAACATGGCGATACGTCCCCTGGCTGAACCGATCGTTGAGACGGCCGTCGCCGTGTACGAGCGCATCTCGGCCGAGTTGTTGCCCACGCCGAAGAAATCACACTACGTTTTTAATCTGCGCGATTTATCCAAGTGTGTGCAGGGCGTGCTGCAGGCGGACTCGTCGGCGTACATCAATCCCATGCAGCTGATGCGTCTGTTCTATCACGAATCGCTGCGCATCTTCTACGATCGGTTGATCAACGAGGAGGATAAGACTTACTTCAAGCAGCTGCTGCAGGACTGTTGTGAAAAGTTTTTCGAAACGACGATCGTGCAGCCGGAGGAGACCATCATGTTCGGGGACTTTATGGTGTTCGGCCAGGCGCCGGAGGATCGCGTGTACGAGGAGATTAAGGAGATGAAGAAATTGAAATCGATTTTGCTGGACTATTTGGAGGACTACAATGGCACTGTGGGAACGGAGATGAATCTGGTGTTCTTTGCGGACGCCGTCGAACATATCGTGCGGTTGGCACGGTTGTTGCGCTCGGAGCGTGGCAATGGGCTGCTGGTGGGTGTATCTGGAATGGGAAAGCAGAGCCTGGCAAAGCTGGCTGCCCACATCAATGGCTACCAGTGTCATCAGATAGCGCTGCGGCGGGGCTACGATCACAGCTGCTTCCATGAAGATCTTCGCCGGATCTATTGGATTGCGGGAGTGCTCAACAAACCGACCGTGTTCCTGATCACCGACACGCAAATCGTGCACGAAGCGTTCATGGAAGACATAAACAACATTCTGAACTCGGGCGAGGTACCGAATCTGTTCGAGGGCGATGAGTATGAGAAGATCATTCTAAACACCCGGCAGCCGTGCATTGAGAGTGGCCATCCGAATCAAACGCGCGATGGCATATTTGAGTTCTTCATCAAGCGCGTCCGGGCCAACCTGCACGTCATCATGTGCATGAGCCCGGTGGGCGATACGTTCCGCGGGCGCTGTCGAATGTTTCCTTCGCTGGTGAACTGCTGCACGATCGACTGGTTCGTGAAGTGGCCGGCCGAGGCACTGCGCAGCGTCGCGATCGGCTCGCTAAAGGATGTCTCCGACAACGAGGTGCAGTGCAAACATTTGGCCCAAATCTGCGTCATGATACACGAAAGTGTGGAGAGCATATCGGAGCGGTTCTATCGCGAGATGCGTCGCCACTACTACACCACGCCGAGCAGCTATCTGCAGCTGCTGAACCAGTACCGGGTACTGGTACAGAAGCGGGTCGACTCTATTATACAGAAGAAGGATCGCATTGCTAACGGGTTGAGCAAAATTCTGGAAACCAACCAAGTGGTGGCCGAAATGGGAGAGGAGTTGAAGAAATTCGTGCCGATACTGGAGGAAAAGTCGAAAAACATGAAAGAGCTGTTGGCCAAGCTGGACAAGGACAATGCAATGGCGGAGAGTGTGAAGAAGAGTGTGGCCAAGGATGAGGCCGAAGCAAAGATTAAGGCGGCCGAAACGCAGGAAATTGCCGACGAGGCGGCGAAGGATCTGGAGATCGTACTGCCCACACTGCAGGCGGCCCAGGACGCGCTGAAATCGCTCAACAAAAATGACATCAACGAGCTGCGCGTCTTCCAGAAACCTCCCAAGCTGGTACAGTTCGTAATGGAGGCGGTGTGCATACTCCTCGGAGCAAAGTAAGAGATTGATCGGATATTTCGTACGCTTGTATCGTCACAAATTGCGCTCTATTTGCAGGCCCGATTGGAACACGGCTAAGGTGGTGATGTCGGATGTAAACTTTTTGAAAAAACTGGAAGATTACGACAAGGAACACATACCAGAGGCCATTATCAAGAAAATTAAATCGTACGTCGATCACAAAGATTTCCAGCCAGCGGTAAGTGAGAATGGAATCACGTGCTTAAAATTCGCTTAAATTTATAAATTACTCTCATTTTCCGAATTCTTGCAGACTATTGAGAAAGTATCCAAAGTAGCTAAATCGATGTGCCTCTGGGTGATTGCCATAGAAAAGTACGCCAAAATCTACAAAGTAGTTGAGCCAAAGATCAAGCGACAAAAAGCGGCCGAACAAGAGCTGGGAGAAGTGATGCAGCTGCTCAAGTCGAAGCAGAGCGAGCTGGCCGAAATCGAAGCGAAAATAACGATGCTTATGGCAAACCTGGAAGAGAAGAAGCGCGAAATGAAGCTGTTGCAGGATCACAATGATCTTACCAGTGCCCGGTTAAATCGCGCCGGCCGACTAACGTCGGCCCTGGCGGACGAGGAAGTACGCTGGCGCGAAACAGTGAAGCAGCTGACGGCGGAACATTTTGCGGTGCCCGGGGATGTCCTGGTGGCGTCGGCATACGTTGCCTATTTGGGTGCGTTTCCGATCGACTACCGCCGCACGCTGTCCGAAATCTGGGTGTCGGAGTGCAAGCGGTTAAACATTCCAAGCAGTCCCACCTTTAGCTTGGTGCAGATTCTGGGCGACTCCTATCAGATACGCCAGTGGAACATGTACGGATTGCCGCGCGATGAAATATCGGTGGAAAATGGAATCATCGCAACAGAGGGTGGCCGCTGGCCGCTGATGATCGATCCGCAGGAACAAGCGAACCGCTGGATACGCAGCATGGAGTCACGGAACGAGCTGCGCATAATTAAGCTGACCGATGGAAATATGATGCGCATTTTGGAAGTATGGTAAGAATTGGTTGATGAAAGCGACCCGGTCGAATGGTCTTTAAGCACTTGTACATTCCTTTATCCCACACACAAACAAACAGCATACGACAAGGGTTTCCAATGTTGATCGAGGATGTGCAGGAGACGTTAGATCCTGTCCTCGGTACGATCCTTATGAAGCAGGTGTTTCTGCAAAATGGTCGACTCATGATCAAGTTAGGTGACGTGGACGTAGATTATGATAGCAATTTTCGGCTGTACATGACCACAAAGCTTCCGAATCCGCACTTTCTGCCCGAAATATGCATTCAAGTTAGTTTGGTCAACTTCCTTGTCTCGCGTAGTGGTCTCGAGGATCAGCTATTGGCGTAAGTAGATAAACGCGTGTGAACGCCTAATGCGCTCATACATCTTATGTTCGTTCCAACTCGCCCTAATTTAGTGAGATCATCAAGATTGAGCTTCCGGAGATGGAAAAGCAGCGTAACGATCTCATCACTACCATCAATGCAGATAAGCAGCAGCTGCTACTGTTGGAAGACAAGATACTGAAAGTTCTGTACAGCTCCCAGGGCAACATCCTCGACGACGAGGAGCTGGTCGAGTCGCTGAACGAATCCAAGGAAATGTCCACCATCATCGCGGACCGGCTCATTGAAACGGAGCGCACCGAGCTGAACATTGCTGCCACGCGCGAAAAGTATCGCGTGCTGGCAGCACGCGGCGCTATCCTGTATTTCGTGGTGGCCTCCCTGTCCGAGATTGACCCGATGTACCAGTTCAGCCTGCGCTATTTCACCCAGGTGTACTGTTCGGTGGTGGAACAGCCGCATGCACGGATGGAACTACCCGAGCGGCTCGCAACACTGCTGGAGGACATTACCTTTACCGTGTTTTCCAACATCTGCCGTGGGCTGTTCGAGAAGCACAAGCTTATATGTGGGTTTTTGGTTGCGTTTGCCATCTGCAAGGAGGCACAGGAGTTTTCCGACGAAGAGTTTAGCTTCATCGTACGTGGGCCTTCGCAGCGAAAGTTTTCCCTCGAGCGGAAGCCATCCTTCCTGAGCGATAATCAGTGGATAGCTTGCTGCTTTCTCGAGGTGCACGATCCGACCCAGTTTGCCGACCTGACTAACCATCTGCACCGATCGCTGATCATCGCGATTGAGGATTTCCGTGAGGACCTATGCCTTGCACCCGTGCCCGAACCGGCAGCGATTGACTGGAACGCTAGGCTGTCAGTTTCGGAGAAGCTAATGCTGGTGGCGGCACTGAAGGATGAATTTTTGGTCATCGCCGTAACGGAGTTCATTCGTCACGCGCTCGGCAAGCGGTACACTGAGCCACCGAAAAATACTAGCCTTGCCTCGCTGTACGCGGACATATCGCCGTCCATACCGCTGGTGTTCGTACTGTCGGCAGGATCCGACCCAATGACGGCGTTGATCAAATTCGCCCAGGAACGAGACTGCGTCGAGCGGCTGCACTCCATTTCGCTCGGCCAGGGACAGGGCCCGGCAGCGGAGGCTTTAATAGAGGCCGGAACTCGGAGCGGCCATTGGGTGTTTCTGCAGAATTGCCATCTGGCAACGTCCTGGATGGAAGCGATGGAAAAAATCGTCAATCGCATCGCAATGGGTTTACAAACGGTCGACACCAACTTCCGGCTGTTCCTCTCATCCATGCCGGTGCGTACGTTCCCGATCAGCGTGCTGCAGAATTCGGTAAAGGTAACGAACGAACCGCCGAAGGGTTTGCGCTCAAATCTCGTGCGCTCGCTAACCGAGCTGGATCGCAGCTGGTTCGAATTCCACGTGCTCGGCGCACAATGGCGTGCGCTCGTCTTCGGTCTGTGCATGTTCCACGGTGTTATCCTGGAGCGGCGCAAGTTTGGCCCGCTGGGATGGAACATTACGTACGAGTTTAGCGAAAGCGATCGCGAGTGTGCCCTCCGCACGTTGGACATCTATTGCGATCGGGAGCTGAGAGCACCGATACCGTGGGATGCGCTAGAATACATCAACGGTGAGATCACTTACGGGGGCCGCGTAACGGACGTTTGGGATCAGCGTTGTTTGCGAGCGATATTGAAGCGCTTCTCGTCGCCGCTGATACTGACCGACGCGTACAGCTACAGTGCGAGCGGATTGTACCACTGCCCGACAGGCGATGAGGCACGCAAGATCGGTGGGTTTTTGGAGTATGCCGGGCAGCTGTCCATACACGATCCACCGGACATATTCGGGATGCACGAGAACGCAAACATCATTTTCAACCGAAACGAAACGTACTTCTTTCTGAACACGCTGCTCGAAAGCCAGTCCGGTGGCGATTCGCTCGGAGAGGAAGCGATGGCCGCCATGGACAAGATGTGTTTGGAGAAAATTGATTCGATACGCAAAGCCGTAGCAACTTCCATCGAGTACGACGAGCTGCATCCAAGCTTGCTGCAACGGGATGCTAAAAATCGCATCCCTTCCCTCACGACCGTTCTGATACAGGAGGTGGATCGGTTCGACAGGCTGCTGTCGATACTGCATGGCAGCCTGCGCGATCTGGAGAAAGCGATCCAAGGGTTTGTGGTAATGTCCGAAAGTTTGGAAACGATCTACCGTGCATTTGGCAACAATCAAGTACCGCAGGCATGGCACTCGAAGGGATACCTCTCGACAAAGACGCTGGCCAGCTGGGTGACCGATCTGCAGCATCGGATCGAGTACGTACAAAACTGGTGCGTCAAAGGGTTGCCCGTTTCTTCGTGGGTGTGTGGTCTGTTTTTCCCGCAATCGTTCCTCACCGGCACATTGCAGACGTACGCCCGCAAGCATAACATACCGATCGATACGCTGCGGTTCGATTTCGAAATTATGAACGTAACGCTACACCAGTCGACCATTTACGAGGAGCGTTCGAAAAAGGTAATGTACATCACCGTGGCGAGCTGTTCAGTGTTGGCTATTGTTATCAACTTTAAACGCCTTTTTTCGTTTTAGGATCCCTTGCAACTGTTTCACAACCTCAATCCTCCCAGTGATGGTGTGTTCATCCACGGTCTGTTCATCGAAGCAGGCCGTTGGGATCACAACGAGGGAGGACTGTGTGATGCCCGGCACAGGGAGCTTATTGCTCATTTGCCCGTCGTTTGGCTAAAACCGTGCACGGATCTGACCGTTGGGCGTCGATACGAAGCCCCACTATACAAGACCAGTGTGCGGGCGGGTGTTTTATCAACAACCGGTCAATCAACCAACTTTGTTCTTTCAGTTCTGCTCGACTCGCAGCTTCCGTCCGATTACTGGATTCTACGGGGAACTGCTCTCGTTACATTGATTACGGATTAACCACAGTAGAAGCTATAGTTTATGCTTGTAACGGAATTATCAAATTTTAATAGTTTTACTATAATAAAAGCTGTAAAGAGATTAGAGTTCATTCACCATTTCCTAGCAGAGTGTTGATGTTGGCCGTCACCTCGTTAACCGCTTTGACCGCATGCGGCGTACAGTTGAGTATTTCATTTGCGACTAGTTTTTGCAGCAATCTGCAACGAATGATCATGTTGTTCGTTAAGCTAACTGAGCCTCTTATACCACACATTGTTGTTAGTTGGTACTTACTCAGTTTTCGTTTGCATAGAACGCGCCTCGGCATGCTTCAGTTCGACGTTGTTCCGCTGGAACGGTCCGGTACGAATGTCAGCACACGCTTTCATTAGTTGCAATTTGCGTGCTTTAAGCTGTGCTAGCTTTTCCGTCAATTCTTGACGTTCACGATCGAGCTGCAGATTGCGGTACTGCTCCTGAAATTGGGAAGCGGACAGCTCCTCTAGATTGCCACCGCAGTACCGTTTTGCTTTCTCCACAAACGGTCGCACTTGCTCGGTGATCTTGCTTTCGATGTACTTGCCGATCGCCATCCGTTCATGGTAGCTTATGTCCACGTTGCGTATGTGATCCAGTCCTGCGCAACGGAGAACGATTGGTTGTAGTCCACAGAGTCGTGCCAATCGTGCAAAGGAAAGATCAGGATGTACTTACCCAAAGGCAGTTCACCTTCATGTTTGTACACGGACAGTAGCGCCCGGCTCTCTATTGATATGGGAGCGTCGGATTGCTTGAGCAAGCCAATGATAAGCGAACTTCGGTAGTACTTTAGCAGTTCCTGGCGTAGCTCGTCATCTTGCACCGCGTTCAGTTCGCTTTGATTCGGTAGGTAACGAGAATCTTCCATTTTGTCCGGAATTTATTTGCAGCCAGGCAGCTCGCGCACCTTTTGACGCGCGTTTTCGGAAACGCTTGTTTTGGTTTTGAACAGGGCTTCCGTTGGGTGCTGCGTGAAACAAGCCCTTATTGTTGGCCTCAATTGACACAACAATAAAACATTAAAATTCACCATTTTTTTTAGATTTCATGATAAAAGGAAGTTAAAAAATAATTCAAAATTATTGATTTGTACAGAAGTACAGAGCTAAACCATATTTTTATTACTCTTTATCGATTGTTTGATACGGTTGTGCGTGAAAGCATCCCGTTTTACTGACCAATCTGTCATTTTGCGCATCCTGTCACAACACCACATCACAAACCGCATCAAAGCATAAACAAACGCCGTGTCGACGCCGCGCCAGAATGTGTTTTTTTTCTACTAAAATAATTCATCTGCGCTAATGGCCATATCCGTCTTGCTTTGCTAATGTTATTTAACTAGAAGGGATAGTAAAGCATGGAAGGAGAAGTGATATTACCTGCCGCCTGTCGCTGCTGCCTGCTGGAAGACAAGGATATGGTCTATGTGTTCGACATTTTGGATGAATTTGAAATGAAAATCAGCGATCTAATCAGTCGAAATGGAGCAATAGAGGTAAGGAATAACACGGTCGTTCTTCGTTCGTGATTTCAACACTGGTACTCTGGTACACTGGTGGTTTCAACACTTGATATATTTTTGCAGATACAAGAACGTGACGCCTTTTCCAAGCACATTTGTGGCAACTGTCTAAACGATCTGGCAATAGCTGAGCGTTTTGTGTTGCGCTGCCGCAAAACCAACGATCTGCTGATGAATCTTATCACAAGCGATGCACAGGAAGATGCGGACGCGCTGGTGGTAAGGGATGACACACTTTCCGAGACGTACCCGGAGGATGATGTATCTTACGTGGTTGAGGCATCCGAAGGCCAAGCAGCTTTGTATGAAGAAATCACCTTGGCGGAAGTGCAGTCCATCGACAGTTCCGAACACTACGACGAGGAACCACCGAAAGTATTTGTGACGCAAAAAGCCGGTAGTTCACAAATAGCCGGTGATACGTTGTTACAGCTGCAACATCAATCAACCGTTCCTGTGGAGCAGTCTATGGAAGAGACGGTACAAGTGCAGCTGGATTATGAGCATGAAACGATGAGCACGTTTGATACGATCATTACCGACGACACAATCGCGCTTTCCGATGGACTGTATGATGACATATTAGAGGATGGGTCTTTGAAACAGGAGGACGAGGAACTGTACCATCTAATGGACCAAGCAAATAGGGACGATGGTGTGGATGCGCGGCAAAGTGATAGTGGTGCCAGTACGAGGACGTTCGATTTTAAGTACAGTTGCGATCATTGCGGTGCCAGTTTTGTTACTTTGAAGCATTACGCGCGTCACTTGCAATTGCACAATATTTTAGCGTGTGAAAAATGTTTAGAAATGTTTAAAAGGTATGTTTTAATGGTAAACTTTACATCCTATAGACCGTAGACTGTAGATAATCTTTATCTCTTTTACTTTAACAGTGAAGATGTACTAAAATCCCACGAGAAATTGTGTTTACGGGATGCCAAACATCCCTCAGAAGGTGAAACTAGCAAACGAACGCCGACATTGACGACGGACCCTGCGTCCGGTGTGGCGCCACAGCAGAAAAAATCCCTCGTCTGCTCGTACTGCAACAAACGGTGGATCTCGCAATCCGCTCTGACGATACATCTGCGCACGCACACCGGCGAACGCCCGTTCGGCTGTCGGTTCTGTGATAAGCGGTTCAAAACTGCATCAGCCATGGATCTGCACGAACGTCGCCACTCCGGTATGAAGCCGTACGCTTGTTCCGTGTGCGACAAACGCTTTACCGAGGGTAGCAACCTGAAGGTGCACATGTTGCAGCACACGAACGAAAAATCCCACGTCTGCACAGTATGCAATCGTGCGTTCGGGCGCGTCTTTCTACTCCAGCTGCACATGCGAACGCACACGGGCGAGAAACCGTACGTGTGTGAGGTGTGTGGCCGAAAGTTTACACAGCAATGCGATCTAACAGCACACCGGCGCATTCACAGTGGCGACCGACCGTACGCTTGCAACCTTTGCGGGAAAAGCTTCATCAAGAGTAGCGCGCTGGGAACGCATCGTAGAAGCCATCAGAAACATTTGCTGAAAAGTGCAGATGAGCAGGACATAGACTACACGTAACACAGCTAAGGTTTGCCGCTACTACTCAACCCTTTCTTTATTGGTGTACGGAAGGCACTGTGAGGAGATCACATATGCTTGGGCTGGCCGCGTCCGAGGAGTGCTCGTAGTGAGCGTTACATCCGTTACGAAGCGGGCCAGTTCGTACATCATGATTACCACGATCGTGGTACACTCCAGGATGACGAAGTGTGATATGGAGGAGCCAATTTCCATCCACGAGCCTTTGTTTTTGACGAGGAAGAAGAAGTTCATACACATCCAATCGCACACCATCAGTGTGAGGGTGAACATTTTCGTCTTGGGTACCTGTGTGTGTGTGTGGAGTCAACCAAGAGGGGCGAAGAATGAAAAGTGTTTTTTTTTTAATCTTGTGTGCGTAACTTGTTTAATTTGTCCATTGTCTTACCGAGCTGATGATGACCATCGCTTTCAAAACGCAGATAAGCAGCAGAACTGGTACTAATAGTTTGAACACAATCAATGCCATCATGGTGAAGGGTGAGAACGTCGTAACGAAGCATCGGACCCAGTTGGGATCGAACGAGCTTACGGTGGCCAAATTGCCCGTCCCAAAAAAGGATACAAGCAGAAATAGCATCTGTAAATATAGAAGAGAGATATGAATAAAAATTGTTCAATAGAAGCTTTTTCCCCAGTCCGAATACGTACGAATCCAAACGTAAGGCGTGTATTTTTAAAATCGATGCTTCCCTCTGCCTGAATGGACGAGCCAAAATGGAAACTATCCAGCTAAAATGTGATAACAGAAGGCGAAAATATAATGAATGGAAGGCTTTTAACACTTGCTTCATTATCATTTACCGCAATTCTTTTGTTACGCATACAGTTCTCCACATTAAGCCAAAGATAGAGCGTATAGCAGAAACACAGCAGGAACAAGGGCTCGTAGGAGAGCGACAACATCATGTAAGGGCCGCTCAGACCGCTGAACAATGCCAGCATACGATCCGACACGGAGGTACTCGTCGAGTAGGGAGCCAACAAACCAAGTCCTTTAAGATAAGCAGTGTATGCATGATTGAGGGTAGAGTAATAAAAGCATTTCGAAGCATTACCTGAAAACACCCAACACAGCGATCTGCTCCACTGCGGTACATTTGCTGATGCTTGGATGAGAAAAATCAGGTACAGCAAATTCGCTGCTTGGAGTAGTTGCACCAGCACAGCAATACTTTTCAACAAGGAAGTATGCTTCGAACGATGTACAATCATCGTATTAACAGCCGTCCATGCGATGATCGATATGCACCTGCACCCAAGGGGAATAGAATATTCATGGAAATAATCGCACGTAGCTTTGGACCGATGCTACTCACAGCAGATACACATTAGAGCTGTCTCGTCCAATGGTTGGGAGTAAGAAAAATCCGGACAGAAGCAGATTGAACGCTATCCAATGTCGTACCATCGAGCGATTGTTTGCAGCCGATGGCTTCCTATCAAGGAGTGGTTTTACCACCAGCAAACAATGCACCCACAGCAAAGGTGCTAACAATCTACGATCCATAAACGCCCATACCTGTGCAGAAGCAATTAGAGCTGATTAAGAAGCAATTGGAATAGAAAGGAAACAGGAACCTTACCATTGCTTCTGCGGCGATGATAAAACCAGCCGAGTACATCGCTGCTTTCCCCTGCAGCAGTGGTGCGTACTGGCGCCAGTGGGCTCCGATGTAGCCCCAAAGTACGACGGGAAGCACAAAGTATAACACAACAACGGTCGGAGTGTTTTGTGCTACAACACGAAACCATAAAGGTAAGTTATTCATCCTTTTAGTTCAATAAGATACTTAATGTTTGTACCTACCTATATTAAAAATCGTAACAGTTAGCGCAACGACCACTGCCGTTAATGCAACCGCTCGATTGAGGGCAAATATTCGGGTGTTAGTCGGTGTACACGTTTCCTTGGCAAGCAACAGCAACCAACCTAACATGGTCAGTGTGAGCGCGATGTACAGATGCGGTTTGTAGTAGGTTTGAAAATATTCGATAGCATTTAACGCCGTATCGATGAGCATTTTTGTTAGAGATTGCTGCAAGTATAGACGAGTTATTTTTGCGAACCCTTTAAGCTATCTTTACACACGCACCACTTCGGTGTAATCTTTCCGGTAATCTGCATCGGCAATCTCGGACTGCAGCGCTTCGATCAACACCTTCAAGCTGGTCTGCTTTGTGCTCACCAACCATTGCAGCATTTTGCCCTCGGATTCCCGCTGCCAGTGATGGTATTGGGATAGTAGCTGCACCGCATTATTACGCATTGCCCATGCTGCGTATTCCTGGTAAAGATTATGATTGAACTAGACAACTTTTCGAGATCACCTGGACAATGCTTACCTCGGATACGTTCAGCAATGAGCGTGGAAGCTTTCCTAAACTATTCTTTGGTACCGCAATGCCAAGCACTGCCGCCATCAGTGGTGCTGCATCCGCTTGGTTAAGGTGATGTACAGGGATGCTCTTCCCGTCCAACTCTAACGCATTGCTAAATGAGAGGAAATATATTAATGTAAGTGATGAAATGAGCCAAAAGGTCTGTATGTTCACCTATAATCATCGCTCGCCTCCTTCCAATGCTTAAAACCTGCACCCCAAGCTAGAAATGGTGTTTCCGTTTCGTGTGGATGCCCTGCACCGTGTGACCCTTGATCGGTCATACCGTGGTCAGATGTGAAGATGTACGCAGTCCGACCATCGTTCTTGGTCGCGCGCTCTATCAGCCTCACGATGGATTCAATGCCTTTGTCGACGGTAATAAGATTTTCTGTAAATAATCTATGGCAAAAGGTGCACAATGAACTCTTACAACACCATAATCGATGTATATTGCGCGTGCTTTTCTCACTCTGAGTGTGGCTTGTGAACGTGGCCCGCCGTGTCCAGTCCGAGTAAATGTAGAAAGAGTACAACTTTCTTTTGCGATAAAACTCCACCCTTCGTTTGTTGCTCACCAGCCAGAAACTCTCGTACCCGGTCAAACACCCATATGTCTAGCAGCGAGGTGTTGGCCGATTGTGCGAAACTTTCATCGTTGCTATCGTACGCAGCCACGTGAACCCTTCCAGGGGTGGCACCGCGCGAAAACATGTGCACTATATCTGGACTGCCCCAGCAGTAGCTCACACTAGAGCGGTTCAGCACAGAATCGAACTCAACCGGGTTCTCTTTCCATCCCCGGAACACTGCGCTTGGGTCTTCATAGACGCCTGTGGGGAATTAAAAGCAAGCGTTCACGTCAAGAGTGTACGAGAGAAAGGGTACATTTTTCCCTTACCTGCCAGTAATGCGGCATGGCCGGGGCGTGATTCAGTCGGAACTCTTGTGTTCGATATTCCAAACACGCCCTCCCGGAGAAGTGTGTTCCGCAAAAAGTGGGTTCGGTTGAGATCGTGCCGTAGAAACGATTCCGCTCTCAAACCATCACCCACGAATAGCACCAGCCTGAATTGAAGTCGCTTGCATTAGTTGAAACTGTTTCGCCACAAACAAGCCGGAACACCTTACCTATCCGCTGGTGGATTATCGTGTTCCGCACCATCCGGTAGCCCCTTCAGTATGGGCGATTGAAAGTGGATGTAGAAAATGGATAGAAGGAACAGAACATGAATCACCACTGCCAGCAAGAGTAGTTTCATGTTTTCTGCGTTTGCTTATCAATACTGAAGAAGGAGGACACTTGCAGCTACGAGTGCAGGTAGAGGAAATGCATTACACCGCTTGCACCGTTCGAACTGATAAAATGAAAACAAACAAATCGCCGCTCAAAACAATTCCGCTACCATTAACTGTCAAATTGCGGCAGGTGAAAAACATAGAATGCTTCGATGTTTATTTTTTTGAAATGTAACGGCTTTGACCACGTGACAAGAGAGGTTTCTTTTTAAATTTTTTTAAAATTTCTTTAAAAATGCTTTGAACTAACTTAAACAATTCCATGAGAAAACTCCAGAAACAAATCAACAAACAATATTAAAAATAATTGTGTTTTATTTCGTTGTAAACATTTGGCCATTTTCAACAACACCCTTCGCGACGCTTAACTGTTAAAGTACATTTAGTTTTGAAGGTCGTTCGTCGTTCCATTGTTAAAGTACCGCATACACTGGTAAATAGTAAGATAGTAAGAGCAATAAACGCTATCAACTACATCAGTTAAACTCAAACACGATGCAAAAGCATTCCATATTTAAAAAAAAACGCATTTCAATATGCGCTCACTGTTGAATGGCTCACGGCGCGTGATGTTCTGTTCCGATTCTAACTCTTCTAACTAAGCTAAGAGGCAGTACCAGTTGCTTCCCTTCATCATCGCTGTTTGTTCGACTTTACGGTGGCTCACTGTGGCGCTTCCTTGCCAAAACGCCACGGGTTCGGCATACCGTTCATGAGGTGCCGATTCGGGTCCATCTGCGCGTACGTTTCCGCGGCAATGCGCTTGAGAGATTCCGACTCGGACGGTCCCGTTGCTTCGACCATATCCTTCAGGATGCCACCCTCCTGCTGGAGCAGTATGTGCGGAGTGTCAAACTCCCTCGCTTCACCGGCATCCATCACCAGTATGCGGTCGGAATCCATTACCGTGTGCAGGCGATGCGCAACCGTCAGCACCGTACAGTGCTTGAACTTCTCCCGGATCGTTTTCTGTATCAGTGCATCCGTCCTGGGTAAAAAAGAAAACAAAAATATGCGTTAGGCAGCGTTAGGTCCATTTCACAAGAGCTTGATGGGTTCACACTTACTGAGGATCCACGTTGGCCGTCGCCTCGTCAAGTACCAGTATTTTGTTATTGCGCAGAATTGCTCGCGCGAGACAGATTAGTTGCCGCTGGCCGACACTGAAGTTGGTGCCACCTTCCGTCACCATAAAGTCCAACCCACTGATGGCGGACCGTAGCTCGACCTCGCCGATCGCACGCCACAGCATGTCGTCGTCGTACAGGCTGAACGGATCGAGATTGTAGCGTATGGTGGCGCTGAACAGTACCGGATCCTGCGGGATGATCGATATCTTTGAGCGTAACGCTTCCAGCGAAATCACACCCGTATCGATGCCGTCAATCATGATGCG
The DNA here is from genome assembly GCF_943734685.1 of Anopheles coluzzii. Classification (NCBI taxonomy): domain Eukaryota; kingdom Metazoa; phylum Arthropoda; class Insecta; order Diptera; family Culicidae; genus Anopheles; species Anopheles coluzzii. The sequence goes on along the minus strand of NC_064670.1, from coordinate 33,635,923 downwards.
CCCTTCAATGCGTGCCAACCGGAAGAGGGCCCCGATGAGGGACGATTTGCCGGCCCCGGTTCGACCGACGATTCCCACCTTCCACGTGGGTTCGATCACAAGCTCGAGGTTCTTGAGCACCGGCGGTGCGTCCTGCTCGTAGCAGAGTGACATGTTGTGGAACTGAATCTGTCCCTTCCAGGGCCAGTCGCCCGGCGGCACCTTGGGTGGATCCGTCTCCGAGGCAATTTCCGTGTACTGTACGACACGCTCGACGGCCGTCATCTGCTGAATCGATTCCGTCGTTTGTCGGATGCCGTACTGTACCATACCGGTGAGGATGAGTGCTTGCGAGATGGCTAAACCGACGTTTGCACTGTAGGTATCTGCAACGGTTAGGAGGATTGGGTTTAGGGTACCATGTGCTGGGAGGGCCGTTCCGGTACGTACCTTGATGGAGCACAATGAAGCTGAACGTCACACAAGCCACGAACGCAGTACTGATGCAGTCAAGCCACAGCCCAAGAGCGGCATTACTGGACATCGTCAGCTGCCACACGGCCGAATGAACGTTCTGCAGATCGTCGAACTCCTCGCGAATCTTCTCCTGCACACCGCTCGCACGGATGGTCGACAGCCCGGAGAGTGTTGCCGACAGGTGGGAGAACACGGGACTACGTGCTATTATAAAGTACACAGAAATTAGTATCTGTGCCTTTCCGCTATAACTAACTAGGAACTCCACTTACTGATGCCTTCCAACCGCTTCATGTCTTGAATCGGGCGCAGATACAGCTTGAGTGCGATCGCGTACAGCAAAACGGCTCCCAGCAGTGGCAGCAGCAGCAGCGGGTTCACGATCGTAATCATCGTCAGTATACCCGTCATCACCAGCAGTATCTGGATGGCTTCGATCATCGCCTTCGGCAGCAGCTCGTCGATCGCGCCCATATCCTTCGAGAAGCGGTTCAAGATCCGCCCGGACGGGTTCGTGTCGAAGAAGCGCATCGGTGCGGTCAGCATGCGGGCGAACATGCGGTCGTGCAGATTGCGGGACGCTTTCATGCAGATGTTGAAAAACAGATACCCCCGGAAGATGGTGAACACAACCACACCGATGATGATCACGCCGTACGTGTAGAGGAAATCGACCGTCGTGGTGGTAACGGCCCGTTCGTTCACCAGCCGCAGCTCTTCCTGCCGCGTCCAGTACGTGACGAAGTAGTCCGATCCGCTAACGATCGCCTGCGAGAACAGCAGCATCAGGAAGGTGAACAGTAGCATCAGCACGTTGCCACCGGAGAGGAAGTACGTTGCCCAAACGCGCCACGAAATGGTACCCTCTGCCTGGTCCTCCGCTACCTGGCGGCCAAGGTTGTCGGCCACACTTGACTGAAAGTAAAATGCACATTTTTTTTAAACGCTGCAAACCAAAAGACGACGACAATCTGCTCTGCTCTGCATCCGACTTACCGCACAGGAGCTGGGTGTAACGCCACGCAACGAAACGGTACTTCCCTTCAGCAGCTTATACCCATCGAGCGTAACGCCGTCAATGAAGGGAATCTCATCCTCCGGAATGTCCGCCGCCAGTACACTATCGTCCGCCCCGCCCTTCTCCGGCTCGCCCGACTTGAGCAGCTTGCCAAAGTCAACCTTGCCGTTCGCCAGCTCCGTGTACGTGCCCTGGGTCACGATTTTCCCTCCCTCGATGATCACGATCCAGTCGGCTTCCTTCAGGAAGTGTACCTGGTGCGTCACTAGCACCCGCGTAGCCTTCTGCTTCTGTGCCAGATAGCCGCGCGGACCGATCACCTCATCGAACAGATGCTTGCCGACGTGTGCATCGACCGCGCTGAGCGGATCGTCCAGCAAGTAGATGGACGCGTTGTTGTACACCGCCCGTGCCAAACTGACGCGAGCACGCTGACCCCCGGACAGGGAAGTGCCCCGCTCACCCACCACCGTTTTGTCCCCATCCGGCAGCTGCTGGAAGTCGGTCGTGAGGGCACAGTGACGCACCACCGCCTGATACCGGTGCCGATCGTACGGCAAACCGAACAGAATGTTGTTCCGCACCGTGCCAGTAAAGAGCCATGGCTCTTGCGAGCCGTACGACACGTCCCCGTTGATCGTGGCCGTGCCGTTCTGTATCGGCAGCTCACCGAGCAGCATCTGCAGCAGCGAGCTCTTGCCAGCACCGACCGGCCCAATAACGGCCAGCAACCGACCCGGCTCGATCTTGACGCTGATGTCTTTGAGCGTTTTGTCGGTCGTCTCCTCCCAGCTGGCCGTCACGTTCTGCAGCTCGATCGCCGGTTTGTTGTCGTGCTCGGCCAGCAGGTGCAGATCGTTCAGATTGCGCTTCAGCCCGCCGGTGGCCGACGCCGATGGAGGCGTTGCGTCGTGCTCCTGCAGCGCCAGGAACTCCTGGATGCGGTCGATCGATACGAGCGCTTCGGCACCGAGCGAAACGGCCAGCGGATAGAAGATGGCCGCCGTTAGCTGAAGGATGTTGAAGAACTGGGCCATCGGGAAGACAATGTCCGCGGTGATGGCGCGTCCCTCGATCACGCAGCACGCGATCGCGAGAAACAGAGTCGACCGTTCGGTAAACACCATCGTGCTGAGGTAGATGCCCCGGATGTACGATGCCCAGCGGATCTGGCGCACCTCCTTCTTGCGCGCCAACGACACGACCTTGTGGAACGGTTTCTCCCAGGCGTACATCTTGATCACCTGGATGCCCTGTATCAGCTCGTTCATGATGCCGACGCGCTGGTCCGTCTTTTTCGCGACGCGCATACGAATGATCGAGCTCAGCCGGCTCAGCCCGGTCTGGACGGGGATCGTTTTAACGAGCAGCCCGACCACGCCGACAATTGCTGCCCACTGGACACGGCGCCAGATCAGGTAGCAGGTAAAGCATGCCTGTAACGCAAGAAACCGGCCCTTTAAGCATCATCCACCGTGCGCGAACTGTGGCCGAGCCCGACTCACCTGAAACGGCAACACCCAGACGTAGTGGACGTAGATGAACCCATAATCCAGCCGGCTCACATCGTTCGACAGCAGATTGATCATGTAGCCGGCGGGCGTTTGACCGGCCGCCTTCCGCGACATGCGCAGCGTCTTGCGGTAGATGAGCGAGCAGCAGGCAATGCGCATCCTGGCACCAACTAGACGCTCGCGCAGATCGGAATGGTGACAGCAGAAGCAACCGAGCAGGGTCAGCAGCACCAGCAGGCCCGAAAGCCAGAACGCATCGTTCCACGCGTGGTGCAGAAAGTCGGATAGATCGTCCACGACGGTGCTGTTCGCAGTGGCCGATGGATCGTCCGCTCCAAACTGTTCGCTAAGATCTGGGAATATAGTTGTCTCCATGCCTTCAGCTGTGACGGGAGTAGTAAGGAATTTGCACAAAAAGCGAAATTAAACCGGGGACCGATCATCAATTAATGGTCAACGGGTCGCAACGCTCTGTCAGCCGGTTTGATAAGACGACACAACATTTGATAAGAGAGTACGCAGGCAGGCAAGAAAGTGAAGCATTGCTCACATCGAGAGCTAACGAGAGCAGTTGCCGTTGGATGATCATACTCGATCGAGAGTGTGTGTTTGTGGAATGATTTAATTGCATAACGGATCCGTACCTTCCTGAGCGACGTTCGGCTTGCTTCCTCCGATGCTGTTTCCCGGGGCCGGTTTATCGTCCTCGATTCGGATCCGTCGCTTCCGGCGTCGCTTATTGATCATGGCCGTCTCGTCGAAGACGAGATTTTCCAGATGCGATTGCGTAGTGTCCGGCAGCATCATCAGCGGCATCGCCATCGGCGGTACCGTGCTGAACACGTCATTGTTAATGTTAACCACCGCAACGTGCGTAGAGTTGGTGGGTTCCTGGAACTGCACCAGCAGCTGCGCCAGCACCACGGGCAGAATGGTTCTAAAGGAGTGTCAGGGAGTAGCGGGAACGATCAGTAAATGGTGGAAAGTGTGGTTACAAATCGAACGATTGATCGCACAGTTAGTACATACTTTATCAGCACGAACAGAAAAATAAGAAATCCATCAAACAGGCTCTGCTTGTAGAACGTCCGGAAGAGGGCATTGCGTAGCTTCGGCTCGCGGCTTGCGATTCGTGCCTGGGACACTTCCTTTTCCCATTGCCTGGCGAGTAGAAAGTGACAAGAGAAAAAAAACTGTTAAAACAAAACCCGTGCGATAATCATAACTGCGGCGACGAAGTACGAAACACAATCATAACTGGACAGGAGTGGTTTCAAAGCACCGATAACAGGCTGGAATTGAATTATGAGTTCCGCATAACAAACCGATGCATCAGAATGCCACCATACGCAATCGGTTGACGATAATCATTGCGGGTCGTGTTTGATGTAGTGCAATCGCATCACAGAATGAGCGATGCAGCTGTTTCCTTGTGAGATAATGCACCACGTATTGCCGTAATAAATGGAGCCGGGAAGGCATATCATAAACCCCCATGTCACACGTTCTGTTGCTTCTATTGCGCAAACTGACCGGCTAGCAAAACGCTGGCTTGATTCATATTCATCGATCTCCACGTTTGTTGCCGAATAATTGCTCCAATCAGTAACTATGTGTCATCAAGGGCGAGGGAGATTGTTGATTGATTGTCTGGTTAATGGAATGTTTCGGTGTCAAGGTTTTGATCGTGCGCTGAAGATTGGGCGAGCTAAAAATCTAGTTTGAAACGATCCTTCGATAGCCGACATTCTACAACGTCTGAGAGTTGTTTTTGCACCAACTAGTTTTAAATTAATGACACGTTAGATAAACCATTCCTAGGATAGGAACTTTACCTCCAAAAGCTTCGTTGTTGATCCTATTCTACAGCCTCACAGTCTTAGATAATCGAGATATTCACCTCCACGTGCTCTTGAATGTTCGGGATCGCTGATCGTCGGACCATCGATCGCCGTAGAACACAAACGCTCGTTTAAAACAGGTTCTTGATGGAATAGGACGTGTGCACAACAAAAAAGAAGCAATATTTTAACACATTTTGTGGTTGCCGATTGGGACAGGTTGCTGGCCGGGGACCCGAATACTGGTCCTATTAGTTTTATTCGTTTTGTGCAAACGAGTTCTGCGGTAGGTAGAAACGATGCCATCGACGCTAAACAGAGCCTAATGTACACTCTGCTCACAACAAGCACACTCTCCGGTGAAGTAAGCACACTCGAAAAAATGCTTGTCACACCAACAGAGCTCAAGGTTAGGTCGGTTTGTTTGGTTATGGAGCGCTTTTTCTCTTCCGACCCACAGGTCCACCACTATTGGCCCAGGTTAGTTCTGGTGTGACAATGAAAATGGTGTGTATTATTGTTAGAACACGAACATCCACTACCAACTAGCCGGCTTATCGCGCTGCACGGGCCCTGACGTCTGAAGGCCGGCGGTGAAGTCTGATGACATAAATTTTCGTAGATAAAACTTGCGAGAGCTCGCTGAGAGAAGATAGAGCATCGGTCGGGGATGTTTCAGGCTGATAAACGCGCCCATAAAATGGGGGCTACAGAAGGCAAATGGGAGCAACAGAAGGGTTTTGACTGGTTCGAAGGAATCCGGATTGTTCTGAATACTGTAAGTTACTTCTTTATTGCATGGTATTTGTGGCTCAGGTTCAGACAACAGCGTATTTTCAGGAGGTAACGAGTGTGTACAGTCTAGACTTTATAACAAATATGTAATGACCGTAGAATCTGTACGGTTTGTCAAGCTTCTAAGAAACTAGCACACCAATGATCATATAGAGGCTTTAGAACATGACTTATTTCATAATCAAGATCTTGCGATCACTGAAACAAATATAACTAACAGGAAATGTCCATCTTGCAAGACAACCAAGACAATCAAAAACATGACGAGAACGGTATCAACGAACAAATAATGCGCACACCCTCTTCCTCTTCGATCATCTCACCAGTAGGTCACTAGCTCAATCGATACGCATCTAAACGAAATTCAACCCTACCCCACAGGCAGCCAAACACACATACAAAGATTCCCCTTGACCGCAAAACCAGTCACTGGTTCACACATCTCGTACTTACTCTTCCAGCTCGTCTCCCAAATCCTCCGACCGGTCCGCCTTCAGGCATTTGGTAAGATCGTCCTTACCGAGACCGCGGCGCGATCCGCGATAGAACAGCGGCAGCAGCCAGCCGAATAACAGCTGCGACAGACAGAACGCTCCCTTGCGCGGGTTCTTCTTTACCGGTTTCGTGGAGCTGTCCATCGTCGCTGCGGTCCGTGGACGCGTGGAAACCGGTGCACCACTAGCTCGATCACTTGCTCCGGATTGCGATGGCCGGTACCGCTGCAGCACTGGTGCACCAGACACACCAGCAATGTCGTAAGGCACATCCACTAAGTACTACGCTCTCTACCCACTGCCGACCGTACCGATTGATCGGCCAGACAATTGCATCGCACAGTGGGTTCACACTAGGCAGCACCGTAACACCGTGCACATGTGGGAACGGTTCCGATCGGACAATTAGGCTCCGCAATCGAACGCACCCAATATCACTACAAAATTGTCAAGGCACTACCAGTGGGTGGTGGTGGTTCCGGTAGAGCGGAGCGAACGGACCGGAACTGATAAATTCGCAACCTGCAAAACAGTGCATAAGGCAAGACAGTTAGAAGAGCGGGGAGGGGGAGGTCTTCACTTCACACATGAGATAAAGGTCGTAAACGAAGTTACGGATTGATCGTAAAATTACTTCCTATCGGAAGTTTGGAGGAAACAGACACACACACACACACACAAACGCACGCATCCGGTGATTCAACGCTTCTTATCGCCGCCGTGCAAAAACTGTATCACCCACCCGATCACACCACCAAACACACCTTGTCCTTGCTCAATTATTGCATCTTTGACACGTTACAAATTTCTCAAAGCGATCAACTGGAACGGGGCTGAACTGGAGGTCAATTAAAAATGTCAAGTGATTCTTCCTTTGGATGGCCTATCCAACACTACCTTGATGTTTCGCGGCGCTCTGCCCAAGCGGTGACTGACTCCGTGAGCAGTCGAGGACCATACTAAAGACTAGTACGCATTCCTCAACCCCTGTAGCGGCACGGTTGCTGCTGCGGTTGGTCGTAGAATCGCTCCCCGATGCTGATAAGAGCCCCCAGAATCCAGATGATGACTAAATGCCGCACCATATCAACGCGGAATGGAGCGGACACGAGCGACACTGTTTGGCGATGGGATTAGCCAGTCTGGTGAACTCTACGCGGTGGCGGTTTTGTTTTTTTGATAACGCCAAAGCAACCAAACTGCGTAAGATCTGATCTTTACATGACGTTATAAGAAAAATAACTCATTTTCCAGTACATAAAAACCTGCATGCATTAAAAAAAAAAAACAAATTGCCATCCCCCATCACCCATCAGCCCATCCGGCATCTCACCTCGCCTGCCGTGATAAAGCAATCAACACCGTGACCTGCCCCTGTCTGTGTGTGTGCGTTGCCTGGAGTGTTGCAACCGGCCGGGAAATCATCAACGCATCAAGCTTTTACAGCTTGAGTGCATGCGAATCGTGTCTCCACCACGGGTGAGTGGATGCACAACAACATCTTCCCCGAGGAACGGGCGCGGTCACTATCTCTCCCTGCTGCTCCCGCCGTTGGAGTTTGATAACTCACAAAGAAACACACAAATAAGCACAAATGAACTGGGTGATCCGTAATCTGGAACCGTTCTTGTTGTGTGTCCTCTTAAAATGATGCTCCCTTCGAACGAATCGTTCTGGAAGCGATATGGCCTCAGCTGAAAGATGTTATTGGTGACAGCAAGAAAAAAAAAATGATTTTTTCTTGTTTCCTCCTTTTTTTAGGATTTTTGATTCCAAACAGCATCATGGTGATAACGAACGACCATACTCAACACGTGCGCTTTAGGGTCGGTACGCTTGACATACAGGCGCAACAGGCGCGCAAACATAACGCTCCAAGGCCTACTCTCGCACTGCCGCGTTGATGCGTAAACGCACATGAACAAATCACGAATTCTGAGCGAAGAAACTTGCTCAAGTACAAAAAATAATGTTTATTTAGTATATTTATGAAATATTTTCATCATTTCTCTTTGAATGTCCTTTCCCGAAACACGCCCATCTCCTTTTGGGTAACTTGAACGCGAATAGCTCATTAACCTGATCGCTTTAGCACGTGCCAAAGTGCGCCATTGGGTGTGCAGTGCTGCAGCAAAAGAAATCATAAAAGTTCTTTCACTCGCTTACGCAACGCGAGAACGCACGCAGGTTTTGAAAATACCAACAAAAAAAAACACACACAATCACCACAAGAAAATCCGTACGACGGGATTGAAGCTCGGGGTCTGCTGGCGTGCATGTAACACGCTATACCAACAGCAAAAAACAGGGAGGGCACCAGACACATTCCAAAAATATGCCACTCACGTTCGGTTTCTGTCGCGTGTGGGTAAGCTCTTCCTGTGCAGCATAAATCATGCTACGGGGATTGGATGAACCAAAAAAAGAAGAAAACGTGTCCCGTTTTTCTTTTGTTTTCCGCTTGCGCAAGGTTTGCGCCGTATTATGCTGTTTGTAGCCTCGGGTCGGTCGATCTTACAAACAGAATATGGCCACTGTTTTCACTCCCTGTCTCTTTCACCCCCTTTTTCTTCCGTGCTGTGTGTTTGTGTGTGTGTATGTTTGTGTGTGTGTGTGTGTGTGTGTGTGTGTGTGTGTGTGTGTGTGTGTGTGTGTTGTTAATTGTTCTACCACAGTTTTCACCACTCTGCAACAGGTTGCGAATGCGTGCCGGTTATACGATCGTGCCACTCCATCGATTAGATCGATATCTTATCGGAGCTATTTTTAAAACCAACCTGCACCCAAGAAAAAAAAACTAATGTAAACTAATTTTATCACACTTCACACTGGCCACAGCGGTAACAGTTTTGCGTAAAATTAAAAAAAAATAAACACAAACACTCCCAAACGCGACACCACCGTTGCAACGCTAAGCGAAGCGTAACAGAAGTACGCACCAGCAACGCGCAAAGCCGTCCAGCTACGGAGAACGAACCGAAACCTCTGTGAGGTTGCTCGCTAGAACAACAACATCAACCCCCGATGGCCGGTAAAAGGAGGAGAAGAAGAAGAAAAAGATGCCTACATGCCGCTACTGTCGTGGGAAGGGATGAAGCCGTGTAGTGATGGGCAAAACGGGCCTAAAGCCTTTCGGATTCGAATCCGGATCAACTCCGGAGTGTGCAGTGGGGTTTGAACTCAGCTCACGATTTATTGTTAGCTTCCAGAAATTATTTGGATTGAATTAATTTATTTGAATTATTCAACAATGTATTGAACGTTGCTTAAAATTGAAATTTAAGAAAAATTGAAACAAAATAATTTGCTTGTAAATTTTTAGGATAATGCCAAGTAATTGTGCGAATGGGTGAAACATGTGCGGTAAAATCTTAGTAAATCGTTCAACGAATCCAAGCATGTGTAAAATCCGGCAAATTTGACCTCTGACATGACCATAGTGTCAAATTATTCGAACGGATTATGACCATAATAATGTCAACTGTGAGATCGTATAAAGTGTCACGATAAAGAACCATTCTGCTTTGGATTGATGCTTCAACGATCAACATCTTCAACGTTTCACCTTAAGTCTTCAGCCATCAATTCTTCCGTCTTCAGTTCTTGCGCCTTCAGTTCTTCATTCATCGGTCTTCTGCCTTCTGCCAGTTAATTGTGGTAAAATCAGTGGTCATTACACATGAAAAGAAAGTAAACAATAAATCACGAAATTTACCAAATCAACTTTATCAAAAATCTGGAAACAACCGCAAACCCATGGAAAACCCAGTATACGGTTTAGGTCGGTACGCAGATAGACGATTGAATTTTCGCTTGTGAAGTCAGCAATTTTAGCTAGGAGCTAGGAGCTTCTTGTAAGCTTGCTTTTGTAGTGTAAGTATTTTGCTTTACGAATGAAGCAAGGTAGCAAAACAGATTCAATAGGAGTCCTTTGGATTCGATCGAAGTAATCCGGGTTTAACCGGAGCCTATTGAACCTGTATTCGTGCGGAGCATTCGGATTCGAAGCCATGTTTATTTGGGTGTCGGATCCGGATTAAGAATGTCATAGTCGGAGTGGATTCACGAATCCAATCCGGAGCTCCCATCACTAAAGCCGTGTTTACTACGCCCGGTCGAAAGGCGGAGGGAGGAACCATGCTGCCGGGGTTTCAGTGCCGGTACACCCTATTTTCACAATCACTAGTCACAATCGTGAAATTAATATGTTTTTAAAAGTTCATCCACATGAGGCGATTTTATCCTGCTTTTACATCCCATTTAAGCATTAAATCGTCTTACACACTTTACTCCATCTCAAATCAAACGGGGGACCACAGGGTGCTTCAAATTAGCGCCCGAAACGTGTTTCCACGCGTGCCACACAAATACATCGAAGCAACCGAAGCAACCCCTACACAGTGCCGGCAGCCCCATCCCCACCCCTACACGTGAAGCATAAACATAAACAACGGGGGTGTGCTGACGCGCGCGCATCCTCACTCACACTGTCATACATTTTAATGATTTCTTTACGCACACTAACAACACACACACATCTAATGCAGAGTTATAATAAAAAAACTGCCGGCAAAAATTAGCCACACAATATCAGTGTGTGGGTAAAGTCATTTACGTTTGTGTAGGTTTTTTTTCCCAATATCCAACACCAAATTGCTATCTTTGGCTGTCCCCCCTGTTCTCATTCATCATCCCCACCACCAAGGGGTGTACGTCCCTTATCGTTGACGGTGCACTTGGTACCATCTCGTAGCGTTTGTGTGCGCTCCCCAGATAGATTGACGACATAAAACCGACCGGCGTTTGTTGCTGATGTGGCCCGCATTTTGACCGCAAATCAAAGCCATCCTCCCCTCCAAACCCTCTATCGGTCACTGTCGGCGGCTGGTAGCGAGCATCAGTTAAGGCAAACGGGACAACCCCATCATCCTTCAACGACGTCCCACAAGCATAGAAATCTCTGTGTCTTTAATTGATCAATTGGGCGACCCCAAATCCGCCCAGTCACTGTCACGATAACAGTTTGTGATAACGTTCAGTTTACGGCACAACGCGCTCGAAGCAACCAGCTTTGTCAGTGGTCAGTGCGAACTTTGGTGCGAATCAACGGAACGGTTTCCATTCCTTCACTAACCCCCCCACGCACCCACGATGGACACGCAGCGGGTGGCACTGAAGCTGAGCGACATTTCGCCAAAGTTCACGGAGGAAACGCTGGACGAGATAGTGCGGTGTGCGGGCGGGAAGCGCTGCACGGGCTGGAAGATACCGGAAACCAACTTCACCAAGGGTGACGCGTACCTGAGCGAGCTGTACCGCATCCAGCTGACCGGGGAGCCGGCCGAACCGGGCCGGGACGAACCGCTGGTGGTGAATGTGGTCGTGAAAACGATCCCGAAAAATGTGGGCCGCCGGAACACGTTCCGGTCGGCGGACTTTTTCCGCAACGAGGCCAACTTTTACAACGTGGTGCTGAAGGAGTTGTACCGCTTTCAGGACGCGCGCAAACCGACCAACCCGTTCAAGGACATTAACCCGTAGGTGCACTGGACACGGCGGCCGAGTGGTGTGGTTGATGGTGAGGCTAATGGGCGTTTTCTTTCTTACTTCGACCATTACAGATGCTATGTGGCGTACACGGACGGGGTGAACGATTTCGTCGCGATGGAAGACCTTGGCCAGTACGGGTACAAGACGGCTTCAAGGTATGATTGCGTTAAACTGTTAGAGGGAACTGTTAGTAGTGATGTTTCCGTAAAGCACGCTTACACCCCACACAGCATTCCTTTTCCATTACGTTTCTTTTTTGTTGGTCTAATTATTTCGACCCTTTCTCCCGTTCCACCCTGCCGCAGAGCCGAAGGTGTCGGACTGGAGGAGTGCAAGCGTTGCATGCGCTCGCTCGGCCGCTTCCATGCCCTGTCGCTAGCGATGAAGGAACAGGAACCGGATCGCTTCCACGAGATCGCCCAGCAGCACGTGGAGGAAACGTACTACAGTGCCCGGCTCAAGTCGTGGTACAACAACTTCCTGCAGGTGCAGATCGATATCGCGCGCGATGCGATGGCGCGCGAATATCCCGGCACCGAGCTGGAGCGCACGATGGAGAAGTTTTTCGACTGCGACCTGTACGACCACATGGTGTACCTGACGCACACGCGCAACCAGAACTCGGTCATCAACCACGGTGACTGCTGGATGCCGAACTTTCTGTTCCACGACAGCACGCCGGCGATGCGCATGATCGACTTTCAGCTCGCCCGCTACTGCTCGCCCGCGCTCGACATTGCGTTCTTCGTGTACTCCTGCACCAGCCAGGCGTTGCGCGACGCGCACTATGAGGATCTGCTCGGCGCGTACCACGGCGGGCTGGCGGAGATGCTGCGCGATCTCGGCTCCGATCCGGACACGGTCTTTCCGCGCGCCGAGCTGGAGAAGGAGATGCGCCAGTACGCCCGGTTCGGGTGCGGCATGGGCATCGAGTCGATACCGTTCTCGCTGCTGGACGAATCGGAGGTGCCCGATCTGGACAAGATCACGGGCGAGCAGGCGGTCCCGATCGAGCAGCTCTGGATCCTGCGTCCGATTGCTAGCCAGGCCGGCCGGCGGCGATTGACGGACATGTTCCGCCATGCGACCGATATGGGCTATTTGAATTAGAGCAGGCGGCGGCGATGATGATAGCGGTAGCCAATGGTTGCCATGGAGAAGAGATGAAGAATTTGAAGTGAATAAAACGTCAACCACTTGTTACGCAAGTGTTGAGAGAACGTTAGCCATTCTGTGTTGGTGTAATTCGGTGCTTTCTGGCTAGGTTTTAGGTCTCTTACTCTGGAAAAGTGTATCCAATTGACTCATTTTCTTTCTCCTTCAACCTATCCCAGAGACAAAGGTGTCGAACTAGCCGACTGTCTGCGCTGTATCTGCTCGATGGCACGCTTTCACGCCCTCTCGTTCGCGATGAAACAGCAGGACCCCGAGGCATTCGAACGTATCGTCAGCCAGCTCGAGGAAACGTACTACAGTGCAGCGCTAGAATCGTGGCACGGCCCGTTCATGCAGCGGATCGTGGACATCTGCAAGGAAGCGCTGGAGATCGAGTGCACGGAAAGTCCCGACCGATACACGGCGAACTTTAGGCGCGACGCCCAGGCATTCCTGAACAGCCCGATCTACGGCATGATGGTGGGGCTGGCAAACACCCGCAACCGGTACGCGGTCATCACGCACGGCGACTGTTGGCTGCCCAACTTCCTCCTCCGCCCGGACCAGGTGCGCATGATCGACTTCCAGATGGTGCGGTGCGCCTCGCCCGTGCTCGATCTCGTCCTGTTTGTGTACTGCTGTACCGATCAAGCGCTACGGGACACACACTACGATCAGTTGCTGAGCGCGTACTATCACGCGTTCGCCGAACTGCTGGCCGAGCTAGGTACGGATCCGCAGGCGACGTTTCCGTCGAGCGTGCTTGCGGGCGAGCTGCGGCAGTTCGGCCGGTTCGGGTGCGGGATTGCGGTCGAATCGATCCCGCTGGCCCAGCTGGACGAGTCGGATGTGCCGGATCTGGACCGTCTGGAGGGTACGGAACCGGTACCGCTCGATCAAATACTGACGGTCCGAAGCATCGGGACGCAGTACGGCAGGCGCCGGCTGGTGGACGTGCTGCGCCACGCGTACGATCGTGGCTATTTATGAAGCAAGTGCACGCTGTGGTGAGTGAACACGGGCACAACAGCTGCAACAATCTGGCGGTAGTTTATTTCTTCGATTATTTCTAATTTACTTTATTGATAGTTTGGGGTTTCTGATCGGGTTACTGCACGGTTGCAGTGGTTTAGCAAATGGGTGTTTATCATCGGCATTCCCTCTCAGTGAGCTTTGCGTATTTGGGAGTTTTAGTTGCTTAGTCTTACGGTTTCTTGTTTTTGTATTGTATTATCGTCTTTATCTTGTCCTTTGTTGTCTACTTGTACCAACGGAACCCCTTCAACATTAGAAATGTTTTTTTTTGCTTTTCTTCTCCTTTTTACAATTTTCCATCGATGCAGAATCTTCAAAATTAATAACGGCGCTTCACAGTTTTCTGAAGCTTTCTTACGCTTTAGTTTATGCTTTAGTTTTATGACTTTTTTCTTAATTTTTTTAATCATCGTTTCATATTTTCTTATGCAATATGTCAATTGAAAATAAGTCTTCCGTTTTATAGCTTTACTTGCCTGTCTTTTGCAAGTTTAAATGTTCCATCATAGAGAAATAGAGTGAAAGAAACAAACTTTACTAAGCCTATAGTAATTGTGGATGCTTGATCCTTCGTTTAAATCATTTATCCCGGATGTCTGGAACAAAACTTCTGCATTATGGAGAAATTTTAACTAACTGTGTTTAAGAATTTTAAGAAACTATAAGTAACCATTTACCATTCAACAGAGCAATAGAAAGTGTAGCAATTTTAGCACAAGGTTGCCTGTTTTGCTGTGTTCTGGGAATCGTTTCGGGAAGTCCATTCGATTCAATTACGGGATGCGTTTGTTTTTCTCAACTCCCGTTCTTTCGCGCCATTTTTTCTCTCCCATTTTCATCACACGGTTGGGTTAACATAGTTGGATTATAGATTTTAGTAGGATTTGTTTTATTTTCTTTTCTGCAGAACAAATAAACGTTACATTATTATACGATATTACATTCCAGTCACTTCTGCACAGCCCCGCACCATCCCCACGGATAGCAGGGGGACGGTGCGGTATTATGCTGAACTACACCCAAAAAAACCAAACAAACAAAACAACCCTTAAATCGAGAGACACCTGATGAAGAAACAAAAAACCCATAAGCATGTATAAAGTTACGCTCGAGCGTGTTTTAACTCGGTAATACATCATTAAGCGTCGTGGTGTGCTCGCGCCTGCCTGCCTAACACCTATTGAGCGTTAGGAACCGGTTGGAAAGAAACGTTTTTGTTTTGTAAAAGAAAGTTCGCACTTTTTCATCAACATTGCTTGCTCAACGAGAATGCGGAGAGGATTCGTTTGTTTCACATGTTGTTTGATCCTGATTTAGCAAGGAGAGTTTAATCTACCCAGATTCGTGTAAATCCTTCGTTTCATCGATCGAAACGATATTAAATTAGTGCATTAGATTGCTTTTCATTCATTCCACCATTCATTCATTAGCATTAGCATCATCATTCATTATTTGTTTTTTTTTGTGGTTTGGTTAAGCTTTCCTTTTGGCGCACGCAAATCAACCATTGCGCTGCCCCACGTGCCCGTTAGATTTAACATCATTCCCAGGAGCTTATGCTCATCTCGTATGGCGTCGTTTGGATGATTTTTAGTGCGAGTGGTTTGGATTTGTTTACTCTCTCTCTCGAAAACATGTGCTTCTCGGTAGTGATTTGCCAAATAATTTCCAAAACATCAAATGAGTGTGCGAGTGTGTTGCTATATGGTTGCTTTTGTTTTGTTTTATTCATTTTCCCTAAGCATAAAGGGGGCTGTATTTGCAAATGTTACTGCTGCTACTGTTTGTCCGTGGCGCTACTGCTTTACTGCTAAATACCTGTGTTTGACGCCCGCCCGCCGAGCAGAGAAAAAAACCGACCGGTCTGGGGCCGGCGGCCCTCTGTGACTCTAGTTACCACCCACACACTACCCCTCCCCTCCTCCCACATCACTAGCGTACCATAATAAATGTATATAATTGTTATTATCAAGTATTATTTGTAATTTGTATCCAGCGTTTCCGTTATCATTGGATTTGCAGCAAGTATTAAATCGTAGAAAAAAGCTTACAAAACAAATTGGATATAAATTATTGTGTTTAAAGATTAGCGGTTTATCGTCGCTCAGCAGGTTTTTGAGTCGCATTTCATCATCTCACTCCTTTCATCTTATTTTTGCTTTGTTTTTGTACGCGGCCCCTAGATGGTGGTTGTAAAATTTTGTTTGTTTGTTTAGTTGTTTTGTCTTGTTTTGCCGTGTGTGCTTTACCGTACCGGGAAAATAATGAGCTGTGCAATCTTACGTTGTTTTATTGTTTTCATGTCCGTGTGTTTCTTCAACGACGAACACATTTTCATTTTTTGTAATGCTTCCACTATTGCCATTTTCGGCTTAAATGCCCGAAGTACGGGGCAAGTTGGGGGATTAATTGGAGGAAGAGAACTGATGACTCGGACATAAGAAACGGATGTGCTGCTACTTATTTCGACAGGTTTGAGTGTGTATGGATCGATCGATTTCGCCCGTTTCCACACATTCCGTTTCGTCTTTCTTTGCCAGCAGCGATACTATTGTCGCTCGCACATGTACACAGGCCCTTCTTCTCGCCAGCGCATCTATTCCGCATCATTCCGAAACGTGAATATTTCCGCAATCAATCTGCAAACACTTGTTTGTGTCTCTTGATCTCTCTTTTATTTGTGAAAATTATACGCAGATTACTTATTGTTTGCATGTTTCGCAAGTGCGCAGCTTCGACATCTTAGGATCGATCGCGTAGTAATAATCGACGCACGATCGGGGCGCAGCACACCGTTCGTTTGTCTTTGTGTAAGTGATTACTGTAGTAAAAAGGATAGACGTTCCGGGTCTCGCCGGATACCGAGTAACTGTAGCAAATAGATTGGAACGGACAATTGAACATAGCTAAAATTTCAACACCGGCCCTACGCTATCATCATCCCTGATTATAATGCCACACTTGCCTCCATTACCGTAGAGAGGGAAACTTACACTGTACGATGGGGGGAAGTGAGAGAAAGAGATAGTAAAACATTAAAAAAAAACGCCACGATTGCATACTGTATTGTTTTTAAAGGGGTACATTTTATACATACACAACAAAATAGGGAAGTGTACATGGAGAGGGGAGACCTGTTGTAACAACGAAAAAGCCACTGAATGAAGAAGAAAAACACGCATCCCTTGGTTAGTTGTGTGTTTGCGTCAATGTTGATTTGTTTGTTTGTTTGATTTGCTTACAAGAAAGAACGAACTGGGAGGAAAAACTAAAGCACGCACGCACGCACACACGCACACACGCACACACGCACACACACACACACAAAAAACACAAAGATAAAAGGATCTACCTTTCCCCATCGAACAGGGACCACAACAACTCAGACTTACTGGGCAGGAGGAAAGGGATGTTGGTGGTAGTGTGCACCACCACTTTGCCAAAAGCTCTACCGAAATGTGCATTATGTTTTACCACCGGAACGGCATACTGGCAATACGGAACACTTATTAACCAAATAGGAGCCGCTCGATCGCCGCCCGTAGATCGTAACTTGCATCAGCCAACTGTGATCAGCGTAACTCTCATCCATTTCCGATAGTGCGCATTGTGTCTCTTCACCGTCTCGCTCTCGATAGCTGTAGCTGTGTTGCATACGTCTTTCCCTCCTCTGCTTAATTATCGCCCCCCGTTGCGCTGGAGGATGCACTGTTGCCACCGCCGCCGCCGCCGCCGCCGCTGCCACCACCGTCCGCACTGCTGCCCTCGCTGCCGACGCTGTTCGCGTGCTTCCGCCCAGTTTCCGGACCGCCGAGCTTCTCCTCGCGTGGCCGCGCATTGCCGAAGATGGCGGCCGATTGCTTCGTTTCTGCCAGCGCGTTCAGCGGCGCGTTCGTCGAGCGCGGGGCCAGCTTCAGCCGGGGCCGTTCCTCCATGTTGAGATTGGGGTTGGAGGGTGGCGGGTAGTTGGACGGCGCAGCGTCTTTTCTTCGGTCGTTGTCTCGGTATTGATTATTACGACCATAATTGCCGTACCTATTGCCATCGTCGCGACCGTAGTTGTCGCGATCGTTGTAGCGACCACCACCGCCAGCACCGCCACGCCCGTCCCGTCCTCCATCGCGATCGTTATCGCGGCTCCATTCGTCGCGACCACCGCCATCCCGCTCGTCGCCAAAGTTTCCGTACCTCCCTCGGTTCGGTGCCCGGTCTGTGGCGTTTGGAGGGAAAGGGGGAGAAGAAAGAAAATTGTTGTCATAAGCGAGGAAAGAAGGCGAAAGCCTTGTTCGATAAAGCAGCAATGAAGAAACGGATTAAATATAGAAATCAACAGTGCAAACGAAGATACGAAATTGACATTCCCTTTGTGGTGCTACACAACGTTACAGCGACACGACAAACAATGAATGCAGCGTGCTCGCGAACGATCGTTTTGAAATAGACTAAAATTTAAACAAAAAGAATGTGTAATGGACACAATAAGCATGAAAAAGGGAAAATACTAGTCTGAAATTATAGTAAAGAAAATTATAAAAATGTAATCGCATAACGTGCAGCTAAAACTCCTTGGAACCTCCCTTAATGGATGGCCGTCGTTTGAGAACCTACTGTCCTACAGTGGCGGATTAAGGGTATCGGGGGCCCTAGGCGGTAAGACGAATTGAGGCCGCCTGTAAATGGTAAATGGTCTGGGGGGGGGGGGGGGGGGGGTGTTAGCGGCACTAAACTTGTTGTTGGGAGATTGAACAGTAAACTTGAAATTCCGTCGGAGTGCCCCTGCGATCATCAATCACAAGCTTTAAAAAATTTGCTGCCGGGGGGGGGGGGGGGGGGGGGGGTTGCAAATGATTCACTAGGCTCGGGCCCCAACGTCCATCCTTCCGGGGCCCCTGGTCGCTAGTACTCTGTCCATACGACATACTATAGAATAGCGATCTACGGGGTCCCTAAATCGGCGGGCCCCAGGCGACCGTCTAGTCCGCCTACCGTTAGATCCGCCATTGCTGTCCTAGTACGCACTAACGCATCAAAATGGCCCATTAAACTAACAAACTAAGTATGAAAAGAAACAAAAGCGCTCAAATGTTAAACAACGACACTTCAGGATTAGTTTTCCATTCAAAACTCCCAGCCAATCGATAGGGCGACTAAACTACACGAAAGCTACAGTAGCAATAATAATAATAATCATGCAGAAGGCTGGCTCGCGCAATGTCTACAGTAAGGTGTACAACAGCAAGAGTGATGTGATGCGATCGGCACACCGCTGGGACGATCGGTCTTTACCATTATAGTTATTCGGACGTCCACCGCGGTTTCTATCGTAATCGTTTCGGGAGTAATCGTTACTATAATTTCTATCCATACCACCACTTCCGCCGCCACCGACGCCGCCACCACCACCACCACTGCCGATCGGCCGATTATTCATCTGGTTAGGTCCGCCACGGTTGAAACCGCCACCGCCGCCGCCACCACCACCACCGTTGCCTGGTCCACCGGGTCCGCCACGATTCTGTTGACCACCGCGCCTGTTAAAACCTCCACTTTAGGTTTAGGAAAAGAGAAGAAAAGGGGAAAAAACAAATCGATCAGTAATCATCTCTAAAAACATGCTATGAAAAGCGTATTAAGCATAGTAGACATTGGTGAAAGCAGTGTTGTATAGTTGTGCAGAATCGGCCAGCCTAAAGCGATAATGCACAGGTGGCAGCCATTGTGTGCTATCAAAAGATTAAACCAAGATTAAACCGATATCGATAGCAGACTTGTATGTCCAATCGCTTCAATCTGCGTGCGAACATTCAACACTATGACGTAACGGCTGAGGGATTGAGGGATGGTGGTCCTTTCTGCCCTTCAATTTGACGCCACAATCGATTCGAATACGTACCGGTCGTTCTTCTTTTGCTCGGCCACATCAATCCGCAGCGGTTCCGGTCGATCGTTCAGCACTATCATGCCATCCAGCTGGAGCACCTTCTCCAGATCCTCGAGAGTATCGAACTCGACGTAGCAAAAGCCTTTGAATACGTCCGTTTCCTTGTCCTTCACTAGACGCACGCTCTTCACCGCGTACTCTTTAAAGATGGCGTTAATGTCGCCCTGCACGACCCCGTTGGGAAGGTTGCCGACGTACGCAAGGTACGGTGGTTCCGTCGGGAGCGGTTTACGGGCCCGATCTCCATATCTGTGCGAAGGAGGAGGGGAAAAGAGAAGACGGGAAAATAAGTATTAGTTTCGTAGCACTTTCACAGGATCGCGCGCATGTTGCACAAATTGCATCAAAGCAAGCATGATATGTAAGGGAACCGTGGCTGGGGCTGTTGAACAATTGCACTAATTTAATCTGAAATAACAGGAATCCGGAAAAAGCTGATTGTTTGCATCTTTTAATTTGGCTACTGTAGGTGCAGCAGCTACCCGGCATAATGACCGTGACGGAGGCTATTTATAGTCGGTAATATATTTTGTTTTTAGCAGCACAACCGCTACCACTGCCGCCGACCACTTCCTTATGGTGGCGAGAAATTTGCAGCCTTTTGGAAGTCTCCGACTTTCCATGCATTTCCTTCACCGGCACATATTACGAAACCGGCAGCTTTATATTTCACATCCAAGATTAGTATTCGATTTCAGGGCAAGGGCGGTCGGTTTTCAGCATTCTCACGAGGCGCGTCCCAGCGCTCAGGTTTGTGCCTGTGCATCAGCATGCGCGCATGCATAGTAGTAGTTGCTCTGCCCCCAAAAGCACACAAACAAAACATTACTTTCCACGTTGGGATTGGTTTTCGCGGTATGGTGGCCTTTTTCCTGAGCGGCTCAACTTGATGACATCCGTGTTTCGGAACGGTTCCATCGTTTCCAGCTGTACCTCCGCTCATCCGGCGTTTGGTTGTTCGTCAGCAATACACACCACCCCAAACCGTATCCTCACACACTCGCCCCACTGGCTCAATCCGTCAAGCACAGGTAGACATCATCCACCACGAGTTTGTGCTGCACCAAGAAAGCGGTCGTTCGTTCGGTCGGTGTTCCCGATTGCCTTCACTTGCCACGCTGACCGCGGCCAGCGGCCGAGCATCACTACTAGTGCAATTTGTGATCACCTTCTTTCGCCACCGTTTGCAACACGTTGCACAGATATCGACACAGATTTACCATGAAATTGAGCTCGTTTCATTTACCTATTATTATCGTGTGTACCTCTGCCTGCCATATTATATTTGCGATTAAGGCAGGCGCGTGGTGTCGCGAGTCTAGAAAATCCTTTTCCTTTTCTTTTCGCTGTCAGTTGACGTTTGTCAAACCGGTTCTATCGCACGGTGGTCGAACAGTGGTCGTTTGCACGGTTTTTTTTAAACATGGTTTTAACCGTCGTGTTTCAAGCTAAATGTACACGCCAATTAGCGCGTGGCCACGGGGCTGAAAAAATGTTGAAAAATTTTTCAACTTTGTCAAAATTGCTTGTCAACTGCAAAAAAGAGCTTTTCTCGTGGCCGCACCAAAAACATACACAAGAACGACAAAAAGCTCCAACATCTGAATATCATCGATATTTTGTTTAAGAAGCACTAACTAGGTACATAAATCAATTAGAATCATGCATTTTAGCATTATTATCATAACAATGGGTCACAACTGCGCCAAATAGCTGTTTGTTTACGCTTTTTCACGAACGTCAAATGTTGTCAACTTTTGTCAACTTTTTTTCCTGGCTGCTCCAGGTCACAAAATTTTGACAAAAGCTCAAAAAAGTGACAAAAGCTCACATTTTGAAAAATTTGTCAGCATTTTGTCACTCCCGTGGCCTTTCGCTTAATGATTACAATTTGCAGCATACCCAGCTACATTTCATTCGGGTTGCAGGTTCATAAATCAGAATCATACCCACACAAAAAGTAGATTAAAATTTAGTTAATTTAGTCTACAGTATGTCATCAACAACTTCATCCCAAGTGCCACAAATCCACTAAACGACCACTAAACGGCTTCTAAACGACTCAAGCACTCTACCTAAACGGAATATAGAAAGACTTCGTTTAGCAGACGGCAAACGACTCATGCATTCTAAAAATAGCAAAAAAGCTGGTGGCGCCATCTGTTTGTGGGATACCCAACCAGTTGAGCTTCCTCGCTTGGAGGAGAGCTTTCTCATTTCCTCTGTACTGTTGCATGGTTTCGCATTGAAGTTATGCATCGCTAGAACTAGAACGGCGATACGATTGTTTAAATACTAAACTCCAATGGAAACCACCATCACTGAAGCAAGTGAGATTTGAGTAATGGTTGTTGGTGTTGATACCCACATATCTGACCACACGACCATTCAAATAGATTTTTGCTCGGAAAGTTAGAAGGCTATATAGGTCATGATAAGATGAAACTTGTCGAAACACATTGCAAGAAAAGGATAGCAATATAATAATCAGTTTTAATACGCCATCTATTGATCAAACCAATGAAGCTGTGGAGATTTAATTTTTTTTTCTATGGATATTCAATTTTCCAGTCGTTTAAGCTTAATCTGTGGTGCTTGGGATACCATCAATCAACGTCAAAGAAGAAGAAAATTCTGATATGTTCAGAGAAATATTTTATATCAAACGATTTATCATTAATTGATCGCTATTGAGGACGCTATCGATCAAATGAAAACATCTTTTCTTGTTTTTAATAAAATTAGTAACTTAATTTTGATCAGAAGATTGCATCATTATTGCATAATGTGCTCAAAAGTTCCATATTTTTAATTATAGTAAATAATGACATATTTTTTATCTTTGTAATGCAAAATTTAGTTGCTATTGAAAAGGTTAATAAAAAGAAATCATCACCCTGTGTTTACGCGGTACAAAATATCCCAGCCCACGGTGCTATTCGAAGAAAAATTACCTCCATCTGCACGTTGACAGCACGTTGTGCTGTTTGCCGGAGAGTGTTCCGAATTTTGATTATTTTTCTTCCAAATGTAGTTCTCCTGACAGTTGTGCTGTATAAAAAAAACGCGACTCAAGCACATGGTTTCTGTCTATTGCCATCGTCGTATGCCCGGTGTGTGTGGTGTCGTGTCGGCCGCTAAAATATTGTGTAATTATTCGTTTGCCATCGTTTGTGCACGTTGTTTAGTTTGTTCGTTCGCTGCAGGATCGTTCCGTTGCAGAAGTGTGCTAATAATCCCGATCGTGTTACTGGTGCTTCCCGCAAGGTGCCACGATGAAGGAGCAATCCGGCCGCAAGGCTGGCATGCTGATGGACAAAACGGTGTTCGGCTACTTTAAGCATTTCGTCAGCGACGACGATGAGGCGCGGGTTAAAGGCGCCTGCGGGTTGATCGAGTTTCTGTGCAATGGCCAGAAAATCAAGCCGCACAACGGTACCGACGATGCCGAGGAAGAATCCGTTGTTCCTGTAGGTTATGAGCTGCGTGTGTTTTCTCGTGCGAAATCCAAACCAATTGAAACCTTTTGTTCTCTTTCGCAGAAAACGGCCGAAACTGCATACGCACTGAAGCGCTTGGTCCGCGGCGTAGGTTCGATGCAAAACGACTCGCGAATCGGTTTCTTCACCGCGCTCGTAGGGCTGCTGGAACGATTGCGCGGCAGGGAGGATGAATGCCCGTCAGTGACGGAACTGTTTACGTTGGTGAAGTCGGAGCTCACCGAGTCGGAGCTTGGGGAAGGGGAGGAAGAAAAGCATAAAACTCCGCTCGAGCTGCGCATCGGAAAGATTCTCGTTTGCGGTGCCATCATAAAGTCGGGCCTGATCGACGATGCGTCCGAGCTGGAGCTGCAAACGGTGCTGAAAACGCTGAAGAAGGACATGTACAAAATGCTCGTACCGCTGGTGTACACGTTTCTGAACGAGCTGGCCAACCGGCTCGAGGCGTCCAAGTTTTCCAAAGTGTTCTGGCCCGTGTTCGAGCCGGTGCTGAACGTGCCGAAGGAAAAGCACACGATCGATTCGGCATTCTTTCTGCTGCAGCTGTCCACCGGCCCGCACAAGAAGCTGATCAATCAAAAGTACTTCGAGCGCAACTTCGGTGCCCCGAAGCTGCTGCACGAGCATAACTTTCCCTTCCTGGCGCAGCTGCTGTTCGGCATTGGCAGCACGATGGGGATCAATCACCCGTTCTACGAGTGTCTGCTGCGGGAGCTGAACAAGCAAAATACGCTGGTGCCGTTCTGGCGTGACGCTATCGTGCCCGTGTTGGAGCAGGAGAACCGCGGCTCCAAGCCGAAGCACCGCGACATCATCGTGCTACGGTTGGTGGTATCGGTTTTCAACCTGCTGGAAGATGGCACCCTCGTGCCGGAAGTGTTGCAGCCAGCGTTTGTAAAGTTTCTCGTCAACAATCTGAAAAATCGAAACAAGTACAGCGAGGACGTGCGCAACCTGTACCAGGAAGTGTGCGCCGCACTGCTGCAAACCTATCCCAAGATGCAGGACGAAAGCGCTCGGCTGGAAACGCTCCGCCGTCTGATGCATGCCCCGGGGAGTGTTCTGATCGAGAAGTACGCGAATTGCAAGCTGCTACACAATCTGCTCACCACACTGTCGGCGGAAAGTTTACGCACAGTGGGGAGTGAACTGAAGGCAACCATACTGGATGACGCGGCGACGGGCACGAACGGGGAGCGATCGTACGCTGCCTACATGCTGCAGCGGTTGCTCTCCCTCCGTCAGCTGACCACACAATCAGATGACAAAGGACAGGCGGAGGGGTGGCACCAGGAGGTGGTAAAGTTTTTGCTCACGCTCGGCGTGTTTTACTCCGCGGACGGGGTAAGTGTGCTGAAAGCTTCCAAGCAGGACAAAGCACTCTCAGCCGAGCTGGCGAAGACGATGCGCGGACTGTTCTTCAGTTCGCTTCAACACCGCCATCCGAAGCTGTCGGTCGAGCGCGCCTTCCTGCTCTCGATCGTACGCCACGTGGACGAGATAATGCGTGCGCACGGGACCAAGTGTCTGCGCAGCGCGCTGACCGATGAGCAGATGTCCTGCTGGAATAAAATGTTTGCTACGGTGACGAGCGAATCGTCGCCGGTCGGTAAGAAGCAAAAAAGCAAAAAACGCCAATCCGTAGGCGACGCAGCGGAAACGCAATGCGACACGGTGTTTCACATACTGTTGATGCACATGGGGCTGCATCTGTTTAGCGATCCGGAAGTAGCGTGCAGCTCCATCGAGGAGCTCGAGTGCGTGATGAAGCGCATCGAGGAGAAGGCCAAGCAGCGGCGCCAAGGTAGCAATGGGGATGCCAATGGTGGTAGGAAGAAGAAGAGGGCCAGCGAGTTGACGATCGAGCTGGAACCGGCCGAACCCGAGTGGATCGAGGTGGTGGTGGATCTGTTCCTGAATCTGCTTTCGCAAAATTCACACCTGCTGCGCAACGTGATTGCGCACCTGTTTCCGCATCTGTCGAGCGAGATAACGCTTCCGGCGCTCAATCAAATTCTGTCGGTGATCAACCTGAAGGACAAATCGAACCCACTGACGGTACCGGGTGAGGAGGATGAAAGTGAGACGGAAGAGGTGGAGGACGATGAGAATGGTTCTTCGGACAGTGGCGAGGAAGAAGAGGAAGAAGAGGAAGATGAGGAGGAAAGCGTAAAGAAGCACGCAGCAAACGGGGATGGCAATGAGGAGGAGGATGACGAGGAAGATGACGAGGACGACGACGAGGACATAATGGGAGACGAGGAGGAGGAAGACAACATTACGGACACCATGCGGGCAGCGATACAGACGGCACTGGGTGGAGCGAATCCGGAAACCGACACCGAGTCGGTAGATCTGGACGAACTGGACGAGGAGCAAGGACGCCGGCTGGACCAAGCGCTAACGGCAGCGTTCCGGGCGTTCCGCAAGAAGCAATCCGCACGCAAGCGAAAGGGACCGACGAAGGCGGAAAAGCAGATGGACATCGTGCTGACGCACTTCCGGATGCGCGTGCTCGACCTGGTCGATGCGTACCTCAAGCACGAACCGGACATGCTGCTCTGCCTCGAGCTGATGCTGTACATCTTCGAAATGCTGCCGGTGGCATTGCGCGAGGAGTCCAAGTACGGGTCGATTCTGACGCGCTACCGCCAGATCTTCACCACGCTGAACCGCATCAAGAAGTTCAAACGGGACGCGGAGGACGTGCGGCCGGAGCAGCTGGAGCAGATACTGCGCGATTTGATCGAGAAGGTCGCTAAGGGTGCCGCCTTCCCGGAGCGCAACGAGTACCTGCTGAAGGCGTGCCAGTTCATCGTCATCTGCAGCCAGGTGTTGGGCAAGGAGGCGGCAGCCGGTGGTGCCAGCGGTCCCAACGCGGTGGACAGAATGTTCGGCGAGCTGCTGGAAGAGTTCATCACGAACCGCAACCCGTCGCTGGCGTTCAGCGCGTTTCAGAGCCTGTTCCAGATGCAGTGGAGCGGCGTATGGCACCTGACCGGTAAGCTGGTGCACGGTGGGCTGCAGGTAGGCTCTGTACGTGCGATTCGCCGAATACAGACACTGCAGTTGCTGCGCGAGCTGTTGCGGAATCGCCGACTGCTGAACGCGGATCAGGCCCGGGCGGCAGGTGAGCTGCGGACGATGTGTACCGACGGGATCGCACCGTACGTGGCGCAACTGGAGGCTGCAGTTGTCGCTGGCGATCGCACTATCGGACAGAACGAACTGTACGAGCTGCTGCTGGTGCTGAGCGAACTGCAACATCTTCCATCGCATCTAGGAGCAGCCCCATCCGTTGCCGGTAGCAACGGCAAGAAAGCGGCCAAAAACCAGCAACAGTCTCTGCTCAATTGGAAAACTATCGGCACGCAGATACAATCGATGCGCCTATTCGCCCTTAACGCGCAAACGATGGCCACCTATCGGCAGTTCTGTAAACGTTGGCATCTGAACCCGATCAGCAACGAAGGACTGCCGTTGCTGAAGGAGAACGGGCTGAATGCGGTGGAAGCGACAAACGGTGCTGGTGGCGGCACAACCGTGTCTAAAAAGGGTAAGGGCAAAACACAGAAAACAACGAACGATGGGGAGGACGATGAAGAGGAGGAAGAGGAAGAGGAGGACGATGAAGAGGAGGAAGAGGAAGAGGAGGAGGAGGAAGAGGATGCTCCACACCTGCTGAACGGCCACAGTGCAAACGACGATAGTAGTGCAGCTGAAGAGGAAACCGAAGAACGTGGGGGTAAGGCGAAGCGCAAGCAAAAGAAGGGAAAAGCGACAAACGGCCATAGTGCTGCCAATGGAAACGCGCAGGAAGAGGAGCAGCACAATGATGAGAATGGCGAGGAAGGGATGGAAGTCACTGAAGGGCCAACCAACCGGAAGCGCAAGAAGGACAAGATAGTGCAGAATGGTGCAGCCAGCGAAGACGGCGTATCGTCTAAGAAGGAAAAGCGGCGGCGAAAGGAGGCCTTGTTGCAGGCCGCTTCCGAAGGCATGGAAGATTTTTCGTTTGCGAGGGCTATACAGATAGAGTAAAACGTTCACTACACACACAGATGTTAGTGTGTGCATGCACACGCGGGAGTTTTAGCGTGAGGCGCAACTTGTTTAAGTTAAGCATTTTTAATGTGAAAATCATTAAATATCGCTCTTCAATAATTTGGAACGCTTTCTCTTGTTTTGTGGGAGGGCATCCGAATTGTTGTGGTATAGTTTGGGTTTTTGTACCCATGCAAACGTTTCTAATTTCTGTTTCTCATATCTAAGGGCGAATAAACATACAGTGAGACATAATATTGACCTACAGAAAGGAAAAATTTGATAACGAACGATCGAACCCAGCTAGATAGGTAGCAGAGTATGAGGCGAAGTCCCCACTTATTTCATTTAAGGTGTGAGCCGGCACCTAAACATTATAGTGTGTAAATTTTAGGACATTATAAAGCGAATAAATTTAAAATACCCCTTGAAATGATACGAATTATTAAACGCCTTTTCGTTCTTCGATTTCTTTCCTAGCATTCAGCTCCAGATAACAAGCTTCTCCGTTGATCCTATGTTTAACCGTTAAATTATTTTGCTAAAGTTCTACTTTAGGAAATCAAACCACAACACGATTGGGGTTTACAATTCGTTCCTATTATCCTCCGCTTCGATTTGCCCCGCTCACTTCTGGAAAGGATAGTAATCCAGCCCGGTATTGTACTGGAACACTTTCTTAGTCTTGTTGCGCTCGGCCGTCGCGATCATCTTCTGCACGTCCTTGCGATACGCGGGCGGCAGCAGCTCCTCGTGCAGCGTGCAGGTGATCTCTTCCTGTTGCGAAACGTCCGCCCTATAGATTCGCTTGCGTACGATGTCCACATCGCGCCCGTACTCCTCGTCCAGATCGTCGATGGCGGACGGTGGTGTGTCAAATTTGAACACAAAGTACGACCCCGTCCGATGTACTAGACCGTGGGCGCTGGTTTTGAATGGCAGTGGCTTGGTGCCCAAATTGTCCAGCTTCCGTATGATGCCGCCTTTGTCGAAGATAGCAGTTGCGGTCCGTTTCAGCGTGGCGACCATATCGGGCTGTTGGAGGGAGAGGCGTTGATTTGTGTGCTTAACTGTAACGGCTGCTGCATTTGCACCACTTTCACGAGTTGTATCTTACCCGGGACATTTGCCGCAGAATGACGGACAGCTCGTACGTAGGCATCGCGGAGAAATCGGAGCTAATGGAAGGATCGATCAGGATACCGTGCCGGGTGTTATTTAATCCTGCTTGATCAAAACAACACTGCCATGTGAGTTTGACAGCAGTGAGAGGATGGTGAGAAAAACATCTCACTATGTTGGGGGATTTTGTTTTCGCGAGCTCGCCAACGCTCCAAATCGGTGCGAATTTCCCTTCGCTGGCGACGCTTTTTGTAAGTAATTGTGACGGTTTTTTACGTTTCGATCGAGGGTTTGGGAGGGTTTAGGATGGCCGCCAAAAACCTCGCGTGCGATTGTGTTGGTGGGCAAAATTAAATGGCAAAAAATACACTCCACTGCCTCCCCCCGCCTCATTAACGGCCTCCTCCCTCACTTGCTCATACATATTTCGCTATTGCATCAGCAGAGTCGGTTGTGGCTTTTTTGGACTGTACATCTTCATTTGTGGATGATCTTGACGCTGAGGGAATCTGTTGAATGGGGAAAGTTAGTGTAAACACAGTTTGAGTGCGAGAGCGTACAGCCACAAGGCGAAAGTTTTAGTTTAACTATTTATTCTCCTGAAGACAAATACAAATAAATCCAAATAAAATAGCAATAAAACTTTAAAACGGTGTCACCTGCTGCTCGCTTCACTCGCTACTGGCTTGAAGCGCGTGCAACCGTTTCCCTGTCATTTCATCTGTCACTTTCCCTAGCTGTCATTTCACTTCATCTCGTTTATACGTCCGGGTTGGACTCATCAATAGCACTGCCTTTTCCTAACATTCCCCCGCCCGTGACCAACCATATTTGGTCACCCTAAGTTGCTATGTCGAGCAGTGCTAGCTTAGCTACTGGCCTCCTAACTGCTCCTGTATTGGTGCGTACCCACGCTTGCCTTATATGACCATCAGGTCCTGCCATAATTCGCTCAACTATTCCTTTCTTCCACTGGTTCCTGATTGTTCCGTCCACTACCAGTACCAAATCTCCTTTCCTAATTTCCCGCACATTTTCAAACCACTTACTCTGCCGCGAGATCACCGGTAAATATTCCTTAATCCACCGCCTCCATATTCCGTCGAGCATATGCTGCGCTAACTTCCAATTTCCCTTCAAGCTATCCCTATAGTTCGTAGGTAACACTGGCTGCTGCTTTACACCTGAAGAACTCCCCAACAGGAAATGATTCGGTGTGATTGCCTCTTGGTTCTCCGGGTCCAAGGGAACATAAGTCAACGGTCTAGAGTTGATCATCGCCTCTGCGTCTAAGATCACTGTCTCAAACGTCTCGTCGTCGGGTGCGTGCTTTGCCTCCATCACCGTGCTAATCGCCGCTTTTACAGAGCGTACCATACGCTCCCACACGCCGCCCATGTGTGGAGCGCCAGGTGGGTTGAAGGTCCAACGGGTGTGCGCATTCGTGAAAATCGCCGCCAGAGTTTCATTGCGCTCCTCGATCTCCCTCCGCAGCTGTCTGCTAGCACCCAAGAAATTGGTCCCGTTGTCGCTGAAGATTTCTACCGGTGCACCTCTTCTAGCCACAAATCGTCTAACCGCCAACACGCACGATTCCGTCGATAGACTGTGCACCACCTCCAAGTGAATCGCGCGCACAGTCAAACACGTGAATAAAGCGATCCAACGCTTCTCGTTCGATCTTCCTCTCTTGACCAACACTGGTCCAAAGTAATCCAGCCCGACGTAGCTGAATGGCCTAACAAAGGGCGTGAGCCTCTCCTTTGGTAACGGTGCCATTGGCGGCACTTGTGGTAGTGACCGCCTGATCTTACAGAAGACACAGTTCTTCACCGTCTTCGTTACCAACGCTCTCAGCTTCGGGATCTGAAATTGTTGCCGTAACTCATTCGTCACTGTTTCGTTGTTCGCATGACGATACAATCGATGATACCGCTCTACTATCAACTCAGCCAGTCGGGAACCCCTCGGCAGTATAACGGGATACTTAGCAGAATAAGGAACATCAGCCGCTGCACCTATCCTTCCTCGCATTCGCAATACGCCTTCCTCGTCCACAAACGGCAATAGATGGTAAATGTGGCTTTGCTTTGATACCGTTCTTCCTCCAGGTTTTCCATCGTTATCGTCCAAACTCAGAATGCGAACTTCTTCCGGATAGTACTCGAGTTGTGTCTGCCTCCACAGAATCTTATCCGCTTCATAGAGTTCTTCTTGTCGTAGAGCACCTCCTAAAATAGGTTCGCCACGATACTTTCGTCTCAGATTGCCCACATACCTGACAATCCAACCAATCATCCTTTGTAGCCTCTCCAATCGGCTAAAACGTTCATACCGGATAGGTAATAGTCCGGTGTTAGAGTCTTCCACGTGAAGATTTACCTGTCGTATTTCTTCTGACGGGTTGTCGCTGTTGTGCCTCTGTGATGGCCAATCATCCTCCCCATGGAGTAAGAACTCTGGCCCTTGAAACCAGTTGCCACCAAAGTCGAAATTCGGCTTTCCCTTCCACTTCGTGGCCTCGTCTGCCGGGTTGTGGTCAGTAGGCACCCATCTCCACTCGTCAACCGATGTGCTCTCCAGTATTTCGACCACCCTATGAGCCACGAAGGGTTTGTAGTTTCTTGGATCCGACCTTATCCACGACAACGCAACTGTGCTGTCCGACCAAAGCACTCGTCGTCTCACATTAATCGGATGATGCTCCTGCGTGTAGCGTAAAAATCTCGCTCCCAACACGCAAGCCTGAAGCTCAAGCTTCGGAATAGTAAGTGGCTTCAGTGGCGCCACCTTAGCTTTCCCACCGATGAGTGTACACTGAGGTTCTCCAGCATCATCAAATATCCTCAGATATAAGACGCATGCATAAGCGTGCTGACTTGCATCGACAAACAAATGCCATTCGCCATTCTCGTACATCTTCTTCGATGCTGCCGCAAAGTAACTGCGCGGAATGCGTAGGTCTGCTATTGCCGGAAGCAGATCAATCCATCTACGCCAATGTCTCAACTGCATGTCGTTAATCTCTTCGTCCCACTGCGTGCCAGTTCGCCAAAGATCTTGTATCAGGATCTTGCCGTGGATCACGAACATCACAAGCAGCCCAAGAGGATCATAAAGGGACATCACACATCGTAATACCTCTCTTTTCGTTGGAATCCTCTCTGCTATCAAGAGGTCAGACACCGTCGTGCACGCCCTAGTGCAAAATCCAAGCTCGTCAGATGCAGGGTTCCATCGCATTCCCAATACTCGTTCCGCCTCATCTCCCATGGATGATAAACATTTGATGTCGCCATTTGCTTCGCCAAGGCATCTCATCAATTCCATACTGTTTGAGGTCCAATTCCTCAACTCGAATCCGCCGTTCCTAAAAATCTCCCTTACGTCATGGGATACCTGACATGCTTCTTCTTCCGTCTCGAAGCTGTCCAGAAAGTCATCTACGTAAGTGCTTTCAATAATTCCCTCCACCGCTCGTGGGAATTGTTCCATGTGCTCTCGAGCGTTTCGGTTCTTGACATACTGCGCCGTTGCGGGTGAACACGCAGACCCGAACATTACAACATCCACGATGTAGGTTTCCAACTCGTCCGTTGGTTCGTAACGCCACAAGAAACGCTGCGCGTGTTTGTCTTCCTTTCGTATCATAATCTGCAAAAACATCTCCTTCACGTCTGCACACGCCGCCACTGCGTACAGACGAAATCGGAAGAGTACGCCAAGTAACGACCTCAGCTCGTCTGGTCCCTTCAGCAGCATGTCGTTCAACGATGTTCCATGCGCCTTAGCTGCCGCGTCCCAAATCAGCCGAACCCTTCCAGGTTTATTTGGGTTGGTAACCACCCCTATTGGTAGGTACCATACGCGTCGCTGGTCAGCCTCCTCCAGCTCACGCAACGTAGCCTTGTGAACGTACTGCTTGCTCAACAAATCTCGAATCTGGCGATGTACTTGTTCCTTAAGATGTCCATCTCGCTCCATCCTCCTCTCCAAACAATTGAACCTACGACGCGCCATGTCGATGCTAGGAGGTAGCTCGATGTCATCTTTCCTCCACAGTAATCCCGATTCGAATCGCTTCCCGATTCGTGTCGTGGTAGTGTCCAGAATCTGCTTCGCACGCCGCTCATGTGGATCCTGTTCGACGCCGTGTGCAGCACCAATCAACTGCATGTCGAAATATTCCCGAATCGTCTCGTGAATGTTACCTTGGTCGTTGCACTCGCAAATATGCAACAACCGTTCACACTCCAGATTCGCCGGTTTTCCGTAAATACACCACCCAAGGCGTGTCTTTACTGCGATTGGATCACCAACGCCTCCCTCCTTAGTCCTGAGAGGGACCGCCAACCGCAAATTGTCCAACCCAATAAGCAGCTTGGGTTCCGCATCCCGATATTGCCGAATCGGTAGCCGCTCCAAATGTTGCCATCTCCCTTCGTCCTGCACGAAGGATTGTCGAGGTAGGTTTAGCCCTGGCACAGTCCGTACCGAGTGGATGGCAAACCGCTTTGTAGAACCAACAGGTCCCACCTTCAGGTTTACTCGTCTGGATCCAGCCTCGACCCTTGTAGTGTTGCCTGTCCAACGGATGCAAAGTGGCTCCACCTTGCCCTCAACACCTAATTGTTCAGCCAAATCGTCATCCACCAGCGTCATGGACGAGCCTTCATCCAAAAACGCAAACGTCGTCACCGTAGCAGCCGGTCCATACACGGTGACAGGCACTATTCGAAATAGCGCCTTCGATGATGATGACACGTATTGGTGATGGTTACTCTCCGCAATGACACCACCATCGATTCCTCCTTCACGGCTTTCTATATTATTCTGCTCGCTGCCGATCTCGCGAGACTCCTCAGCGCCGTGTAGCAACACATGATGTCGGCGCGTGCACCCACCAATGCTGCAAACCGCTCTGTTTTGGCACGTCCGCCAGTTGTGCCGCTCCAGACAGCTAAAACATAAAGAAAGTGCACGGGCCTTCCGCCAGCGGTCCTTCACCGCCATTGCTCCAAACGCGAAGCATTTGCTCACAAGGTGTCCCCGTTTGTTACACACAAAACAAGATTGTCCTACCTGGATGGCTCTTGTTCCCGATGTGGTCGCTCCCTGGTTTTCCACGTGCGCATGCACGTAACCCTTGGTGTTAGGTTTCTTCCTGTCTACTGCTTTCAATGAGGGTGAATCCAGCCTGGTTAACGTTTCAGCATCGTCCATCCATTCCGTCATGAATTCGCCAAACACGATAAGATCCGGTTCCGTCACGCCTCGTATGTGCCGTGCCCAGCTGTACTGCTCGCTCGTCGGCAACCTTTCCACGATCTCTTGCAGCAGCAACGGGTTGGTCAAGTGTGCCCGTAGACCAGCAGCCTGCATGTGATCTACCATGCTCCGCACTGCCTCGCCGAACGCCACAACAGTATCGGGCTTCTCCCTGCAAGGTGCAGGCATCCGACGCATTTTCCCAATCAGCGCTGAAATGAGATGTTCCGGCCGACCATAGCGCGATCGCAGCGTCGCAATCACTTGTGGCACCACCTCCGGTAGCACTAAACGGCTTCGCACAACTTCTAGCGCAGGTCCTTTGAGCGCCTTCTGCAGCCGTATCATGTTTTCCCAGTTGGAAAAACCACATTTCTCCGTTGTGTAATCGTAGTGCGCAATAAATACGGGCCATTCCGCCGGGTCCCCTGAAAACTCGGGTAATTCGGTTGGCACGTTTCGATGAACACTTTCCAGTCGCGGGGCGGGACCACGCTCATCCTGCTGCGAGCCTCGCATCGATTCTCCATCCGGCCGGGACGGTGTCACAGTCGATGCTCCCGAAATCGCAATCACACCCAACTCCTCGGACAACAAGTCCTCCTCCTCCTTCACAAACTTCAGCTGCAACTCGAGCTCCATCCGTTTCCTCTCCGCCTCCTGCCGCCGCTTCATAATGGCTAGCCGATTAGCCACACTGTCGGATACCTTAGCAGGAGTGAGGTTAGGTTTGCTCACCGCGTTGTAGCTTGTCCCACTTGAAGAAGGCATGGGTGTTTCTGCCGCTTGTTGGATAACCTCAACCAGTTTGAGGTTATGTTTCTCAGCCACGTTTTGCGTAACCTCCTCCAGATTGAGGTTAGCATTTGCCGCTTCCATTTGTTCTGTGTGCTTGACCGGCGTCCTCTGAATCAAGCCGGACCGTTCCTTAGCCTGGCAAGCCACGCACAACCATTTCCGCTGTTCCACAGCTTCCGCGGGTTCCGTCAATCCGGCGCACGAAAAATGCCACCATAAATTGCACTTGTCACATGCAACAAAATCCGGATCATCCCGCTGATCACCGCAAGCCTGGCAGTGATCGTTCCTTTTTGGGCCCATTTCACCTTTGGAACCGTTTTAAAGGCTTTTTAATGTAAACACAGTTTGAGTGCGAGAGCGTACAGCCACAAGGCGAAAGTTTTAGTTTAACTATTTATTCTCCTGAAGACAAATACAAATAAATCCAAATAAAATAGCAATAAAACTTTAAAACGGTGTCACCTGCTGCTCGCTTCACTCGCTACTGGCTTGAAGCGCGTGCAACCGTTTCCCTGTCATTTCATCTGTCACTTTCCCTAGCTGTCATTTCACTTCATCTCGTTTATACGTCCGGGTTGGACTCATCAATAGCACTGCCTTTTCCTAACAGTTAGTATTGATTTTTTCACTTTTTAATGTATTCATTTCGTCCCAGTTGTGTCGAGGCTATTCGCGTGCCTTGCCGTAAGCGCGTGCTGTAAGCTTTGCATTTCCGGTGGCAATATTATTTTATGATATTTCGTATTATAACCGCTGCGGGCGTGCGCCCACTTTAAACGGCGTTGTGCAGCAGTGCTACGGCATTCCGTACTCATTAATTTTAATAACATTTGCACGAAACTGTAGTCAATTTCAATGCAAAATATCAACAAAATTGTGCATTTCTAATTCACTACACTGCCTTGGGTGGGGGCCTGTACAGGCGGTCCCCGAGATACACGGTTAATGGGGACCGAAAACGGCCGCAAAATACCGCGTATCTCGAATTTCCGCGTAAGTCGAATCTCGTGATTTCCAGCTAAAATATCACTAATTTTCGTGTAATTTTGCAAGTAGGGGGCGGTTTTAGTCACTTTATGAATTATTTGATATGATTCTGACTGAATATAACTGTTTTAAACCTTTTGAAATAGTTTTTCACATTCGATCAAAACGGAAATTATTTGGCAATTTGCAATTGATGTGTCAAATCAGTACAATTTGCTCAAAGAATTGTCAATTTTAGAAAACCGCGTATCTCCGAATCCGCGTATAAGAGGTACCGTGTATCTCGGGGACCGCCTGTACTTAAGTGGGAGAGGAGGGCACAAAATCTCACCGCGCGGCTACATGAGGTGAAATATACAGCGAAATGAACTATTTGACAGGCGAAATATCTGACGGATAAAGCATCACAGTAACCAGCTGATGTGCAATGTAAACAAATAACGTGCACAAAATTGTAACTCGACGCATTGAATGACTTCAATATGGAGTATTTCGTCCATTTTGAGTCAACAGCTCATTATTTCTTCCAATTAGGGAATGTTCTGCTTAAGAATATATTATTTTTAAGTGAGATTTGAAAGCGGATGTTGTGTCTCCCCCAACCCTTTACCTTTACCTGTCATATATTTCACCTGTCAAATAGTTCATTTCGCTGTATATTTCACCTCACCGCGCGGCTACATGAGGTGAAATATTCAGCGAAATGAACTATTTGACAGGTGAAATATCTGACAGATACAGCTAAAGGGTTGGTGGAGACACAACATCCGCTTTCGAAATTCTATTAAAAATAATATCTTCTTAAGCAGAACATTCCCTAATTGGAAGAAAATATGAACTGTTGATTCAAAATTGACGCAGTACTCGATATTGAAGTTGTTCAATGGATTTAAATACGATTTTGTGCACGTTATTTGTTTACATTGCACATCAGCTGGTTGCTGTGATGCTTTATCCGTCAGATATTTCGTCTGTCAAATAGTTCATTTCGCTGTATATTTCACCTCGTGTGGCCTCGCGGTCATGTAGCCGCGCGGTCACCTAGAAAAGAGCACTGTGAGCGAGTAAAGGACGGCTAGAGAAAATGAGCGAGATGCAGCTATGTTCGAACGTCAAAAACCCTCGCCTTGCCCTGCGGGAAACCCAATGCTCGAAACGTCAAACGTCGTTTTTGACTTGTCACGCTCGTCTCTGTTTTGTAGTTCCTTGTTCGCTACGATTTAATTGTTTGCCAACTATAGCAGTGAAAAGAGGTTCGCAAAATGGGACAAAACCAGTCTGCGGGCAGCGGCGGGGACAAGGATAAGGATAAGGATAAGAAGAAAAAGTACGAGCCACCGATCCCGACGCGGGTTGGCAAAAAGAAGCGCAAGGCAAAGGGACCCGATGCGGCGCTCAAGCTGCCCCAGGTCACCCCACACACGCGCTGCCGGCTGAAGCTGCTCAAGCTGGAGCGCATCAAGGACTATCTGCTGATGGAGGAGGAGTTCATCCGCAACCAGGAAAGACTGAAGCCGCAGGAGGAAAAGATCGAGGAAGAGCGCTCCAAGGTGGACGACCTGCGGGGGTCGCCCATGTCGGTCGGCACGCTGGAGGAGATCATCGACGATAACCACGCAATCGTGTCGACGTCGGTGGGCAGCGAGCACTACGTCAGCATCCTGTCGTTCGTCGACAAGGACCAGCTGGAACCGGGCTGCTCGGTGCTGCTGAACCACAAGGTGCACGCGGTGGTCGGAGTGCTGGGCGACGACACCGACCCGATGGTGACGGTGATGAAGCTGGAGAAAGCGCCGCAGGA
Source organism: Anopheles coluzzii (assembly GCF_943734685.1). Lineage (NCBI taxonomy): Eukaryota > Metazoa > Arthropoda > Insecta > Diptera > Culicidae > Anopheles > Anopheles coluzzii. Next base: position 33,598,601 of record NC_064670.1, on the reverse strand, counting down.
AACGTACGCCGACATCGGCGGGCTGGACACGCAGATCCAGGAGATCAAGGAATCGGTCGAGCTGCCCCTCACGCACCCCGAGTACTACGAGGAGATGGGCATCAAACCGCCGAAGGGTGTGATCCTGTACGGACCGCCGGGCACGGGCAAAACGCTGCTCGCGAAGGCGGTGGCCAACCAGACGTCCGCCACCTTCCTGCGAGTCGTTGGGTCGGAGCTGATTCAGAAGTATCTCGGCGACGGTCCCAAGCTGGTGCGCGAGCTGTTCCGTGTGGCCGAGGAGCACGCCCCGTCGATCGTGTTCATCGACGAAATCGATGCCGTCGGAACGAAGCGGTACGATTCCAACTCGGGCGGTGAGCGCGAAATTCAGCGCACCATGCTGGAGCTGCTCAACCAGCTGGACGGGTTTGACTCGCGCGGCGATGTGAAAGTAATCATGGCCACGAATCGTATTGAAACGCTCGACCCGGCACTGATCCGTCCGGGGCGTATTGATCGAAAGATTGAGTTCCCGCTGCCGGACGAAAAGACCAAGCGCCGTATCTTCAACATCCACACTGCGCGTATGACGCTGGCCGAGGATGTGAATCTGTCTGAGTTGATCATGGCGAAGGACGATCTGTCGGGCGCGGACATCAAGGCGATCTGCACGGAGGCGGGCTTGATGGCGCTGCGGGAGCGCCGAATGAAGGTGACCAACGAGGACTTCAAAAAGTCCAAGGAGAGTGTGCTCTACCGGAAAAAGGAGGGAACGCCCGAGGGTTTGTACATGTAAACCGAACACACGTGCGACCTGTTCCAACCTCCTTCAGCTGTATTTGCTTAGGTATTCTAATAAATTGTGAAACATTGAAATAAAACCAATTCTCAACCATGTCTTTCGTCCAATTCGGGATATGTTTGTGTTCATTTGTAGATCATCATTTTATTATTTCATGGATTAACTATCTTTGAAAGAAAGGATCTTCCCGTTGGACAAAGCTATGTAGTCCATCCATGCATCTTAGTGAGGCCAATTCCCCTACACAGATGCATGAAGCATGAGGGAATAAGGGAGGGCATCATTACCACCATTTTCGTATATTTATTTGATAAATGAATAGATCGTTTCGATTAATCGATCACGAACTACAAAAATAAAATGCTAAACAGAACCACCAAAGTTATCTCACAAACGGTATTGATTTATTTAAGAGTTGTGATCGCGGATTTTACATATAAAGTCCCTCGGGCGTTCCCTCCTTTTTCCGGTAGAGCACACTCTCCTTTGACTTCTTGAAGTCCTCGTTGGTCACCTTCATTCGGCGCTCCCGCAGCGCCATCAAGCCTGCCTCCGTGCAGATCGCCTTGATGTCCGCGCCCGACAGATCGTCCTTCGCCATGATCAACTCAGACAGATTCACATCCTCCGCCAGCGTCATACGCGCAGTGTGGATGTTGAAGATACGGCGCTTGGTCTTTTCGTCCGGCAGCGGGAACTCAATCTTTCGATCAATACGCCCCGGACGGATCAGTGCCGGGTCGAGCGTTTCAATACGATTCGTTGCCATGATTACTTTCACATCGCCGCGCGAGTCAAACCCGTCCAGCTGGTTGAGCAGCTCCAGCATGGTGCGCTGAATTTCGCGCTCACCGCCCGAGTTGGAATCGTACCGCTTCGTTCCGACGGCATCGATTTCGTCGATGAATACGATCGACGGGGCGTGCTCCTCGGCCACACGGAACAGCTCGCGCACCAGCTTGGGACCGTCGCCGAGATACTTCTGAATCAGCTCCGACCCAACGACTCGCAGGAAGGTGGCGGACGTCTGGTTGGCCACCGCCTTCGCGAGCAGCGTTTTGCCCGTGCCCGGCGGTCCGTACAGGATCACACCCTTCGGCGGTTTGATGCCCATCTCCTCGTAGTACTCGGGGTGCGTGAGAGGCAGCTCGACCGATTCCTTGATCTCCTGGATCTGCGTGTCCAGCCCGCCGATGTCGGCGTACGTTTCCTGCGGCGCTTTCTCCAGCTTCATCACCGTCACCATCGGGTCGGTATCGTCGCCCAGCACTCCGACCACCGCGTGCACCTTGTGGTTCAGCAGCACCGAGCAGCCCGGTTCCAACTGGTCCTTGTCGACGAACGACAGGATGCTGACGTAGTGCTCGCTGCCCACCGACGTCGACACGATTGCGTGGTTATCGTCGATGATCTCCTCCAGCGTGCCGACCGACATGGGCGACCCCCGCAGGTCGTCCACCTTGGAGCGCTCTTCCTCGATCTTTTCCTCCTGCGGTTTCAGTCTTTCCTGGTTGCGGATGAACTCCTCCTCCATCAGCAGATAGTCCTTGATGCGCTCCAGCTTGAGCAGCTTCAGCCGGCAGCGCGTGTGTGGGGTGACCTGGGGCAGCTTGAGCGCCGCATCGGGTCCCTTTGCCTTGCGCTTCTTTTTGCCAACCCGCGTCGGGATCGGTGGCTCGTACTTTTTCTTCTTATCCTTATCCTTATCCTTGTCCCCGCCGCTGCCCGCTGACTGGTTTTGTCCCATTTCGTAGTGATAAAGGAATCTTCTACAAGACGCTCTGTGTTTTCACCGTTTCTGCTTTTCCGGACAACAACAATGAACGCAATGACCAGACAATTTAATGTTGACGTACGGTCTGTCAAGCGCGAGTTTCGATGAGTTTCTGTCTGACATTCGTTCAGTTTACAGGTTTTCGTCAAGAGTGGTTGAAATACGCCGATCTGTGCACATGTGTTTTGTTTACGTTTGGCACATTTGAGCTAAAGGGCGGCGTGTATGCGTACAAACCGGCGTATCAATTATTTTCACGTTTGTATCGGTACCGTTTTCCCCAAGAAAAATGGCTCTGTGGAATCAAAGAAACCTGGATCCGCCGGTAGTTTTGAATGCCCCGTGTAAATCGAAACACATCAAGAGTCGTAAGTAGCTGCTAGCTCGTGATTTGGCAAGCCACCAGTGACGACCTCCGATCCATTCCTTTCCACCTTTGCAGAAATTTCCGCTCTAACCAAAACAAGTACCAGCATGCTCAACTACTACTCTACGCTGAACACGTTTGAAAAGGCTGCCGCATTCGAGACGCGCTTCGTCAATCGCTTCAAGTTCCGTTTGCGTAATATGCACGGCTTTCAAGTTATGCGACGTGTTAACCAGACGCTGATCCGCATCAAAAACCTGGACCTGGTGCAGGTTATTATGGATTTGCACAGCTTCCTGCCCGAGTCGGAATACATCCCGCAGACGGTGAACTTGCCGGTACGATCCAACCTGGAGTATCTGCTGGTAAGAATGCAAGGATTGTGCAAGCTGCTGATGCGTGTCGTCTACCTTACAAAGGAAGCCGCACGATTCCACGTGAAGCAAATAGTGAACATGCATCTGTACCCTACGTACGTGATGTTTCTCGGCTTGATGGGCGAGCTGTGGCTGTTCTCCCGCTCGGTATGCAGACGAACGGTGCAGTTCTACGATGAGCTGTATCCGGCCCTGGAGATTCTTCCCGAGACCAAGGTGAGCTGGTTGCCGGAGCATTACCAGCTGCCGGTTAGCTTGGCGGCATGGCTTGGCGAAGAGTATGAGCGTGACATTTTGCAATGCGGCGACGCAAACGGTGCAACATCTAGCAATTGGCTGGGATCGGAAGGGGATGCAGACCTTTTCACCCTGCTTCAGCACAGCACGACGGATGGGGAAGAGCAGTTGCTATCGCGGAAACAGGAAACCGAGGCAGCCAACAAGAGTGTGGAGGAAGCGCTCACGGCGCCATCGTTCAGTTCCGTACCGAAAGCGATGCTACTGCAGAGCCTGCGCTCCGATACCGGTGAGGTGGTGGAGAGGAAGGGACGGAATGCACCTGCGACGCAATTCGATGCCAAACAGCTCGACCACATACGCTCCAAGTTCCACGTGCAGCAGTTCCTGAAGCAGGAGCGAACCAATCGCACCGACAGCCCGGCGAAAGCGCTGACAAAAGGGCTTTCGGAGCAGCAGTTTGGTGATTTCAATGTACGCTTGATGAAGGAATTCAACCGACTTTCATCTGTGGAGTTTGTAAAGTTCTTCAAGGAACAGTTTCTACAGCTGGTTACAGAGGGCACGTGAGTGAATCGTGTATCGCTTTCAATAAAGCAGAAACTTACAGCATCCGTCTGCTGGTCTATATTCATTTGTTCTACTCGTTTCATTTCATTTCACTGTATTAATTTGTAACTTTTTGGGTATTTTAGTGTCGCTACTGTTAATTAAATAGATGAAGAAAGGGCCTCCTGCTCAAATAGGGCTATAAAGTTGGGAATGAAATGTAAAAGTAGGGATTAACATTCGCACATTTCATGCACACTGGTTGTCGTCCCGCACGCAAACAGATTTCGTGCCGAGAACGAGCTGCTGTACCGGATAGTTGCGTTTCTGAAAGTAAAAGAAAAGAAGGCATTACACACGTTAGCTTTAAAGCAACGCACTGTACCCCGATCAATCCTTACCTTTACGAATGCTTTAAAATTCTTGCCTCCATCGGCCGTAACGCACGACATCTCCTGGCCGCTGACATCCATTGGACGGTGTGCCACCAGCTTCATGCTTACCTCCCGCACCGGAAACGCATTCTCCATGCTTTTGATCCACTTTTTGCAATCCCGCTGCATACCGTACGGATCGTCGGTTTCGTCCAGCGGTTCCGATTTAATGTTGATCTCGTCGAGCGAATGGTCCTCACCACCGCCACCGGTCAGCTTTAAGCCGCACATCGTCGACGACAGCCAGCCCATCGCGGATGGTTGAACTGGTTTAATAAATTCCTTATACCCATCCATCGTCGAATCGTTGCTTCCCTTGCTTCGATTCTGTGCCCCGGCCAGCGCGCGAGTTATGGACGCATCGGATGTGGCCGACGATGGGTTGGTTTTCGAATGGCTATTATTACTGTTGTTGAGAGTGTCATTCGTCTTGCGTTGGTTAGCAGCAGCGGCAGCACGACGCTGCTGGGTGCTTGGAGTTTCTTCGAAGCAAAACAGATCCTCTTGATCTGTTGCCGGAGCGTTCCGTCGGCTACGACTACCTCCAACCGCAACCGTCTGCCTTACTTCCGCTGTGTTCGTGCTGGTGGTCGGCTTTTCGTTTGCCTTGTCCATGCGCGGTTTCTTTCTTGGAGCAATCTCATCGAAGTTAAACATATCCTCATCGTCCAGCTTCTGGTGAAGGTTGGCGGCACGGCGAGTTTTGGCGGAGTCCTTAGCGGCCGCCCGCGAATCCGACTCCATGGAATCTCGGTTAACCGCACGGAAGCCACGTGCTTGCAGAGCTTGCGACATCGCGGAGTCGGGTGTCGGTTGCGTTTCGGGCACATGTATCTCATTTCGCTCCGATTCTGTAAGCTTCGAATCCACAGGCGGCGAGTAGCTCACGCTTTCCACTAGAGAACCAGTACGCCGGGGACGCTTGGACGGATTGCTGCTGTGCTCATCGTCGTCATTCGTTTGCTGCTTGCTTTTCTCTGCCTCCTGCATTCGTTTCGATTTGCGTCGTTCTTCGGGAGCAGCAGCGATCGGCACCGGCGCCGGAACGAGAAAGGACGCGATAGAACGTGTAGAACCGTTAACAGCTTTACCCACGGGGGGCGTTTTGGTTGCCGCAGCTGCTCTTGGCTTCTGTTCGGTTAGCGGTTCCGTTTCCGGGATGGTGTTTATTTCAGGCCCGCTCGCACTCTTTCCCGCTTCTGTGCTTTCCGTTTGCTGCTCCGTGCTGTTGGCAAGCGTTTCTCCGCCCTGCGCCGAACTGTAGCACTCCTCGACGTTGAACGCGAAGCTGTACTCCGGATTGCAGTACTTTTCCGTCGAGCAGAACATGATCGCTAGCCCAATTTCCAGATCCGGCACCATGCGGCGTCCCCGTGACGCAATGTACTGGGACAGCGTGTCAAACGACTGGGACTGCGATTGGGATGAGCCGGATGATTTCAGCTTCACCGTTACCACGTTCGGTTTGAGAAAGCGTGATTTGGCTATTTTTTCCCGCTGCGCACTCACGCACACACCACCGGCCAGCTTGACAATGTGCTCAAACTGATTGTACTGTGCGGTGTTGAGAAAGATAAACTCCTTCCCACGGAAAAGTGTGCTCCGGGCCGGGTTAGGGTGAAAGATCAGCTCTTCGTTCCGGATGTAGGTTTCCGTGCAGGAGGGAACGAATTCTTTCACCGCCGGCAGTGCTTTCCCTTTACCGATGCAATCGCGCTCGATTGCGTGGAAATAGTCAGGCTTTACGATCGGCACCTGGCCGACCATGCACTGCAGGAATTTGGTGGTGACGGTGATGGTCGGCATTATGAGATGCGTCAGACCGGGTGTGTACAGGGGCAGCATCTCGGCGCCTATCTTCTCCAGCACCGCTTTCAACCGATCGTCCATGACGAGTGTGGATGTGAGACACCGAAAGCTAGCTTTGCCGACCGTCCAGACACTGCCACAGCGGCCAAAGCGTATCACATCGCCAGCCTTTAGCTCGGTCGGATGCTCCTTGGAGATGGGGACTGTTTTGTTAATGTTGTCGTTAACGTACGATCCATACCGGGATCCTATGTCGGTGAGCTTCAGGACGTCCTTGTGGGGCTGTAGCGAGGCATGGTTGCGGCTGATTGAATCGTCACCGGTTATAATGAGATCCGTACCGGTTCGGCCCACCGTATGGCAGGGGGTATGTGATACAAGATAGTATACGTGCTCTGGAACGAAAACCAAGCGATCGATCAATACATTTACGTTTGATCACGCGCGGGTACAAGTACTTACGTGTTTTATTGTTTGTTAGGAACCACATTTTCACTTTCTACCACGGAAAACACTGTATATAATCAGACGATGCACAAGAAAACCACCTCGCCGTGGTTGAAACTATCTGTAGTGTGGAAAAAAACTGAAAACAATTGAATATTGTTGTTTTGCGCTTCAAAATGACAGTTCTTTGAAGTTGCTCAAAATCAATTTACAGGGGTCTTCGCCTCTTTGTTGTGGAATAAGTTTCTATAAAAAAAATCATAAATAAAAATGAATTAGGCAATTTGGAGTGCGATTTATTAAAAAAAATTATTTCTCAATTTCTCAAAATATAAATAAACTGGGATAACGATTAAAAAGCAACACCTTATTGCCCCTGCCCCATGGACTTGATGACACGAACCCTGTATCTGCTATTGAGCAATTCACAACTGTCAAAAGCCAGTGTTTTTCATGAGGTGGCGAAAGGAGTAACAAGCTGGAAGGCAGCAGTGCGAAATATTCGTGAACATTTTACCAATTTCCGGCCAGCTGATTATGCTAGCGTAAGGCATAACCCTTTCCCGTCGCCGCTAGCGTACCAGTGTTACCCGTGTGCTGTAGAGAATCTTGCCAGCTGCTCAAGAAAACCGTACCCTTATCAGAAAGGACGATCGACGACAACAACAACGCGGAACGAAACTACCTCCGCGCGCACCTCCCATTCAAGTCATAGCCGATTCGAACGACGACGGTGAAATATCATCATGTTCCGACTAGCGGTTACGTCACGGTTCCTCTGTCAGCAGCTTGCCCGGACGGAGCTGGCCACCAGTGGCATGCGGGCGCTGCAATCTGCCACCAGCGCTTCCGCGTTCACCAGCACCAGACGGACGGCACACACGACGCATGGCATTAGCAGTGCAAGATCGCTGTCCACCTCGCAGCCCAAGTTGCAAAGCGAAGAGTAAGTGTGCTTGTTTGCTGATTAGATTCGCAGTTAGAAAATTGCTGCTGTTAGAAAAGGTGTGTTTGTGTGTGTGCGTTTTGTCGCCGTAGTTGAAGCTATAATCAGCAAGCATAGCATGGTGGGAGGTTTCAGCACCGCCCGCGAGCAGTGTTACTTCCTAAGCTTGGTTTGCGCTCTTCATCCACAGCGGAAAGGTTTTCCAACCAACAAAAGTGAAAGTTTGCATGATATTTCGGAGGAATGCAAAGGTTTGCCGAACCCTGAAGGCGGTTCACTGTTTACTGGACAACCACGGTCAATTTATTCATTAGCTCAATTTATCGCAATTCATCACATCTAATCAAGTTCAATTGGGTTTATTTTTGTAAGTTTGGAAAGTATATTTCAAATGTATATTTGTTAAGTCGTCGGCAGAAGAATCTAATCAATGACGGCATGATGCAGCAAGATTGTTATCTGATGCTATTTTTGTTCGGTTACATTATCTGTTTGCATTTCCTACGAGATAAGATTTGAATGGAGTAAAAAACGGTTATATTGATATACGAGGCATTGTTTAATTGAATGTAATGGTGCGTCATGTGTATTAAAAACATTTCCTGGTTTGGTTTTGTGTTGCACGGTTTTGTGATAAAATTTAAACACGATTTGGTAACGCTTGCCACATTTCGCCCACCAAGCATCTAAAATTTCCACTCACTTTTTAAGTATATCTAATAATTCGTTCATTTTTTTCTTTTTAGGGTGGAATTAACATTCGTGCGCGCCAATGGAGAACGCGTGAAGGCGAAGGGCAAGATTGGAGACTCACTATTGGACGTCATCGTTAACAACAATATCGATTTTGAAGGATTCGGCGCTTGCGAAGGAACGCTAACGTGCTCCACGTGCCACCTAATCTTCTCGAAAGCGGACTACGACCGTCTGCCGGAAAAACCAAGCGACGAGGAGCTGGACATGCTGGATCTAGCATACGAGCTGACCGACACCTCCCGACTCGGCTGCCAAATCACACTGTCGAAGGACCTGGAGGGGCTCGAGGTGCGTGTACCGGCCACTATCAACGATGCTCGCAGCTAAGGGCGTTGCTCCTGCTCCGGTGCGCATTCCGAGTAGTCTTCTATCGCCAGTGAACAAACTCCGAACGCGCCTCCTCCGCGGTAGCTTTTCGATGTAAGCAGCAAGTGCAACAGCGTCGCTACAACATATCGCTAATGTTATTGCCTATCGTTTTGTTTTTATTTTTGTATTTGTGTCCCTTCCTTGTTGTAAATACGCTCAGCAAACACGTAACAGATTCACCGGTTCTAGGGCTAGGAGGATATAGTTGTATAAAATTAACCATACCGATTTAATCGAGTCTATAAGCGATAAAAAGAACGATTCGTTCGAGGTGCTTGAGCTCGGCGCGAGAAGAGCCAATTAAGTTTCAAGGCCAATTAATTAAGTTTCAAGGCCAATTAACGGAACAGAAAGAGCAATCCGATTCTGTTGAGGAGAGGGGCATCTTTTGTAAAGCACGATAAAGCTGCCAAGTTTCGATCCGTGTTTCAGGATGCATAATGTATGTTACCACTGTTCCAATATGGATAAGTGACAAACAATAGATCAAATTGTGCTGTACATAAGGTGTGGTTGGGAAGCGACAGGCACGTGTTATTTTTCAACAGGGACAAATGTTAAATATAATAGATTCGACATGGGTAGAACAAAATAAAACTGCAAAACGCGTTTTACAAACTGCAATATCTAAAATACAGCGTAGTTGCTTTGAATTATGTGTGTCACATCTTACCCTAATTTTATAACCGACTAAAACCATAATTATCCAACTATTTTTGCACGTTAAAGTAGCTTTTTATTACATTTTTTTATTTATTAACACATTTCAGTAAGCGAACTATCAATCATTATTGAAGTTTATTTTCCATTGCGCTGGAAATAGTACCGTTAATAGGTGTTAGTCTTTTAATTAAATCATTCCGTGTGTACGTTTCTTTTCCAGCCGAAGAAAACAATGCTTTTGCTATTTAAATATTTATCTTGCACTGCTAATTGCTATATTACCAGCTATAGACACGTTTAAGATAGGTGAAGCATTCTCAAACGAACTTCCCTTTCGCAACCTCACCAACAAAAAAAGCTGTTAGCGAAAAGCGTTTAGTGTACCTTCTTCCCCTAACCCCAGCACCAAAGAGCGATCGCGTATTACCATAACGAATGGATTTCTTTTCACTTCCCGCGACCCGACACCCATTGTATGCCGATGGGGGACGGCCTGCGAATTGTGGCGCCTCTGGGACAGATCGGATGTATCTTCCTATGGCAGCAGTGTGTGTGTAGTATAATGCACGTCCAGTGCAAGAAAGTATGCAACGTGCAAGGTGTTGCATTGTGGAATAAATCTGCTAGTACAGGGTCGTCGTCTGCAGTGCCAGTGCAGAGGGGTAGAAACGGCACCTGATTAACCTTATCTATCATCTGTCCATCTTTCTATTTTATAATGGCGCGAAGGCGCGATAATGGCTAATGGGCGTTTATAATTCGGCCACCGTTCGTTACGGTCACACTTTCCCTCACTGGCCACCGGAGATTTCCAGCACGCTTTTCCGAGACCATTATCAGTGGTCTTTGCACTCGTATCGGTTGGCGGGAGAGAATGCATCGCCAATGCGGCAATCCATGTAAATTAGGCTGAATGGAATAAACATGCAAGGGGGACAATTTATGCGCACTTGCACTAGCACACGGTGTATATATTCAGGTGTATATATTTCGATAAGAAACGGTTCTTTTTTTGTTTTTGGACAAAAATTAAACACCCACAAATTTTGAAGCAAAACGTATGAAAAACCGAACAAGCAGCAGAAGGGAACCGTTTACCGTTGCTGCAAATGCATCTCAGATTCGTGTGCGCCGTACTCCCAAACGGCATGCTTCCTTTCACTTTCGCCAGCGAAAATGCCATACCGTTCAGCCACTTCCTTCTAATCTCTCTAAATGAAGCATTAACTCAAAACGGAAACAAGAAAAACAAAATATAAAAGAAACGCCAGGCAGCCCCGGGGGCCGATCTGATCGCTGCCATGCCGATCTGTTTGCTCGGGCGGGCTCGGGAACGAAAGCGGTGTAAGAAAGGGAAATGAAACATACAAATATTTAGCCTTAAAACCGATGTGCGTAAATTTAAGTTTCATGTCCTGCGGCACCAAATGCGACCAAATGCTGATCGTTTCGTTCGTTTGCTTCCCTAATGTATGGTGGCCGTGGTTCAACTTTCGATCGTCTGTCTGAGGTTCAAACGTATCGTGAATGGAGGAGGGTTTCGGAGGAAGAGAGTGTGTGCCCGGGCGCGGAATATTAGAAACAGGGCAGACACACACACACACACACACCTTGGTGAACGTGTTCACATGAGGTGGGCAGGTTGCTATCGTGTCCTATTTCGCGTGTGTTTAAGCAGTAAAGCAATCAAACACACTATCAAAATGGTGGTACCCCGGCCAAAGCACACGGAATCTCTTTTCGAGCCGTTTTGAACGAGATTAGGCGACATACCTTTACCGAGGCGAGGCGTACGAAGTAGTTAGGAGTGGTGGCATCAAGAGGCTAGTAAAAGGTATTAATGGTTAGTTTGGGCCACCGGAGGAACCGGAGATGTGGAGGCAAACAGTTAGGTTTACCCAATTGGGAAGGATACAGGCAGACCATGTAAGGTCAATGGCATGCGTACGTTGAGCTGGTGGTACGGAACAGTGTTGCGGAACATGTGGTTGAATGACAAAATCGAACCCGATCTTCACTAATCATTCAGGAACAGGCATGTCCGAAGGCGAAAAAGCTGGTTGGAAGTGGCGAGCGACACTGTTGCGTGTCAGTAGGGAATGGAGGTACGTGTTTTCAACGAGCTAGTACATCTCTAGGTGTACACTCTCTACGCCGCGGATGTTCAAGTTTCAATCGCAGTTCATTTTATCAAAAGAAACTTATAGTGAAGTACTTTGCATCGAAGAAGTCATTGCATTGATCGATGATGATCACTCCTTCTTTTTTTTCCCCACAGCACAAACTCCTAAAATAAGATGCTGGGGCACATTCGCCGACCGGATTTGAACAAGAAAGTGGGCCAAATCCTTCAGTTGGGCGGTAATGGAAAAAGGTTGCACACCTCACAAGTGACAACTTTCGGTCGAGTTGTGTTCGGGGGCTGGCCAGCTTTCTGAAAACTGGTGGTCAAGGCCGTAGTCCAGCTTCTTCCAGCCTCTGGCAAGCGTGGTATGGTGCATGAAGCCGCGGCGAGAAAGCCATTCTCGTATCGCCGATTTTTGACACCTCGAGAAGAGGAATGGGAAGAACAGGTTGTGTAGGCAGCGGGTACTTAAGATGAACGTTTATTGACCTTTGTTTTTACATGTTTACACAGTGTTTAGGTTTATATCAAGTTTATGCGCACGAAACAGTGTTGTGCTTTCGTCATGGCTTTAAATTTTCATCCAGTAAGTTGCACAAGCTTCACTTTCATCACATAGTGCTCATTGTGAGGTTCATTGTTGCTTTATTAGTAAGTTTTCCGAAGAAAGTGAGCAGAAAAAATGTAATAAACATACAAATCACCCGGCAAGATCTGGTCGACTGACGGCGCTGATGCACCACCGTGTCGTTTACGGTGAGAGAAAGGTCATTTAGTTGAACCTCCAGCACCAGCCACAATGTCTGTCACCACCTGTCCCCCTGGTTCAGCGAGCGGCATTGTTCTGCTAAAGCTGGAGCCGCATTATTATTATATTTAGCATCATTGTTTTATTGGTGTTTCGTCGCGACCACCGAAACTTCGAGGTTCGTTGCCAGTCGATCACCCAAGTCACCGGTCGACAAAACGCGGAAGATAATTAGGACAAGTTTAACATGCACGAAACAAAAGCAAGAAAAAAGGACCGAATGCTGACCATAATGAACCACGCTTAATTTGGATACAGCTAAAGAGTTTGGCGGAACGGTGGGACGGGAAAAATGCTGGTTGTTTTTCACAATTTTGCATCATGCAGCAGCAGCATCGATCGTTTTCGGTCGATAGTGCACGAAAATGGACGAAGGAAAAGGGTAAAAAGAATAGTGAAAACAAAGCGATTTAATTTTATGATCACTGATAACAAGGCAAAACTATACCGTGCCCGTCTTATGTACCGCGGCCCAGCGGCTAGTATGATCAGGTCGTGAACGGATCGGACACACGTCGTGTGAGGGTGCTTACTCCCTTATGCCAGCAGAGTAAGGTGGTTAGTTTTGCTGACAGGAGAAGCAGAGGGAAAGAGTGTGGATGGTTAACGGATAATTTAATTTAATTAGAATTCTTTCACTTTTTCCCGCAATGACTATAGTCGAAGGTCACGCTTATTGCAGGAAAATGGTAAGATAAGTAGAAGAGTAGGTTGATGCTGACAGGCATTATAATCGTCAGTTGATGTAAATATGGTTTGAAATGGCTTATTCGTGAAGATGATAGAAGCTTAATGTCAATGATCTTACTTACATTGATGATCTACTTATACGGTACAAACAGTAACTGAAATTGCCACTAGATGTCGCTGAGCCATTTTGCTTCCTTTGCCTTAGTGATTCATCTGTTTTGACGTTAATGAAAGGGAATAAAAATTTGTGAAATTCTCTTAAAAATAAGCCACTGAGCCTCTGACCCATAAATACCGGTTGATTGAGGTGAAATTGTTAATACCGAAAGACCACCACGCCCAAACGCAAACACATACGCAAGTCCCCAGCCCAACTTTGGTATCGATAATTTCTTTCGCAATTACCGTTCTCGTCTCGCCTTATTTGAATATGGGGACGAATTTAGCATTGCGGTGTCGTATGCGGAACGCCTCGAAAGTGACCTCTTTTCCATCCGGCCCTACCGGATCACCGCATCACTGCTGGCATCATCGTGATCATACCGATGATGGCGGTGATCATCCGCAATGACATCAGCGCTAATGCAGCGGGAACGCTTTGCGTGAAAGCAAAACTGTTTGTCAACCAAACGAAAGGAAGAGTGAAGGCAGTTCTATCGTGTGACCATTCTTCGCCACAGTGGTCACCACGTGACAAATGCCTTTCCTCACCGGTTTGCGGTGGCTGTGCGTGTAACCGAATTTGGAATCGACGTTTGACCAGCTTCGAAGCATCCAGCAAAGTATGTTACGTCCATCATCATGATGTGTTGGACAGAGTAACAGCAAGCAAATAAGTGGGAGTTTTTGTGTCTGCGTGTTTGTGTGTTTTTCCTTCTGCTCAATAACACCATTTACCCAATCTCAATGCGGGGATGGAGCGTTAGGTCAGCAAACTAAAGTGAAATCGTACGTTAAACTTACATCCGGATGCGTGTGCACATGGATCGGTGGTGTTTCGGAGGCGATGATCGATTTCGATTTGATTATTTCATTAGGAAGGGTATTTTTTATGAACGGAGTACGGAAGCGAGCCACAGTAAGGCAAACAAGAGAATCCAATCGAGCTGGGACGTAATTCAAATGGAAGGAAAATCCTGTAACCTTCCGGAGAAGGGCTGATGATGCACTGACTATTAAGGGGGTTTGATTGTTTTACAGCGTTGCAAGCCTCCTATTGGGTTGATCGTGGTAGCGTTATAATGTGGCAAGGAAGTGTTGGAGGAAGCTCTTTAGATTCATTCATAATTGAACAAGGCAACGAGATGATGTAAAGAGTTGTTATAGGTATGATCTTTTATTATTTATCACTTGATTGTCACGCACAAAACGTAAGAAGTAATTCAATTTACCTGTTTCAAGTAATGGACTTTCTTTTGCCCAAAGCGGTCCCCATGCCCACGGCTAGGAAATGCTAATGCTTAATGAATTTAAAGCATTTGTTTCACTTTACATATCTCACCGAACGATCGTTGTCAACATTTTGTGAGACGTCTCATTCCAACCCGACCCGGCTGGAAATGCACCCATAGAAATGCGTTCCAATTGTTCCAATCCGTCCAGAGCCAGCTCCCACAATCTCACACCTTCGCTTCCACGAAAGTAAACCCTTGCGGCACCCTTCGCTGCCCTTCGAATGGAATTTGACTTATTTGTGTGGTCGCGGTGTGCGTACATCTAGACAGAAGATCACGCGGAGGCTCTTTCTATTCAGGCGGCATGTACTTTCACTGGTTGGCAGTGCAGTACATAACGAGGAAGTGTTAGGGAAGTGATCACCAGCACAAACGGAAAGCAACCGCTTTGCGGAAGTGTTGTATGCCAGTGGTGGTTGGTGAAGAATGAAATTGTCATTGTAAAGCACTTTTTTTCTACCATCGAATAGTGGCTTGGATGATGGGCATACCACTATCGCATCAATCTATGTGCTTTGCGGGTTAGGTAAACAGGCTTTATCGTCTGTTTGCGGCTTCCATTATGTATGCTGCTTTTGTTTTAGTTTTACATGTCCCATTATCGGTTGCATAAAGCGATCTCGTTCTCCTTCCATACCGTTTACAAACAGCAGACATGCTTAGTAGTTTGTTCAAGATTTGACCAGCAACAAAAAAGGACTGTTACGTTCCGAAGCATCTCTATTCTTGTCTTTGTAATAGGAAAACGTTTGACGGTAGGATGGCTCGTAGCTCGGCTTTGCACGCTCGCAGCTTTGTGTGCGATGACAATTCCCAACCGAAACGGAGGCAACCGTTAAACGTGGTAACGTTTTATCTGTCCATACAAAGCGACCATTGTGTTATGATTTCTATTGCCAACAGGCATGGGCACGTGGACGAACTACTGGCTTCCCGCTTCTTATACATTTGCAGTGCAAAATGCATTTCTATTACAGCAAACTCTTTCCAGTCCCCCGTGTATTGGTGGTGGTGGTAGTGGTGGTGGTGAATGCGAGCTGTTACGTGCGCTATGAAACGGGCAAGCAGTAAATGCAAGCAGGAAGCAACCCGCTGCCTATTTGTGTTCGGAGCATCATATCAGGGGCAGTCGTAGACTAAAGAGCGAGGGATGGGAGCGAAAGAGATTTCACATTCAAATCGCATAACCGCGCACGATCGTCTTCGGGCCAAATTGGTTGGTATTGTGTGTGCTGTTTGGTTTTACATCAAATGATTAGGATTGAGTTTGCTGTTGGGGCACGTACCATAAGCCATCCTTCATACATACGGTGTACGGTTAGGAGGTGTAATTGCCCAGTACGAGGTAACGAGATATCGATTAACAAATTTTGACTGATTATATGCTCTTGTTTGTTTGCTTTGCCGGCTGATAATGCGCACCAGCTTCGTGGCTTCGTGCAAGTGCATGGGTGGTAATAACAGAAAATGATTACGGATTACGGTGAGCGTGCTGCGCCTGCGCACTGAACATGCGATTTGGCTTTACTGTAAACGTGATAGTTGATGGTACAAGAGGGTTGCCAATAAAATGAATACATAGGAAAATATTTGAAACATATTAGCCTCGATTCGATTACCGGAGTTATGTAGCAGGGTGGTGAATGTACTTTGGTTATGATAATGCATAGTCCATGTACATAGGATTATCCTAACCAATCGTGTCCAATGCTGAGGGTAAATTGAAAGAGACTTTATCTTCAAAAGTATATTCATATCACTAGATCTGGTTTATACGAGGGGGAAAACCTTTATAGAACACTGGAGCTGGGAAAGATCACTCAAGAGTGGCTTGATTTTATTTATTTATTGATTTATGTAATAACAAAAGTCATCGAAACAATGTAGACCTACATGACTTATTTCTATACGATTCATTGCATCACACTGGCAAGATGATAGGGATAAAATAAATATTAAAATAAAATAAGTAAATAAAATAAATAATTACAAGAAACCGCACAAAAAAAATAGTCGAAATTAGCTTTGCAAGTGTGATTTAAATTTGTTAACTCTAACACTAAAATCGACAGTGCAATTTGCAGAGGAATAGGCCTTAATCATGTTTGAAACTGGAGTCTGGAGTCTCGGACACTGGAACTCGTTCGATATAAATTCAACACAAAGTAATGGTCTTGGCCTAATGGTTTTACTAGATGTACGAATGTTTTCATGTTCAAGAATGGACGGGGAATGGTCAAGAGAAATATTTTAGGCTGAAAGGGTCTTTAAAACCTTTACCGACGCGTAAAATAAAACCTAATAAGCGGTTCACTTTGCAAATGAAGTACTCGTAATTTCACTTTATTTATTTATTTATTATACATATTATCCAATGGATACAATTTCATCCAGAAGAACACTCCCAATCCGTACTCCTACAGCTCACAAAGGAAGCTTAACCTAACTAACGCAAATCTGACCTAGTAATTGACCCAATTTTAAAACAATCTACAGTGTGGCTAAAGTCAAAATGTTGGTAGCTTTTGTTGAAGCTCCTACACATTTGTCTGTAATGAGTTTGTAATCTGCGTAACGTGATAAAGAACGCGGAATAATAACCAGTTCGAATAATTTTTTCTGCTGCATTGATGTTCAAGTTCGTCAGTAAAGATAGAGCATCAATCTCACATCGTAACATTTTTGCTACAAATGAATATTGGGCTTCTTCACGTCTTTTCTCTAATGTAGAAAGTCCTTGTAGTAAGCATCTTGAATGATAGTCTGGCATCTCAGCACAAAAACGAAGATTCCGAAGAGCTAAATGAGTAAAACCTCTCTAAACTAATTGATCATGAAACGTTAACCTGCTGTATAATTGTACCTTAATTTCTGTCTATTATTAACCAGGTATGATTCCTCCTTTATAGAGATAGCCTATGCACGTTAAGCATTGTTGTAGATCTTTTGCTATTTTAAAATTGATTAAAAGTGCGTTTGTCACCATTCCATTATTATGTCTGTGTTTTTATCAAATCAAAGTAGAAGATATGATTTTAGCAAGCATTTTAGATTTTAGCAAGTATTATTATCATTATTAATATTTATTCATTTAATCTTTAACGGACCAAACGGACTAATTGAGAAGACATACAGTGAATGTTGCATGATTAAATAGACAGAAAAACAAAGGAAGAAGACTTGCAGCCGCGGCATACACCAGAGCCTTTTTTTAAGGCACTGGGTTCCAACACCAAAGTCAAAGTAATCCAAAATAGTATTAGCCGACATACGGACCATATGGTAGGATTGATTAGCGTTGGAGCGAGGCTGAATAATCCGCAGAGTCTTCCTAGACCGATGTGATCAAGATGATGCGTTAATGTCGTTGCGATTATTCTATAATCTTTTGTTCGCTTACCCTTCTCGCTGTATATTTCATCATATAAAGTCTACCGTTTGCATGGTTGTAAGTGTCTATAAATTACCATCTTCCTGGAGAAAAATCATAAGGGTACGCTTCATGTCAGTTTCGGTAAAGTTATAGCATTAGTAACAACAAGAATAAATAAAGCTCTCGAATGTATTTTTTCTGTAAATCTTTTTTCGTCGCCTTTAGCGTGTAAACGTATTTGTTTTTTTCGCCTATTTCAATGGCTCTCTGTGTCCTCTATGTTTGCCACTTTTACTCAATTATGTACAATTATTTGAGCAAAACCACAAACACGGACAAAGTACACACAACCGATATCACTCGTTAGCTTCAAAATTGTTTCCACAAACAGTACGATCCATTTGCTCCGTGAGTACAACCCCAACACCACCACCACCACAAACGATCGTATTGGCGTGCTGGCTCGAAGACGACACCGTTTAACAGCGCGAACAGTGTGCGTGCCTGTGTGGAAGAGCCAGCCAGGAAAGCGTCAGCATACTGACCTTGATCAGCACCTGCAACACCGCCCAAGCTGGTAGCATAAAAACGCCAGCCAACGCCCCACATGAGAAACCGTGCCTGCTCGCTGTGCATGCGAATGTTGGCTGCTTATACATGCACGAAGCGCACCATGCACCGGAGGAGCCGGAGGAGGCCAGCATAACTGCATGCGAGAGATGCCGCTTGGTAGCTGGCCGGGCAAGCTCTCTCGTGTCGCCGTACCACGGTTCGGTTAGCAATTGGTGCCTCGCTGAAGCGAGCCCGCTGCCCGGTGAATGCTAACGCGCGCTGGCTAATCGATTGTTTGATTAACACAGTACCCCCTTTGGGCAGGCAAGTGTGCGATGGTTTATGTTTGCTCGCGATCCATTCAGGCTTGCCTAGATACCGTGCCTGGATCATAGCCGGATGCCGCAGCGTATCCGGAATCAACAGATGCGCTGCTGATTGGTGCCATTTTTGTTGCAATAGAGCCATTAGATGGACAGAATTTAGGAGGCGGTTTTAAACTAGATCGCAGGAGGTGGAAGTATTAAGCAACCGGAGTATGTTTGTTTTAAAAATAAAGAAACCTTGCAGGACGTATGTAGGTGGGCAAAATGCATCGCAATGCATTGGGGCTGCAAGTAGGGCATGCATTGCCGCACGGACAGTCAAAGTAAATTGTAAGAAGATGAAAAAAAACACACACACAAACCAACGAATGAAGACAATGCATGTTGGATGGGGTTTGGCCAGTGTTTGAGCACATGTGTCCATGGTCCCATTTTACGTTGGTTCGATCAGTATTGCTTAAGATGCATACGAAAGTAGCGAAAGTGGATTCGATACGCTGGCTGCGGCTTGTGGAAGAGTGGAAGAATCTGCACAGTTGTTTGCAATAACTAGCTTGGGTGGAATTCATGACGATAATTATCATAGTCTTGTGGCAAGATTAGCATGAGCAATTGTAATGCTATGCATAATTGCCAAAAAATATGCATCGATGGCATATTTCAAGTACATTAGCGAATCATTTAATGAGTTAATAAGTGTAGGGATGTTTAATTGATGAACTTCCTATTTAATAAAGCCGGAAAAACAATACAAATGATAATGGTACAATATAATAGTGCAGCTAGCACAGCATGGCTGTTGTATGATAACCCTCGCTAAACAAGTAACCCTTAAATGGGGCCTAAAAATAGAACAGCCATTTCCCCAGTCGGCATCACAGAAACACTTTCGAAAACGATTTAATGTTAAATGTAACATCAAATCGGTAGGGTGAGAGAAAATCATGCAAAAAGGCGAGAAGGCGTTAATCCCAAACGCTAACCGTGTGAATTCAAACAATCCGTTCCATTTCCTCAATCCCACCGCAGTCGCTTATGCCGCTGCATCTGCATGCGCTGGGAGACAGTTGTGCCCGTGACGTGTGATGCACAGTTTATGTGTTTTTTTTTTTTTTTTTTTTTTTTTTTTTTTTTTTTTTTTTTGTACGGTTTCAGGCGGGGCTGCAGGTTTGCGAGGCGGTTTATTAATAAAGTGCATTTTGGTAGCATACCCCCAAACCTTCTCACTGGAAACGATGTGTGTGTGTGAAAAGCTTCACACCCAGTACTGCAGGGCGAATTGATTTGATTGAGGTACGACACCCCTCAGCCGGGCACATGTGAGAGCGAAAGCCGAGTTCGTATCTTAGCGCCATAATTGGGTTTATAGCCGTACGTATGTCGTGGATCGTCGTGGGGATGAATACAATAAGATCTTTCACTTTATAGGAGCTGCTGTATGTAATTCAAGTGACACCTTTGGTACTGTTTCACAAGAAGGATTTACACATTATAGGGAAAACTGTATTTCTACGCTTGTTTTATTCACGGCACAATTACATTGCAGTTGAAATATCGAATACAAAAAGACTTCAATGACTGCATAAGCTACACAACTACGGCAATCCTTCTTAAATGTAATGACGCTCATTGAATCGCGATCGCGTTACACTTCGCACCAAATCCACACACACACACACACACACACACACACATATACGATCGCCGTTATTAGCGCATAATACAAATTACTGCAAATAAGCTGATGAAAACAGCTCTTACGTTGTTTCACTTGTCTGTCTTTGGCATTTGTTTGCGCGTTGTACCGAATTACTCCAGCGGTAGACAGCCCCAAGCTGCAACCCCAGACAGCAATACCAGACAACGGGACGTGACCCACCCGGAACTCAGTGTTCGATTTCTTATTGCACAGCGCGGTAACTGCAGATGCAAACGTCATCAATCTTGTTTCGTGTTTTCACCCCCTCCGACACGATATATTTCGGTACCGATGACTTAGGTCTAGCCAGGTCTGACCTCAAAAGCGAACCGGAGGCAGGGCGATGTGCAATCGAGCAATTTAGAAACGGTCACGGCGAGCTGGGCGAGCAAGAAGATGGAATATGTAACACGCGGTGGTTTTCTTTTCTCTGCCCGCGATCCTACACCGATGCAACGGAGAAGCATTAATCATTTCACGAGCGTACGAATTTGTCGAGGTGTTGTTTGTCGAAAGAACGGTAGGGTTAGGGCTACCACCAGAGGGATTATGATTGGAGTGCCGGGCCTTTCGGAACGGTAAAAGCGGATCGCCCACCTGAGCTATTTGCTCAGGGGAAGTTCAATAAATGCACATTCCATTGACCCGCTTGCTTTCAACCGCTTCCGATTTCCATCGCCAAGCGAGTGGACAAAACAAATGAACTGACTTAAAACATCCGTACCGAAACCCGGGCAGCCGGGAATGGATAGGGTCGAGTGGTCAAGTTTACATGGGCACGAGGATCGGTTGATCTGCAGCCTCCGGCAACGGCAGCAAGCGTTTGTTCGCTTTCAGTTTCACTCCTCGTTAGCGACTAGTAGACTCACTTCCCAGCAAAGCCCAACAGTACCGCAAACTCATTCGGCTGCCTCAGGGGCGGAATCTCAGTGCAGCCCTAAACGCCCCGGTCTCCGGGAACTCCCAGCGGGAATGGGTGCTAGCGGGGAGAGGTTGAAAACGGGTGACATGGTACCGCCTTGGCATGCGTGCCCGTACGCATGCATGCTGCATGCATGAATGTCCCTAAGCACACGAGATCGTTATCGTGTGCGGCCCCCGAGGGGGGGGACTACAATGCCAGGCACGCCGAAATTGCCACAGTATCGCCCCGGGATTGGGAAGTGAGATGAAAGTGAGTTTCTTTCACTGGGTGGGGAAGAAGCAGAACAATCGCTGCGTGCGGGGTGCGTTTTGTGGCTGGGAAACAAAACCGACCTGTGGTTCGGTTTCAGCTAGGTTAAGGGTGAATTATTTTATCAAATCATTACTTTTAATTGTGAGAGAACCGAATGGGTAACATGAAGAGCCGAAATTGAATGTAAAAAGCACATGTTACTGTTTTATGGTCATAATACAGATAGAATCGTATGCTATGTATAATAATTTTCAAATAGAAATTACCAAACATTTTGCTCAGGACAAGTAATAAGATATTCCAAGTGATTGTGTCGTATACAGTATGTTCCCGATATCTGCGGTTTATGCGTTCTCGTGTAAGTCGAATTTGACGTTTTTCAGCTAAAATACATTGGATTACTCAGTATTTTTGAATCAATTTTGGTATCTTTAAACATTTATCAGGGCCAATTAAGTGAGTCCTTTTCCGTTTGACTCAACAAAAAATCAAACAAAACCACTCGACAATAACGGAAACAAAATCGGTATTATACAAACTTGTAAGTGATTTCTCTATTTTTTCGGACAATGGGGCCCTTCACGATTCTAGTCAGTTTTTTGTATGGAGTTTGACAGTTGAAGGCTGAAATCATGTAAACACTCCATACAAAACCACACACAAAACTAGCTTACAATTTTCAGTCTAGATTATTATAGCCTCAAAGCTAGAATTAGATTCAAGTACCTGCTCGAAAAATTGCAAAAAAGGTGATGTTTACATTTATCCCAAGGTGTATTAAAGAGATCTGGAGATGGAATCCAGAATCAAAGTGTATGTAGTCCAGGTGGTCTCATAGCATGTTTTTATAACCAAATTTGTATATCACTTAGAAACACAAAACACTCTTAAAATCTTCTTTAAGAAGCAGAAGCGATAAAAATCAGCCTTCTAAATTCATTCACCTTGGGATAAGCCCACCTGTATATTATACTCACTTAGATAGCTGCTCGAAAACTACTATACAATGCAAACAGCTGACAGGCTGAAATTTCAGCCTACCAACTTAAAACGGAAAGGATCACTATAATCTTCTCGTTTAACTACCGCCCCCTCGCTCGATTTTAGAAAAACTGATTTTAACCTATTAAATACTTCTCTTTCTAATATAGATTGGTCACAACTTTACTCTTGTAAAGATGTAAATTTGGCCGTTTCTACTTTCACATCCCTCTTTTTATCCACACTCCCGCAATGTTGTCCCAAGCGCAATCCCCCTCGTTCCCCTCCCTGGTCTGATGCTACCTTAAAGTCCCTGAAGCGTGACAAATCCCGCTACCAACGTGCATACTGGAGTACCCGTTCTGTTAATGCTCTTAGAACTTACAAATATGCAGCTGCCGCATATCGACTTTATAACCGCACTCGCTACAATGGTTATATTCTTATCCTTCAGACGCGCCTCCGCTGGTACCCCCGTGCCTTCTGGAAATTTATGAATGCTCGACGCAAAGGCAGCTCTCTCCCGAGCACTATGCATTTAGAGTCCGTATACGCCTCTTCGCCGGAGGATATTTGCTCGCTTTTTCGCAACCATTTCTCGAATATTTTTAGCACTCCCTCGCAAATACCCAATACCGCATCTCAATGTCTTTCGTATACCCCCCAAGATGTGATTGATGTGTCCTGCTTTGGCTTCGATGAACACTCTGTCTCAGAAGCTCTTTCAAAACTAAAACCTTCTTTCTCTGCAGGCCCTGACGGAATTCCTCCCTCACTTTTGAAAAAAACGGCTGAGGTGATAGCCCCTCTTTTGTCATTCATTTTCAATCTATCCCTGCGCCTCTGCTGCTTCCCTTCTTCATGGAAATCGGCCTGGCTTTGTCCCATCTTCAAGAAAGGGAATTCCGCTGACGTGTCAAACTACCGTGGCATTGTTCTGCTACCGGCTTGTAGCAAAGTTTTCGAAATTGCAGTTCACTCCGTAATTTCTTTCCAGGTAAAAAGCTGGATCAGCGTGAACCAACATGGGTTCATGCCAAGCCGCTCGACGGTCACGAATTTAATGCAATTCGCGTCTCACGTCATACCCTCGCTTGATTCTGGTTTGCAAGTAGACACGATCTACACGGATTTCAAGGCCGCCTTTGATACCGTTCCCCACCACCTTCTGCTGTTAAAACTAAAAAAACTTGGTTTTTCTAATATGTTAATTGACTGGCTTTATTCTTTTTTAAACAGCAGGTCCATTCGTGTAAAAACCGACACTACCTTTTCTTCGTCCTTTTGTCCCTCCTCTGGAGTGCCACAAGGCAGCGTCTTGAGCCCACTCTTATTCGTACTTTTTGTCAGTGATGTTCATGCAATTCTCCCGTCCGAAGGTCATTTACTGTATGCTGATGATTTAAAAATATATTTAACTATCAGTACGCACAGCGACTGCCTTCGGCTCCAGGAGTTTCTGAACTCATTCTCTTTATGGTGCTCCTACAACCAGCTAAGTCTTTGCCCTGAAAAATGCTCTGTAATATCCTTCTGTCATAACCGCAACCCTATCCATTACGAATATTCGCTCTCCAATTCTGTGCTGTCTCGAACCTCCCTTATACGTGATCTTGGCGTCCTTTGGGATGATAAATTATCACTAAACGAACATTTAGAGTCGGTTGTCGCAAGTGCTTCTAGAACGCTGGGTCTTATATGTAGACTTACCAGAGATTTTCGTGATCCACTTTGCCTCAAGTCACTTTATTGTTCTTTAGTTAGATCAACATTGGAATACGCTTCAGTGGTCGTTGGTCCAGTCCGTTCTGGATGGATCTTAAGATTTGAAAAGGTCCAAAAGCGTTTCACTAGGTTCGCTTTTCGACGAATGGCTGGCCCCAATGCCGCTATGCCCAGCTACGAATCTCGCTGCAATTTACTTGGTCTGGAATCCCTGGAAGTAAGACGCTCCCAAGCGCGCGTCCTTTTCATCGGACGCATGCTCAATGGGCTTATTGATGCTCCCACTCTCCTTGAGAAGATTGGCTTGTACGCACCCTCCAGAAATTTAAGGGCACGTAGCGCACTAAACATGGTTTCTCGACAAACCACATTTGGTTCCAACGAGCCTCTTCTCCTGTGTGTTCGCACTTTTAATACTAGCACTGATCCTCCCCACCCCCGTTTATAATCCTTTATAATCCTTTTCCCTGATACTCTTCCCTATCCTCTTTTTTCTCATCCTCTTTTTTCCAACTATCATATCTAATATTATTCACTCTTCTTTTCTTACGTTTGTATTTTATTCTAATATCTGTTTTTCATGTGCTCAAAAGTTCGCTTTAGTATTAGGAATTTAGATAGGTTAAGTTAGGAATTAGTTAGATTTAGGAATTGTGAAACCATCAGGCTGACAATTTGAATAAACTTGAAATGAAATGAAATGAAATGAAATAGAAAATCAGCATTTTTGTACATTTTCTCTAACACTCAAGTCGCATAATTGGCCCTAAAATTTCAGTTTGTTTGTTTGCAAATATACTGCATTGGACAGTTCTTGAAATAAATTGTACTGATTTTAAAACCAATCTGTCAAATTTAGAAAAACGTGTATCTCCGAATCCGCGCAAGTCTAGATCTGCGTGATTTGGGAACAGACTGTATTTCATCCCGATAATATGTAAAGGTTAAACGAAAACAACAAATTCAATCCAATCAAATTTCGAAAGAAAAGAAAAGAAAGAAATTTTGCTTACAAAAATGCTAAAAATCGTCGCATTCCAGAAATACCTGACTACACGCGAACAGATGCTGTGAAATAAATTCTTCTTACACGAGCTGCTCTGCTGCGCTTAACGCTCACTTTCGTTTGTACGACTGGTCTGGTATTTTCTTGCATGATCACCGCACCGGCTTGATCGTGATCGTGTTGCTTTCCTTCCATGGAGACGTGGCTTCGTTGTGGGTCACCTACTCTACCAGGTGATAAGTCGTATCAAGTCGTCCACAGATGTTGCTTGTTAGAGATGCCGAGATAAAAAGAGTGTGCGTGCGTGCGTGTGTGTGTGTGTGTACGTATGTGCAGCAATCAACAGCCTCTGGTTTGGTGTGAACGTGTCCACCCCTTCTCACCCCGTCCATTAGCTACGATCGGTTGCATTTTGGATGTGATTTTTACGTGACTCTGTTTCTACCCTTCCCTCGCTCTCCTTCGCTATTCATTTCATTTTTATTTTGGGGGAAAGTACGATCTCCATTTTACCATTTTTGGTTGAGTAATTAGAAATGGGGCACCCGGTACGGTGTCTGGCGTTCGGGTGGTCGTTCGATTTTGTTTTTGTTTTTTACCTACTGCCGGCTTTCCACTGCCATCGGGTAAGCAGGGTAAGCGAGGAATGAAGCGAGGGGACCAAATTTTCCAGCTGCTTTGTCTGCGTGCTGGCACCGCATCTCCCCTGCGATAGTGCGATTAATTTATCTGACTCAATCGAGACACCTTATCAGGCGAGATGGGGTTGAAGCACGCGTGTGCGAAAAGAAAGAAGGAAAAGGGCAGCGAGCGCTGGGATTGACGAGGGCGATGGAAACCAGGCAGCAGTGTGCAGGGTATGATCGGGCGGGTTTGATCACAATTGCGGCGCGGTTCGCTGGAGTCAGGCCGACGGGGTTCGTCGCCTGATTTCGTTGCAGTCGCTCGAGAGAGTTAATTAGAGAGCACAGGAAAGCGATGCCGCGCTACTCAACAAGCAGGGCCGATGATGTGTCAATGTTTACCACCACCCGAGGCATGCGTACCAGGTGCCGCACACAGACGCACGCACGCACACTGCTAGAAAGCTGCGTAAGCCCACCACCATTATAAGGCACCTGATAACGCGACAACGTGGCCCGGGTACGATTCGACAAGTGCCGTTGGGCAGCTTATCATTGATGTTTCACTTTCCACCGGCACCGGTTCGGGCGGGCGAGGCAGGGTCTCGGCGGAAGGATGAGGCTAGGCTATCACTTTCAATCCCATTGCACGACAAACCCAGTAACCGCAGTAACGCAGCTCGTACGCGCTGAAAGGGTCACCTCGGCGTATGTAGGCACGCGAGCATAAAATATGTTCGCGAGAGACGGCTCGAAATGATCACGTTTAAGAGGAGGATATTTCCTCATGTCATACACGCAACGTTATCTTCGGATGCTTTCGGTTGTAGTAGTTGTTGTTGTTGCTGCATCATCAGTTTCACCGTCTTGCAGGTGTTGAAAAGCAAATGTTTTTTTTTTTAACGGCAGTGTAGTGAAAATTTTGAAACCATGATTTACCGAGTCGTGCCGGGGCTCACCATTAAAATGGATCATAAATAAATAAGTTGTCAATAACGTTTAAAACCAAATTTCATTTCTACTTCGTTTTCCACGCCCTGCCATGGCCCAGCTTTCAAGCCACCGGGGTACGCTCGATCACATTCCCGCACCCATTCGTTCCGTGGACGGCGTACAACCGGTGCGAAAAACCGAAAACCTCAACATCTGCAAACAGCTCGCAGGTGTGTGTGTGTGTTTGTGCCGTTCGCGGGAAAAGAAAACACCCACTGCCGAGCGCGTTTGCTATCAACACTTTGCAACACAGCGTGCAACATCTTCCCGTGCGGCAGCCCGGACGGTAGTAAAACGGTGTGTTATCAACACCACTTAATGATGGGGGGTTGTTGCCCTTTTCTCCTCACTCTCGGTGTGCCCACTGTGGATGCGAATAGGAAGAGTTTACCTTTTCTGCCATCGTTTGAAGCCGTCGTGCACTTGCAAAAAGCGGCCCAGAGGTTGCGCTCGGCGGCGGTGGAGTCGACCGATACCAGAACGGTGTTGTGGTGGTTGCCGGCAGGTGTAGTGGGTTGAATGATGCGACCGCGGGACCGGCTGTACTTGCTTTGAGCGAGAGAAAAAAAAACTTGACTAATGGTCGTTCAACATTTTTAACGACGTATCTTTGATTTACGAGCGTGTGTAGTTTGTTGCTGTTGCTCCTCATGCTACTATTTCTAGTATGTCGTCTTTTTTTTCAATTGCAGGCAGCATGGGCTGGGGGTTGGAGTGTCTTATCACTTTTGTGTTGCGGATCGTAAACGTCCGTCTCTAACGATCGGTGCAGTAGGGGTGGAAACAACAGGTTTGTTTTCACATGCATTTTTACGATAATTGCATCTGCTAAGGTTAACACGGTAGAAGGTCTAGAAGGCTTGCCTTTGGTTCAAGAAAGGAAAGCAAATGGTCGTAGTTTAATGCAAGTGAATCAATCGTGTTTTTAATTTTGTCCTGATTTATTAAAATGCTCAGATGCCTCCTTTCCTTCTACAATTTTCTTATTCACGATGGATTAACTTCGCTGATCATCATATTCTTATCTTTTTTAAAACTGTATTAATATTTATTTGATACTAAAACAATCCACTACAGTAGCTGAAAGGTATATGATTTAGTCCCACCTGAGTTCATTTCCCTGCATGTACTATTGCATCAATGCGCTAGTCAGCTATAAAAACAATTCAATTTATTTACGTAACTTTATTCCGTACGGCATCTCAACACACCTCAACACCAAAAACTAACGAAATTGTAAGAAAAACTTCCGGGTTCCGTATGCTTTCTCTACAAACTAGCTTGGGCAAAAGAAAAACAGATCAATACTCCTAGTACATCTCTGGTTAGTATATCGAATTTGGTTTCCCAATGAAAAACCACACCTTTCTACTGCCAAACAGCGATCGATAATTGAATTTCGATCAATTTCCGTGTGCCTGTTGTTTGCTGCTATTTTACTACACTGCCAGCATTTCTATTCCAGCCGCCCAACTACCGGGCGTCCTTCAGCACGGGCAAGGGCGTACGACAACGACGGGCACCACGTAACCGCCAGTCCGATGAATGAAAGCCGCCTCGGGGGTGTTTTTGTTAGTGAAAATGAGCCAACACCCCCCGACAGACGGTCAGGCAAGAGCCAGCGACAAGAGAGAGTGACAAGGAGAAGAAACAAACTTACTGCCACTGCCACGGAAACGATTCGTGTGGTGTGAAGCGAGGAAGCGATTCGACGAGAAAGATTTTTCCTTCCCTTTTGGCGGAGGAGTCCGCCGGAGATAAGCAGCCGCCCGGTTCGGATCGGGCAGTGTTGCGGCGTGAAACAAATTTCACTTTCTTTCATGCACTTTCGGAAACGGGGAAAAATTCAAATTCAATTTTTTGGGCCTCCGATTTTGACGGCCAGTTTTCTCCGGCACTGCCACTGCGGTTTGTTTTTTTTGTGATGGAGCTCGAGTTTGGCCGAAATGGGAAAATTGGAAACTGCTGCCGATTCTACGACGGGCGCAACGATAATAAGCGAAAAACGAATGCACACAGGAGCCAGGGCCAGGAGCTGGTTCGCAGCAAGCAAGCAAGCAAAGCAGCTCAGCGGCTGGTAGGTAGGTTTGAAAAGTGAAATTTTAATACAGTTATCGTCACCTGACAGCGCAGCGGCGTCACAGCTCTGACATTTTTGTGAAATAGAAATAAAATGACTCACAATGGTGTCACAGTCATCGGGTGGATCCGTTTGTTGTGGCTTGGAGCGCTGCGGATGTAAAACGATATTGAGGTTATTCATAATTTTCAGCTGACAAATGTCGCCAAACGACACACGGCACGTCAGCCGATGGCGTCACATTGGTTTAAAATCGGTGTGAAAGTGGTTTAACTTTTATTTCATTTCCGGTTCAATGTGAAAGAGATTGGGACTGTAACAACCAATCAAAGCATAATTTGAACTAAAATATATGCCGCATGTGGTCACACCAAACACAGGATGGGCATCAAGTACCGAGCAAATCCGTGTTGCTTGCATGGAACGATTAGAAGCTCCGCTAACGGCACACACACACTCTTTGCACAGCGTCACACCGGCAATGAGCGCCAAGGAACCTAATGGTCATGGTTGTAAATCAACCTCACCCGCTACGGCTAGACAACATTTATCACAAGCGTCCATCGCAATGTCTTTCGCTCGTATATTCACCATGCGCAATGCATTCACCTTTTGGCCATCCATTCATCTTTCGCAAAATCCCAGCGCAATGATCTTTATCACGTGCAGTTAAACGATGACGTACGCGCTTTATCTTCGCTCGCTGGGCTGCACGTAAAGAGAAACGGAACGGGAGCAAAAATGAATCTATAAATCTCCACGCCGGTATAAGCGACGAACCGGTGGTGTGTAAGTTTGGAGCCGGCCAACATTTGATTTATTCCTGGAGTGGTGCGAATTAAGATGAACTCAAGACACGTGGACACGTCCGACAGCTAAAGTGCATTAGATGCATCCCCATTCTCTCTTCGCTCTCTGACCGCTAGGCATTATTTTGATCGATTTGTTATCTCCGTTCCCTATCGGCCTGGTGGCTTGCGTGCCGGGAAGGAAAACACGAACTCGTTGCCGAACTTGTCTGTTACATTCACACGTCCGATGGCATTTTACCATTTGCGACACGTTTCGTGGTCATTGACATGGTGCGGCTGGTGCACTGGTTTGCGTCGTCGGTGCCCCTACCATCCCTCTCCCGTTCTATTTGCTTTAAGCGGCATGCACCCGCGACATGGAATTGAATGAACGAATAAAAAGCCTTGGGCGAAGCATGAAGGTGAAGTGAAGCAGCGCGAAAGAAAAGTAGCAAATCAAAAAGACAAAACTGTGCCAATGAACTGTGCCAGCGATCGCTGGACGCTGGGTGTGTTGCATGTGCATCCCTTGTGCCCGGCGGTCCGGCCTTCCGCCTGTCCGCCTGCCATTTCCGTTTCGCTTTCGTGCGAACGGTTTTAGCGCTCGGCTGTGATTCTGCAGCCGCAACGAATTGGCCCCACAACCGCCAGCCGCAGTGCATTAGTTTCAGCTGCGTTATATGTTGAGCCCCCCCCTGTCCGTCGGCTCGTGTACTTTTCCCCTGCAATGCTGCTGCAGTAGTGCCTTGTGGAGCAGCGGCAGTTCTTCCTGGAGCTGGACGTTGTCCGCCGTGCACCGAGCGTCTGTCCGAGCGTCTGGCGGATGGAGCAGCATGAACTGGTGCATCACTAACAAACCTCTTGGTGCAATTTTTGTGTTTTCCTCCGTGCCTCATTCCAGTTAACCGCATCGCTGGGTGCGGGGGGTAGGGTTTTGAAAAATAATAACCGTTTGAGACACTTTCTCCGTTTTCGCGTCGGTGGTTTTATTGATACAGCTTCCACTGCCGGCTGCCGGCAGCGGGTTTTTATCAGGTTTGAATGCAACCGTCCAGCAGCTAGGCGATCGTTTCGAGCTTCTCGAGCGGCTCGAAATGCAGATTGGAGATTTTGCCCGAAACATAAAGCTCCGTTGCCACTGGTAAGGATCAAACTGATCGGTTTGAGGAAGAAATTTTACGACCATTGAAGATTGTCGCGACGAGAGTGGCGCCTTCAACCGTTAATCGTTCTTTATTGCGATGTTTACCAGTTGAGCGGATCGATAAAGCGGGACAAGGTGTGTTTAAGTTTACTTCAGGAGTAATATTAATTATTACTGGTATAGCTATTTACATATTTACATATGAAATATTTTGTTATTGTACAATAATTATGACAAAACAAATACAGAATCTTTGAACCAGTAACGGCTCTAATTAATTACCCATTTATGCGATAATCAGCTCGTCACATCATTTATTAAACCGGCATATTTTCATTAAAAGTCCCGGTTTTTTAAGCATTCCATGTTAACAATCCATCCAACAGCTTCCCATTGAGCTGTAGGCCTGTAGCTTGTAGTAGGAAATCTATTATCTCCTCAAAGCGGGGGAAAAAATCGCAAACCTACTCCAAGCACCAAAAATGAAACTTTCCTCGGCATTTTATGAAATGCTTGAAAAGCGCCATTGCTTCCTTTCTTCCCTTTTTCTTCCCATCGCATGTATGCATTTTGTTGACGGGCAATAATAATAATAATAATAGCAATCTTGGCATGTCGTCCAATGTATCGGAAAACGAGCAACCGGTTCATTAACGTTCCCTATCGGCCATCGACCAACGGATGCAGCCGGAATTGGCTGTAGTGTGCCAATGTACTTGCACTTATGGAGCGATATGGAACCGGGCCGTATCGTTGTGGCCGGGATGCAATGAGCATGTCCAAGTACGTTATTGAGGGGGTTGGAGGCGCGGTGAGAAGATGGCACTGCACAAGCCCAAACGATAGCAATGGCTTTTTCTCTGTCAGCTTATGTTTTCATCTTGTGTGTTTGAAATGTAGTTAGAGTGCATGAAAAATGTCACATCCCAGCAGTTGATTGAACCTTTCGATGTTGGTGTTGGTCTATCTGCTAAGATATTATGTTTTAAATTCACACATAGGATAATTAATAAAACACAAAAAGGGAGGGAAGGAAGAAAAATTTAAGTGAAGACAAAAAAATAACAGTAAAAGAGGCCACACGTGATGATGTAAAAGGAAAAAAAACAACAACCTTATTTTACATGATTTTTAAATCGCCGTAATTTTCATCAACAAAAATACAAACAACCTCTTTTAAACGTCCATCGATCATGTGGACTATCTTCACCTCTGATCGCCTTCGAAAAATCTTCTTCAACGCTCTCTCTCTCTCTCTCTCTCTCTCTCTCTCTCTCTCTCTCTCTCTGCGTTAGCCTGCAGCGATTTATTGAACGGAAAAGCTAAGTCCCCTCACCCCCTGTCTGCATTTGCCCAGAAACGTCCTTCCCGAGTGCTGTCACTGCCAAAAGCGATGTTCGCGATCAACTCACCGCAAGGATACGCAAGCATGGAAAGCAAATGGCAGAAAACCATGTAATTGGACGGTCCCGTTTCCGTTTCGGCTCGCACGTTTGAATCTTCCGCGCCGCAGCGAAGCTTGAATCGGCAGCGAAAAAGGCAGCAAAAACAAAGGAAAATTAAATACCGCCACTGATATGCAAAAGCCTGCAGGAGGCCGAAGGCCGGTCGAACGTAAACAAATATGCAAATGAATTCTGCCACCAGCCACCTGTGTGTGGGGGGGGGGGGGGGGGCTTACCGTTGTTTTTTTTTGTGTTCACTGCTGGTTTCCGTACGATCGAACGACCCGACGGTAGCTGCCTGGTTCCCGCACCGTCGCAAGCGTCGCTCTGACAGGAACCAGAATTGGGTCATCACTTTCATTTTGCGGTCTGTTTGAAGAATGAAGCGTACAGTAGAGTGAGAAAGTGAAAAATAGTTGGTGGAAAATGAAACTGTTCACACGAGACATTTGTACAATATTGAATTAATGCACATGGTTTGTTTAGTAAATTGATTGAAATTTATGTTTATTTTCTGTTATTGCTTAATCATGTAGTTTCATGTATAATGTAATAATTTACAGTATTTCACAACTATTATTTAAACGATAAAACTTAAAAATTTCAACCACAAAATAATTGTTCAGATTTTCAATGCAAGAAATTTCAGCTAATTATCTCAAATGAAGGGGTTTTCAAGAGTTCTCATAGTTGTGGGACACCTCCTTGACATTTTGTTATGGAGAGTGAACTTTATATGTTGGGAATTGGACTCGATGACACCTTTTTTGGACAGGTTCCTTAGAAATTCTTATTGAACTTCTACAAAAAGGGTGCTGTGGAGTCCAATTCCCATCACATGCATTTAATTTTCCGTAAGAATCCGTAAGAAATAATCAATAAAGTGTCCCACAACTATAAGAACCGCTGAAAACCCCTGTAAGGCAAGATAAGGAAAACAGCTTTTAAATTTCCACCATCAAACACGCATTTCCCAATCCTTGATATTGTTAAAGCACCCACCGTCTACAAGTTATTAATAAAATCAGCTTTCAAAACGATGAGCAAAGCCATTGTTGCATTGCAACATTTGGCCATTTAGCAGCCATTTTCACGGTGTTTTCCTAGATGGTGATGTCTTTCGCTTTGCGAAACTTCTGGTCCAATGATCTGGGTGAAACGATTGTACTACCGTTTGATAATGGTGTGTGATATAACGATATGTCACCTCACGTTCCAGTGGGCTCGAGTGTACATTATCCGCCTGCGCCTATGGGGGGCGTAACAGGGCGTAACGGCGAGCATATCACAAAACGTTACATATTTATCACAATCGCCCCGAATGTTGTCCTGTCCAGCGACTAATTAATGTTTTTTTTTTTCAAAACACAGAAATTGAGGACAGATTGTAAAATATAAAACATAGTGTTCCTCGATGCTTTCAGTTTTTAGCAGATAATTGCGAACATTTGCATTAATGGGATAGGATTTGATGTTTAAAACAAATTTCTTTAAGCGTAAACGTGACACAGTACCAGCAGTCAAATAATCTATTTGATCACACATCGAAATTACTCACAGCGGCGTGTTGCGAAAGCGGCGGTGTTGTGCTTTCAGGACACCGTTGTTCCCGCTTAGTCATCGACCCACTACCGGCATGGAATGCACAAACATGCTCCACGGTACAGCCGCGTTACATAACCCGGATTTGTGCTGACGTGCTGTGCGAATCCGCCTTCAATTATTCCCCTTGCCATAAGCATTGCGTGGCAGTGATACGGCCGAGTGAAATTAAGAAACTACAGCTGCATTTGGTCCACTGACGCGTATTAGCGCTGGCTGGAAAACGGAAATCCTTCAGGCTGGGCAGGCCCCAACACTCAAGGACGCGAACGGCGTTGGCCAGTTGATTCACCGACCACTGGTGGGCAGCAGATTGACCCGGTATACACCCCCGACGCCAGCCCTCTGACGTCATTCCGGGGGAGAGGGGGTGATTGGTGGACACAAGACAACAACAAACGTGAGCACAAACGCGCATGGCATGAAAGCGAAAGCAGCCCTCGTTCAACCCGCTATCTTTGGCGAAGTGTGCAGAGCAGGAGCGTTGGTTCAGTGTGTCAGTTGAGTGAGTGACGCACACTCTATGAAAGAAGAAGCACCAGCACCACCACCAGCAACAGCAATAGACTGTAGTTGCAGCACGACACGCACCACCGAACCAAAACCAAGAGAAAAAAAAAACCCGAGCGTGCGCAATCGACTATCCCCTGCGTAGTGTGCTTCTCTCTTTCGCCTGCATTGCCGCTAGAGGGCGCTCGCTTAAAGGTGAGTCGCGGTGGCGCAGGGCCACAACTTTCACGTCATATAAAATCGCCGGGCAGACCGTTTGCCGGCGTTATTGCCATACCGAGCGTCTATGCGAGTGCACACCGTACGGCTCCCGCTGGATAGGAGCGAACTGCTTTTGTTTTTCATTCATTCCGAATGCAGCACGCTGATGCGTTGAGCTAGTGGATGCGAAGACGGTGTGATAGTGTGATAAGCAGTGGAGAAAGATTGATCACAGAAAAAAAAGAAACTGGTGCAATTCGTTCGAGGTTGGTTTCGACATTGGTGAACCGAAGTGAAGAAGTGACCCTGCAGTGCGAATGCAAAAAGAGGTTCAAACTGATCTGAAACCCGAAAGTGAAAGCGTATTATTAGTGTTCGAATTCGTAAGAATACACTTTTCCGCTGAGTGAGCTGGGCAGTGTGCTCGTGTGTGTATGTGTGATTGAGTGATCGGAGACAAATCTGCAAACGTGAATCAATATCCGGCAGCTTGCAAGCCTGTTGGCAGCTAACAACAGGTAAGGGAAGACTGCCTGGAGGTGTAGGAAGTTGAACTGGCGTCTAGTTTAGTTTAAAACAAACAAAAAAGCATGCTTCACAATTAAAATCCAAGACGCAAGAAAGTTAATCTGATTATCGGATCGATCGAAAGCCACGTGATTGGAGGATCGAGCGAAAATGAAGCTGTCTGATCAGTTCGTGTGATTTTAATCTGACGGTCCAGCGATCCCACTCCACCCTGATACAGCCGGAAATTAATGCCTACATTAAAAAAAGTGCAATTGCTTTACATGTGCTAGTGTGTGCGTGATTGTGTTGGTGTTGCGTTTATGCGTGCTATCAAGGTGCTCCAATTATGTGGGCTGTGGGCTACGGCGATGCAAAGCGATCGAAAGGAAACCTACCCATTTCGTTGAATCACCGTTTCGCATTCCCACCGCTGGGAACAAGGTGCAACAGTAATGGTTGCACGATTTTAACGCAGCATCGTCGCATGGCGCTACTTTCACTGCCGAGTTGTTCTGCATACGCGCCCCCTTTCCCTCCCCGAAATAAAGCTATCCAAACTAATAACGCTCGTGTCGGATGCAGATCACGCACTGCCACTGGTGGTGACGGGATTGGGAAATGCACCAGTACGGCGAATTGGGCGGCTTTGTTTTGCTCCCACTCATTACGCACCGGCCGACGATGATTGACTTTTGTTTCGAAGGATTTTGACGGAACAAGAGCGTGTGCGGAACCTTTTCTTCTTCTCTCCGTTGCCCTACGCTTGGGTGAGAAAAGTCAACGCCACACGTCACCCGAGCGGGAGTTTTAATCCCGTTTGCCTGTCTTCGCTCCGTTCCCAGCGGTTCTTTCAGCGGGGAGCGAGAGAGATTGGATTAAATTACAACCGCATCCTCACCCTTCAGCTGGGTATTGTCTACGCCGTCAAGTCGCCTCTCCTCCCCTACACCTCGGCACTTGATGATGCATCGTGACAGTGTTTGAGAGCTTGCTTTGCGATCGGTACTTTGGTGCCAACGATCTAGATTCACTTTCTGTTTCTCTTTGCTCGGAGCTACACCAACGCTGCCGCATTCTTTGCCATCTTGCGAGTAGTGTCTTTTGTTTGTGGTTGAAGAGACGAACCCCACGGCTGGTTGGTGCTCGTAGCCAAAGCTAGAAGAAAGTACGTAAAATTTTCCACACTCATTTTGCAACCCCTTTCTTCTCCAATTACCTGCCATTCCAACCGCAACGTACGAACCGGACGCTGCGTCTCGTTTAAACGACGATCGAGAAGGTAGATAGCAAAGCAAATGAAAAAAAAACCCAGAAAGCTGGTTGAACGAAAAAAAAAACAACGCACTTGCAACAATGTGCAACAGCCCGTGTGCATGCGTTTGTCATTGCAATTTGCGTTGCAATTTTTGCAAAGCCCCCAACTGCATCGAAGTAGGCCAAAATTACAATAACATAATTTAGCGCAGTTTATGATTCCGGGTTTGGGGCGTGTTGCGGTTCCGTGTCACTTTCGATAAGCTGGGCGAGGAAAGCGTTTAATTAAGTGAACAAGTCGGTTGGTTGGTTTAATAATTTTCTTTTGCGCGATGTCTTGTGCATTGCCGGCTTATCGCATGTAATGGGTGGCTCAGTGAGAAACACATGGGCACCAATCAGCTGATTGTGGTTCTGATTTTAATGACAAATGAATGATAGCGGATGGAATTGCAAAAAAAAAAACAAGTAAAAAGAAAGTGAAATAAATAATTTGCCCAATGAGGCAGCAAAGGGGTGCTAATTAAATCCATTAAAAAGGCGCTATGTTTGCCTTGGTTTTGATATAGAGTTTCTTTTGCAATCATAATTTTCTGTTCCTGGTGATGTCATGCCGTCTGTTGCGATATATTTAATACGAAGCGTATGATTAAGAAAGCAAAGGGACTACATTCAATTCACACAATACTGGCGGTCCTCATACTATAGCTGAAGAGAAATGTTTGTAAAGATCGGATTGGATTATATCAAGTACAACCCTTTTCGATGATTAATAGTGTTTTGAATGGTTTTCAAACGGGTTGGAATAGTGGTATGCGATGTCAAAAAACAAAATAGGGTTTCGCTTACAGAAATCCTACAACTACGAGGTATGGCAGCATTGTCATGTATTTACAAGAAAAACGAAAACAACAACTGCATAACATGCGGAACCAATACGATCAACAAATACCTTCACCTTTGGCCTAGTTTTTACAATCTTCGAAGGTTGCTGGATACATAGATTTAGGTGGCCCTTAGCCTGGTCAAACGATTAAGCAGTGTCAATTTCATTTGGAAACCCTATCCTACCACATCGTGACTGAATACCACAGCGAGGGAAAATATAACGGATCAGAAACAGGGAACCACCGGTTGATGGTCATTTATCTTCCGCCCGCAGGTTCGTCACTTGAAAGTCGATCAACGGCATTGAAGTCTTTTGTAGTGTATTTGATTTACGGAAACAGAAGCATTTGCAATTGGTGCTTGCTGGTCCATTTGAGCGGAGGAAAAACAACACAAAAATATATTATTTGTGGGGATAGGAGGGAAAGAAAATCTATGCTAATGAATTATGATCGTTTATGGCATTGAGATTGATTTTTTTCCTCGTCTCTGTTTAACATTTTCAACAAGGGTACCTTGACAACACTCGTTCGTTCCCATGTGCCAACGGTGCATGATGGATGATGAATATGACACTGTTTTCTCCAATGTTCAAGTATTGTTGAAGATAAAATTTCATTCATAATGATTTTCTTGTTGGAAAGGTTTGAGGAAGTGGAAGATCAAACTCAATATCATGGCTCACCAAACTATTTTATAAAATGTGTTCAATTTATCGCGATTTAAAATGACTCTTGGGGTGTGGTACACACTATAGGTAGATAACAATTTCATTTTATTCCACACTATCTGTAAAAGAAATGGTTAAAACGTTTTCATTACGCACAAACTAACCTTGATAAACACTCTCCACATTACCCACTGTTCACAATTTCTTTTACATCATTTATTTCATCTTTTTACTGTGCGCGTCCAAACCAAATGGTTTTCAGCTCGTAAAATTTAATGAATCGAAGACCTATAGGCGCATTTCATTTTTAATCGTTCGTAATAATGAGTTTGCAACCCCCTTTTTTAATAAATTTTTTTGCCAATGTTTACAACAATCTCAATATTTAGCGATTGGCATTTGTAATTAAAACTTATAGCTTTGTTTACTTCTGGCAGAGTACACATAGTAATTGAGCTGCTGCGATGGAGTTCGAATCTTCATTGAAACTTTTTGGTAAAACTGGTTTTTTGTTCTTTTGCTCATCCAAATGGTTACCGATTTTGTGGTTCATTTGTTGGTTGTGAGTTCAATGTTGATTCACTTCCATTTCTGGTATTATTAACAAAACAGCATTCAGCCATATTGGTGTTGATTCGTTCCTTTACCGTACCATGTAACAATTCCCTTCGCGTCGAAACGAAACCTTTCTCGTGACCTTTCGATATTCGTGCCCGAGAATGAAGGAAATGGGTTAAAAATGTAGCTACCAAAAAAAAAAAGAAAACTCAACGTTGACCAACAGTACAACAGAGGGGTTAATTTCCACACCTACGTGTTAATAGGAAACGCGATCGTGGACGGAATTCGGTTCATGGTGGCATGGTTTGATTCGATTGTTTCAATCAATTCTTACCGTTGGTTGGAAAATTGTTCGATACTTATAGACCCCAAGGGCTAAACATTGACGTGCCTTGACTTTCCCGTACGCAACGTGCTAACAGTGCCCGGAAGGCTGATGCACTCTAATAAATTCTTATCTTCCGCTTCGTTTCCAAATGAATGGCAGTGTTACGGTCAGGTGGTGAGAAAAAAGAAAGCAAAATAAGACAAGAAACTACCCCACTTGCTTTGAGTGGCAGTCAACGATGAGGGCCTTTTGCGTTGGGGCAAATGCAATGATAGGATTGATATACACTATTTAAGCTAGATACTGCAGTTTTAAAAACTTTAGTATCACAGCCAACATTTGCCTCGCCGAAGCTATTTCTGTACCAACGTTATCTTTATGTTCTTACCATGTCAATCGTTTGTGGTGCGAAGCTTTCACTTTTCCCTTACCTTCAAGGCTACTCGTTCCATGTTTTACAACCACTGGTAGTTCTCACCACTACTGTTCTTCTGCAGCAAAGCAGAAACCCTTTGCTAGACCTCAGAAAACCAACAAGCGAGAAAGAAAACGCAACCAAATATTACGTCGGTCTGGAGGAACGATGAAACGGCAAAGAAAGGAAATCCGGGACCCCGTAAACGAGACGAAACGCAAAAATAAAACGGCAAAGAAAAGTACTACCAGTTGCACACCTACACAGCCACAGCCACAACTCAGCATAGCCAAACACGGCTCCCCGGCCGGGTGGAAAGTGAAACTGTATTCTAGCAGTTAAGCAACGAACCCCAACGAAAGAAGCAAAGTAAAAGAAAGAAGGGGCGAGAGCAAACCGACCTCACACGCTCTTCTCGGGTTTCCACCGCACGGTTTCGAGATTCGTTTCGTGTTCTGGCAACTGCTGTAGATCCATCACCCATGGCATGCATCCGGTTCGGTTGTGGGGTGTATTTTTATGGTACTTTCGCTTTCTGGTACACGGTGTACTCGCTACCAGGCACACCAGCAGGAATAGTTTGTGGTTTGAAGCGAACAAGAAAATCCGAGGAACAGGCTGTAATAAAATTGCAACATATCCACCGGAAAGGTCGACGCTGGGGCTAGACGTTGATGGCGATCGTAAGCAACGATTGGCCCTTGAAAAGCGTCAAAAAGAAACGATCATATTTGCTTGCTTGGTCGGCTAATAATTCTCTGCAAACACCGGTCGAACGTTTGACATTCATCGTGCTACATGGAGTAGTACTACCGGAACGTCTGTGTATGGGCTTCCGTACGGGAGAAAGTGAAATACTTAGCACCCACGATATTGTTGTAATTGTTGCTGCTGAAGGTTGATGTTTCCGCACGTCGACTCCAGTTGCAACTTAGTCACAAAATGCCGCGTGAGGAAGCACCAAACACTTCCATCTGGCCGAGTGACGCCATCGATCGCTTGATGCATGATTCGTGTTCCTTTAATAAACATCCATGTGCTGGTGTTTTTGATTCTGTTTCTGTTGCCTTAACTGGCAAGTTCCGGTTCGGAGAGTTTTCTTTTCCCTCCGCCTACTAATAACCAGCACTGGGCACTGAGTTTTGTTCCGTTACTGCAGCGAGAGAGAGAGAGAGAGGGAGAGGGTTGCAGGAACGAAGCTAAACGAAGTCGACCGTAGGCCGACGGGAAGCTGTGTGCTGGGCGGGCAATGTGGAGCATTGAGGGGAATGCAAAATAACTTTCACTTTACCCGGCACGACCGTACCCCGTGCAGGGATGAAGCAGACAATCCGAGTGTACGATTGTACTGTATTGCACTTTTTTGCAACCAGAGCAGATCGTGTCGTATGGGGGCGGTTTAAAAGTGAACGAGGCACACAAAAAGAAATCATTGTTCACGATGGTAGGGTCGACAGTGTAGAGTGAGGGCTCGTAGAAACGTAGGGAAAAATTCATATGCTCAAAGTGAATAATTGAAGGTTTTTGGTCAGGGGAGTGGATAATAAACTCACTTATTCGGTTAGACTTGTAGTACAGCAAGTTGAGAAGTTTTTTTATAAAGAAAATAGCAGAAGTATATAGATTTTTTTTAATGTAATAAATTCCTAAAATACAATGATAATTCCTGATAAATGATAATGACAATGATAATTGAATAATTCCTAAAATGAATGATTCTTGTTCTCTTTACTTAACACAAAACATAATAATAATAAAACAACTCATTTAACAGTTTATTGATGGTTATTTTATGTTATTCATGCATCCAAATAAATTGCCATTTGATGTGAAAACATGCCTCAGTTGACGGATAAACAACTGTTTATAAAATCAATTGTTTAATTTTGGAATGTTCTATTACAGACTTCACGATTGGTAAACCGGGTCAGTAGTATCATCCGACACTCTGCTCCGTAACGTTTATCGTCTGTGGGCCGTTGCCTTAAGCTGTTCACTCTAATGGCTTTTGCTTGCCTGGTTTTTTTTTTCGATGGTGCTCTACCCTCTATTTATTAAACTTAATTAACCCAACAGTAATGGTTTGCCACAGCAAACCCTGCAGATTAGTGGCCGGACCACCGGTCCTATACTCTCATGATGCTTTATATAACTGCACTTGAGCGTGTGCACGTGGTGGAACTAACGCACACATTCGTTGAATCGGCAATTCAATCGACTAACTGGCTAATAGCAGACGCGATCCGCGGTGCATTCAGAGCCGAAACAGCGCGATCACTGATGATAGTGAGAAAGCGCCCTGAATTGTGTGCGGGTACCGTTTTTGGATGGGTTTTCCGTGAAGTCCATTACTTTTGATGCTTGGCGCCGATGGTTTGGAGGGTGATAACACATTGCAGCAGAGTGATTTACCAGTTGGTGATTTGTTTGTGCGGTGTAGTAACCATAAACAGATAGTATGGATAAGGTTTTGTTTTTCTTTTCCATAGCTTCATGTGTTAGTTTCTATTAGATAAAACTTAAAGCTATTTGAAACAAATCATGATATTTTTAAGACTTTAAGAATGTGTTACGGGTAAACAGGCCAACAACAGATTCATTTTCTTTACTATTCTCTTGGGTGGTACAAACATTAATCTTCGTTACAATTCAATTCATAGCCGATTGCCTATAATTGCTCACTTCCCATCCGGCGTACCGGTAGCACGTTTACAAATTGCTCCATTTTCAATACCTTCCGAAGCAACCGGGCAACAATCTGCCGGGACGCACGGTTCGAAAGAACAAATTAATCAATCGATTGTTTTGCGCCGCCTTTTGTTCGTCTATGAGGGGAAACACACAAACATAATTTGGTTCATAGATTTGCTACTGTCCGAGTATTTATCATTCCAACGATACTGCATCATACGTTGGTGTTGATTACTTGCTTCAACATATGAAATTTAATGCTAGCAAATCGAAAATATTGGAGAAAGTAAAAAAAGAAAGAAAAAAAAATATTTGTAATGATCGTGTTTCATCTCAACGAAATCGATCGAAAATTCACTTTCAGCGGACAAATTACACCAGCTCTTTCATATGATAATCTACCAAGCTTCTTACCGACTACAAATGGTCAATTTTGCTAACGACTTGAAATGAAATTTTGTTTTCGAATAACAATTATCACAGCTTTCACAAAATGCTGTAAATGATCCTGCTGCTCAGCGAGACGCACCAGCCACATCAGCCATTAAGGATCGAAAGCTGCCAACGCGCGGCAATGATCTCAGTGTTTAGCAATTTTTACTTTCGTTCAAATCGAAACCAGTTATTAGAGCCATGTGCGATCATTTTTTGGGGTATACATGACTGCGGCAAGGCAAGGTTCGTCGCTAGCATTGAAATCTTTCGATTATTCGGTTTTGTACAATGATCAGGTTGTCCTTTTCAACGATGTCTTTGGATTTTGCGGTTAAAAGAGAGCCGCTTTGTTGTACGTGTTTCTATCCCCCGGTTTCTTTCGGATATAAAGAACACCATTGTGATGTCACTTTTGCTTGTGTACTTCGTGCCACTTTTTCGATGGATACTTAAATCAGGTGACGAAACAAATTGTCACACCACTCGTAGAAAAAAAGAAGCAGAAACATAGCGAGACGGTGTTGTAGGCGCCTAATCGAACGCTGGTCGTGACACGTGCGGAGAAAGCGTTTCGCGTTTCGGAAAATGCGCAGCCTCATCCGTGTGACAGCGAATGTGCCGAACGTTCGCCCCATGAGGGAGCGCGTGACGGGCGACCATTAGAGTGGAGTGATGACTGCGTGATCCTCACCGAGGATATTGATATAATTTTCCACTCAATCGAGTGCGGTGAGATGATCCAGTTTGCTTGTGTTGGACGATCGATTTGAAAGCGTAGGAGCGTTCGTGTTCCTGTTCACCTGCTTCGTTTGGCAGTGAAAGTTCACTCCCTGTACTTGACACCCTTGGTACAAATGCTCCGCTAAAGTGGTATGAATTTAAATCGCTTGAGAATGGAGAACGTCATTTCCTTTGCTTACCACATCCTTCCCGCCTAGTGTGAACATTACTCATCAATTTACAACAATTTGATTGGCAAGACTAATGGATGACTAAATACCATCGGGCTGCATAGAAGTGGGGGGAAAGAAGACACTACAAGCCAAAAATAAATTCAATGAAAACGAAAGTTGACAGCTATTTCGATTATTCACACTAACCAAACCGATTGAAACTAGTCTCTGCATAATATAGTTGTAAATAGCAACGTCACATGAGCATCTCTCAGTAGAAATCATCTTACCGGCAGCGAATGCTTGTTATGTTTGATTCCATATCAAAGCCAATAAAATCGTGCCATGAAAATTCAAGTATTGAATGGTTTTATTGCACACCCAAATAGTCCCAGCTAGCATGTTTTCAGCTTACGTTTAGCATAATATTTGACTATTGGGGTAGAGCCATAAAAAACAATGCCGTACTGTGGATCGTAAAAACCAAAACTCGATTCCGCTCATTTACTGTCCCCTCTTTCGCTGAACTACTCGAATGAAAGCGAAAGCGTAACTGCTTACTTTCCCTGCCTTGTACATCATTCTGATTGGTATTTTCTTTTTACTCGTTCTAGGTAATAAACTGAAGAAGACGGTGGGATTGCAGTGGAGAGCGCGTGGTAAAACAAAACTGCTGGACCACAAACGGGAGTGCACATTCTGGTTGAGGTAATTGGTGGGAGCTTCTTTGTAGGAGTCATAAATCTCAGACGGCTGGAATCGAATCGTA
This sequence comes from Anopheles coluzzii, assembly GCF_943734685.1. NCBI lineage: Eukaryota > Metazoa > Arthropoda > Insecta > Diptera > Culicidae > Anopheles > Anopheles coluzzii. Next base: position 33,554,370 of record NC_064670.1, on the reverse strand, counting down.
GCAGGAGGCTTTGTTCTTCACTGTAATAGCTCAAATTGATAAACCAGGACCGAAGCCAAACGTCATTCGTTACTAGATCGATTAGATAACGTTGGAAGAATTTGTTTGAAATCTTATCTTCTTGCCACTCTGTTGCTGAAATGCACGCTAGCAACTGATCAATCAGAATAAAATCAGACCCAAAAGAGCGGTGAGCTCGATTAAATGCACGGAGGGTGGGAGCCACTTTTGATTGCTTTCCGAAGGCCCTTCAACTCAGAGATCGAAAACGGAACACAATCGTAAATCAATCAATCGAGAGAGAGGCCGTTTGATTTGGCCTACCAGATGCAATGGAATGGAGCTGAAGGGTAAAACGCAACAAATTAGAGTTAGAACAGCATCACTTCTCCCAGTCCAGTGGGAAGCAACAGGGAGCAGCACCCTGATATGCCAGCGGTCACTAAAAGCATCTGGTCCCATGGTGAGAGACAGATGGGTGTAGAAAACGAAAGTTGTTTACTTTTCCCAGCAGAAGAAATTCATTTTTTCTCAAGATACGGTAGAACGTTTCTTATCGCACTGGGATTAAATTAGGCAGGTTCCCTGCCAGGGTCAGAGCTTCTGCAGGGTGTGGAATTAATGATAAATTAAAGAGCACTGATATCAGAACAAATTAATGATAGAGAATGTATGAAATTATTTCTTAACCCGTCATTTGTCGGCGGCAGTTGTCTTTATAGAAATTAATTGAATGCAATATTTTTATGCATTGTCATTTAACATATTTTAAATAATAACATTTTGAAACACCAATGATTTTGTTTCAACTTTAAACAAAACCACTCATCGCGTTCTACTAGAACACGATATAAGGTTGAAGCTCAGCGCATTTCTCAGCGGTACAATGAACGATTGAAGTCTATCATTAACAGTGCCGCTTGGAGAAACTAATAAACTCTCGCATAATTACAACGCTTCTTCGCTCAGCTTTCCCCGAGCCGGAGACCAATCTCGAGATACCAAATCCCATTCCATGGACGTTAATCTCTCAGGTTCAAGGTGAAGTATGTGATTAAAGCGCATTACCGAGTAACTTACTATCCTATTTACCAATTTGTTCATCTGACGGTGCTCTCAAAACTATATCTATCGCTGCGTTCCACAGGGGATGGTGCGATAGAACAGAAAGAGTACAAAAAAAGAAACCCTTGAAACAGAGCAAGGGCGTTTGGGAGTTATTGTGCTTAGTTTACTCCATCTCTCGAACCGCAAACAACGGCGATTTGTGATCGTCAAAGAAGGTTTATCCTCTGAAGGCCAATGCAATAAAGCAATCGTGCCTTGAAATTGCTTCTCATTTCTCATTCGAATTGGGTAATTTTTCACCTTCGTTTGGGTCGAGGTGTTGAAAGTATGAGGATTTACTAGGGCAGTGAGTGTACGGAAGGGTTTGTATTTTGTGTTAAGAAAGGTCAGTCACATCCGCGACGGAGAACGAGCTATCATCCTACGGCGGGTCGCTAATGCTGGAGCATTGACCGGTTGATGAGCGATAAGATTTGAAATGAAATTCCACACAAGATTGTACAACTAAACGCAATTTATTCATTTTAGTAGCATTGCCTAAAATGGATTAGGAAAGAAGATTAAAACAGTATGCAACAAATTATTGACCATTTTCAAGAGAAACAAGAGAAACAAATCCCGATTCTATGCAACAAAGCTAGATGCTTTTGGAAGGGTTCGAACCGTTTTTGAAGCCGTCCATTGTGGTCCTATCTGTTGTCTGATATCATTCTCTCGCATTCGGTAGTTGGATGTTTAACGTAAACGAACGCTTCGGTGCCCTTCCGTACACCCGAATGGAATGTGACAGGGAGCCATAAAGTGGAATCAGAAAAGCAAATCACGACCGGGCACGCATCGGAACGAATATCTTCATTAGAATGCCGCGTATCAGTTTCACACCCGCTTAATCTGGCAATTATTTTATTAACTCTCACTTTTTGGGAAAGCCATTCTGATGGCTGCCAGTTGGAATAAAGAAGGGGCAAGGGTAAGGAGAGAATTGATCTTGGGATGACAAGTATGGGGATTGATAAACGTCGGCTTGCTTTCAGCTGTTAGAGTGCGTCCATGACCGCGAACAAAGGGGACGTTTTGTTTTGTCAGCTTAGATGTTCGGGTAGGTTGGGGTCGGTTCTAATACTGGTTCCAATGGAACACACTTGATATATTGACAGCTTTTATCGATAGTTTTTAAAAGGCTTTTGTTCAATGAAAAGTAAGATCGAGATTTCGGAGTTCAAGAGAGATCTTCATTCAACTACAACTCAGAAGAAAGATGTCGAGATTTTGTAAAGATCAAACCACGATCAACTTGAACTGTGAAAAAGAAGAGTGTTTTTTAGTTTATGGTACTCAAATACACAAAATGTAGCAATAAGCTTGCATAAATCTAGCTTCAGACTCAAAAGCATTCGCTTGTTAAACGACCATCATTCAGCCTTCTTACACTGATCGATAATACCGTTTAGAATGCAAGTAAGATGGCGGCTACATTGTAGCAATTCTTTAAAAATCAAAGACATTCTCCAATTATCAATAGATGACAAAACCTCGCCAACAAATTATACCGGTTCCCGTCTGTATGGCTCACAAGCCGTCCGGATTCCAGCACTTCCAGATAGCGCATAGTAAACTCCCGGAATTGAAGTCACGTTCTCTTTCTCGGTTCATTGAACCGTCGGACTGGAAAAGCGTTTTCTCTTTTGCGCATTGCCATTCGCTGTGCTGTTGGTTCGGGCAAACAGGTCCCCACCGGGAAGGTACACGTCAGTGTGCCAGCGGGTCCCTATAGCCCGGTCCATCATCCCAGAGCGAGAGGACTAAGCAGGCACGAGACCATGTGCCATTCATTGCAAGCGAACGAGCGAGAGAGCACGAAACTCAACTCACCGAGAAAAAACAACGTACCAAAACACCGAGGTGCAGCAGCTGTTTGTTGTAGCTTTCGTGTTAGAAGTGACAGAACAGGGACACGGGGCCGTTGCCTCACTGTGGGTAGTTTTGCCGAGTCACGAGTCAACTTGAAGCCAAGCGGGGCTGGCGGGTGTCCACCCTGGTGCTCCCCGTGGACCGTGGGTACTTAGCCGTAATGGGTTTGTGGCAGCTCGTGGCGGAAAGAAAGTGAGCGCGAAGCGTGTTTGGTGGACAGCAGATTTTTGTTGCTGTTACTGGCTGAACGCTGAAAATTGATCGTTCGAGCCAACTATCTCGAGCGCTGGCGTCTGTTGGCCAGCTTCAAACGATGATGATGATGATGTCGAAGGTCGGGTGAATGCATTTGGGCATACGCCGGGCCTCTAATGGGCAAACATAATCCAATGTGTCAAAAAGCGATTTCTTTCTCCCCGATCGAGTGGGTTGAGGAATCTCTCATTTAAGTGGGCTGGATACACTTGTCATGGCGTCAGCGGGACTATCGGGTTTTTTCTTCTTCTTCTTTTCTTCCCCGTCAAGCCATCCCCGCTATTGTACACTTCGAGATGGTAATGACTGATCGTACCGATCGGCAACACGCACCCTCTTTGAGCTGCACTTTAAACGGGCGTACGGGTCAACATTTCTACCCCGCCACATGTGTTATTGATATTTTTCTGCACTGCACTCGCCTAATCAGCGGCATCGGGGAGGAAGGTGGCAGCTTGGTAGCTTTTCGCTCACAGCACGGCTCTCACACCGATAGCCATCGTGCCAGCCTCATCATTACTGCCGTCGATGGAGCATAGCACATGGCATTGAAATTCAATCACCAAAACCCAAACCTTTCCCATCCCATTTCCGTCACTTTTCCGCTGGATCGTTTCCGCACGCATCGCGTTCGTGTGTGCGTGTGTGTGTATGTGGCAAGAGAGCGCCCCCTATCGTAAATCGCTCAAACGAGCGAACGAACACGCCGCGCACTAATTGCGCACCCGGTTTATCGACGCTTTCTTCTCCCAACTTTCTCGCAGCACAACAGCGACCACGAGTGGCTGGGCGCCACCTTTTGCCACAGATCACCGATCGCTGTTTGCCACCGGTGGCTGGCGTTTCTGGCCGGCTTTTGGAGCGCATCAATAATATATGTGAAACTTTTCACGGGACCTAATTTAATTAGCACGGCGAGCAGTGCGGCCACCCAATTACCAATTGAAAACGAGCGAACGTAAACAGGGGAGGGGGGCCTTCTGTACTGTGACAAAACGGTGGAAAAATGCTACAACGTAGAAATGGTAAAGCTTGCGCCTAAGCAGCGAGTTGAAATAAAGTGAGAGTTTAGAGAGGTTTGAGCAAGGTTGCCAACCAAAAAAAAGCAGCACTTTTAACTTCCAATTAAACAAAGGTTCATCGCTTGTTAAGCATTGCTGTCTTTTGATTGATTAAATCTGACACGGTTTACGCCTCTTGTTTGCAAATTGCACGCAACGTAACGAATGTATTTTGTTTTTGAAAAGATGAAAGATTAAACAAACTCCTTACGTTACTATTGATCCCTAGGGAAAAACCTCAATCTTATTGGAAAAGAGCATTTTTTTATACTTTCAACCACATCTTTCCACACCTTTTGGTGGATGAGTAGAAACCATGAGAGTCGCCCAGAAGGCGTGATAACGAGATACGGCTGCGAATGGACATGCATCATATCAACTAGCCCGGTCCTATTAGCGTGTAGCACTAGGAAAAACTAACCCACTGCGACAGCCGTAAAGTGCAAAGGGAGCAAAAAAACACAGTTTTATCCTATCAATATCCACGGTTCGAATGGCTCAGTGGTACGAATGGACACAGCCCATGGAACGACCGGCTCTGTGTGTGTGTGTTTGACTCGCATGCTACCGGATCGTTCATGCGAAGAAACTAGGTGAACCAGATAGGTAGGAAACTTCCTAGTTCCGAGTGGTGGAACGTGGACGAAACCTTGCCCCGCTTACCTTATCATCCGCCTTGCACCTTCACCGTGATCGCTTTCCGTGTCTTCCGCACCAATACACGCGGCGTAGATCAGGTGAAATGGGTAGCATTTTTCTCTGCCCCCGCTATTACTAACCCACCAACGAGCGGTGGTAATACATAACATAAGAAGAAAAAATCTGATTCAAAGAGAAAGAAACATCGATTTCCAAAGTCGGCACGATGATTTATCATTTCTATGGATACGGATTAACTCTTCTTTTGTTGTTATTGCTGTACCATTACCAATGCGACCATTGACAATTGTTTGATGAATTGCTGCGTGTGATAAAAAGGCAAAGGAAATTGCATTTCTATTGCCCTTTTCTGCTGTCACCGTAAAAGGTTCGAGGCTGGTTAATTGTTTTCTTGTTCCATTGTGTATCAAAAACAAGGAGAAAACAAATCATCATTATCGTTTCTACACGAAAAATAACACGAAGCAGAAGGTGTTGCGTATGTTTATAAACAATATTTTAAAAAGTTGTTCAAAATCGTCTTTCTCTAAGACATATACATTTGTTTTATGATAAATTGCCTCCTAAAGTAAAACCTCCTAAAACAATATACTAGAAGCTACAAAGTGCTTAAAGATAACACAAACTTGCCTGCCACTATCAGAATGGCTTTATTGCAGAATGAAAGTGAATTTGGTGTCGCCACCAAGCGATGAACCACTTTCGCTAAATATCGTCGCACGCTGCAGGCATCGATTACCCTCTCCCTATGCCTAAAGGTAGTCACAAATTGTGCGGGACAGGAAGCGTACCGGGTGGCAACCTACTCAACACCCGCGTTGAACAATAGGTGAATGGCCCATGGTTGTCACCCGCAGTGTTGCAGCGTTGGGCCTACTAACGTGGTCCCATTTATCACACCAAAAGGTGTCGAACCTAGCTGGTGCTGGTGTAGAGTTTCCATAAAATTTATGCAATCCAAAATTCGATCGTACAGAAGCGAACCAAATTGATCGTCCACTGCGCACGCGCTTGGTGCCGCCACCCGTTGCGATCGCGTGTGGTGCCGCGGTGACAAACACACATTGTTTGCTGTCAGCGTAGCGCATCCGTATTTGTGTTTGATTCATCGTGGTTTGTGTCGTCTTGTTTGCTTTCGCTATTGTTTTACGCGCAAGTGGTTAGAGTTGCGCAAATGGATGAAACTGTCAGGTGGATTTTTCGGGTCACAGGGCGCGCGTTTCAAATTTGTGTAATACGCAGCACTGCGTTGCGGTTGCATCACGTGCGCCAGACCATAGCAGAATTAGATTTTGTGCCAAACAGTTATGCATTGCGTGACCGTGTAGCATGCCAGCTTACCATCTTACGCAAATAAATAAATTTGGTATTTATTATGCAGCATGCGCCGTTTTTTGATTGCAAACTTTTGACGAAAGATAATAGCATCGATAAATATCCTGAAAACGAAATCAATGTATATTTAAGTAAGTTCATTTGGGATAAGCATCGCTTTCGTCACGTCCCGATCGGAGTGTAGCTGAGCTGGATCGGTTTAGAAAGTTCCAATTTTCACAGCAGGCTCGCCGCTCCCACTGAGTCCTGCTCCAGTTTCGCTCGTCCGAATGGCGCTACGGAAATCGTCCCACGAGATTTGAGGTACCGAAATGTGAAACAAAAGTGTGAGTGAAGAAAGCAACGTAAACCCAACAGCGCCATTCTCTACAACCCCCCGAGGGAGCAGCAAGATGGGGATAAAAATTAACCGAATTAGTCGGCATTAGCGTGCGCCGGGGTTGTGTATCACCTTGAGATCATGTTTTCCTTTAAATGCCAGCGGTTAACGCAGCGGCTTAACGAGAAGGTGGACCACGCTAAGAAATGTGCGGTCGACGAGCGGTCCCGTGGCAAGATGGAATGCATCTGGGCAAACCCGTTCGTGCTGCGGGACCTACGCGGGACAAAAGTGGGAAAAGTTTCACTCTCTAGACGCCACCGAGGCCGCTGAAGTTACTACTATCACTTTTTGGCGGACGGAGAGAGACTTAGGCTTGGCTGGTCCGTTCTCGACGTTCCTTATCCCGACGTTTCGCATCTAGGATCAATCAATCAACCTACACCGAACGGTGTGTTTCCGTTTTCCGGTTTGTCCTACTGTTCACCGTGTACCGTGCACGACACAAACCGTACCACTAATGAACTGCTCGAAAATGGAATGCTGTTTCGGAGGGCAAATCCTTCCGGGGAGTCATTTCGTGCTGTCGCATGCTGTTTTTGAAGTATGCTGCTGGTACACGCCTCGCTGCATAAATACTTCTATTCTTGGTTACTTATAATGAATCATGTTAGGCATGGGAGCTCGTTTGTTTCAAACTATTTCTAGAGGAAAGGAGCTTTTGATCGAAAGCAAAATGGCCGACAATTACAAAATCCGTTGAAAAAAACCAAATTATCAACGTACCGATTGTACCCCAAATGTAGCATCCATTTCCATCTAATCGGTTATCATCTTTTCCTTTTAAACCAACGAAAACGCGTTTCACTGATAATGACGTGCAATGAAAATGCAACAAAAATTTCCCCAAAACAAAAGCCCAGCATCAGTGAGGTTGATGCATTGAAAAGAAAAGTAAACAAAAAAAAAAGAAATACGAAACGACTCCAATCGATGGCGGAGTCAATGAACGAACGATTTCAATGGTTGCAAAGGCGCGGAACGCTTCCAAAAATAATGGCTAACTAAAAAGCAAACGAGAGTTGGAACAAAAAGCAGCACAAAATAAAAACTCATGCTCAAACTGTAACCGTAGTGGAGAAAAAAAAACGCACAGTCTCCGCTACCTGCCTTTCCCAAACAAGGCACATTAACTTTCATCTTCTACTCTCCGCGTCTTCTAATCATCGCAGCATCGAACACGCCCCGTCGCGCCAGCCTCGTGCGCAAAATGAAAGTGAAAATCCACGTGGCTTCAGGCAGTTTGGTACGCGGGCTGCCAGCCAGCCGTCTGTTTTCTTTTGCCCTCGACCATGCGCAATTGTGTGGTGCCGAAAAAGAAAAGCCTAATTTGGATGCGCGCCGATATGTTGCGTGAATTGGATGAGTTGGATGATCGTTTGATGGTATAAAGAGAAAGAGATTTACACACCCGGTGGTTACCGGTAGTGGAGCGTCCTGAGCATGGGCTTCATGTGTGAGCAAGTGTTGCGTGTGTGTGTTTTTGTGCGTTTAGTTTATGTGGTAGTTTTTGTTGAGTTGTTTTTTTTCTCTCCCCATAAACAAAGCACACTAAGCAGGGAGGAAAAAATAACAGTACCATCGAAAGCTGCTTCCGTTTGAGCGATCTTCGTTAATGGGTGCGAAGGCCGTGGCACAAGTTTCGCAGTTTCTCTCATAAGGAACAGACAACTGAATCGGACGTCAATGACATCGGTTGAAAGGCGGTAGCTTTCTTTGGGGGAGTTGGATGCTTAAGACTTGTTTTTTTTATGATCTCGAACAAAACTAATGAATTGATTCATCATCCCATGGCTGAAAGACGCGTGACATGAATAAAACATGGTAAAAAATGTGTTTTAATAAGTCGCCCGTTGGCGTAGAAGAGGCAAAAAGAGAGCAGACGAATATAATTTTTAACAGGATTTCTACCAGCTGTGACAAATTGTTGATTTATTAAACATAACGAGCATATCACTTTGATTGGTGAAGTGTCTCTAGATGGAAAATGGAATTATGATCTAAAGCTATTATAAAGTTATTACAAAACGTTTAAGAAAATTGTATAAAGGTCGTGAAACAAACGTAGATTGTTGTGAATGGCAGAAAAAAGTATTTATTTTAATTTACACTTGTTTAAAGACACAAGAAAGTAACAATTTGAGTGATTTCGGATGGGCTAGCTTTTTTTACCGCTTTGTAATCATCCTTCCTGTGCTTCTCTCAATTATCAATCCCCTTTGCAATGCACTCAATGGAGGAAATAGACAAAAAGCAATGCATCAGTCCGGAGGTCGTTTCGGAAATGTCAATCATTGCAACGATTGGCTGGAAGCTAAGACACCTAAGAAGAGGCACAAAACACCCGGAAAGTGGTTGGAATGCATCATGCGAGGGAAGAAAACATCGAGTTGCAACTTCTCCAGCTTTTCTATTTGGACAAACAAAATTACAAATAATTGATTGACGCAGTGAGACGCAGGACGCGTTTGTTCGCCTACCATTCATTCTGCTTTGCTTTGACCGATATTCTTCCCTTTTAGAAAGGTTCTGCGGTCAATTGTGGTTGAGAAAATCGATTCTAAGTTTCGTCACGGAATTTTAAAGTTTGTGACATGGTTGGCACAGCATTGTAATCTCAAAGGCAAGATTAGAATGTACGCTATGCTATGAAAAGCAGATCCTCATGACGAGTTTGGTGCGTTACGGACAGCGTGAGATGTGTTAAGAGCTACTGGAAGAGCATTCTAAGAAATATCCATCGATGGTGCTAGACGAGTTGTTGGTATTTGATGGTACAATCAAAGAAACGTATACAGTTTAAAGGGACGATAATGATTCTGGGACGATATCACACCGAGCTGTCGAGCTTCGAGATGCTTATATTCGAATTCTTTTTCGTTTCAGGTATGGCCTACTCAACTGCAGACAGGAGCGCATGAATCACACTAGCTGTCTTAATTGCGGTAGTTTTTGAAGCATTTACCATCCTCTGGATTGTGATATATTAAAAACTGTTTTAAAATTTAAATTCATCAGGTTTGTTGCCTACTTTCTTTTGCATACACATCATGCATTTCTTTTGATGTACCTTGATTTGGCAGCACCGCATGCGGGTTGATGAAGCTGCTTAGCAATTGCTAAATGAACAAAACACTTCGCCGTTCATTAACGCTTTTGACCCCAAACAGCGAACCACTATTAGCATATTTTTCCTCACTCTCTTGTTGTGCAGGAGGTTGTGCATGGTGGAAATGATGAGCACATTTTCCGACCACCCCTACCAGAGCTGCAATGCTGCAAACCATGGTTAACTAAGCCTTTTAAAACAAAAATCTAAATCGCACACTTTCTAATGGATTAATGGCTGCGTTTGGCTTGCTAGATTGTAACGAAGCTCATCAGCGCAAAGTTGATCGTGCGAAACCGTGTGCGCGGCAAATCCCGCGTTTGCAATCACGATCGCAAACGCTAACCTTTGCGATTTTGTTTTGGCACTAATCGTGCGAACAGTGTTTTTAAAAACTGAAATACGTTTTTTCTGAAGCAGGTTGTAGCTATCATTCACTTTCCCTGCAGTTCACCATGCTTAAACCGTTTGGTCATTTTCAGTTATTATGCGAATGCGTGTGTGTGTATGTGATTGTTTTTTCTTCTTCTCATTTGGTCGGACTCATTTTAAGTGCGTTTCCCATTGCCATTTATCGCAGTTCGATATTTGCAGGCGTGTTATCATCGGCACTCGATTGCTCGGTACGCCCGAACGCAGTAAAAGGTCAATAAAAACTGAAAGTTTTTCACCGCACTGGTGGTAAACGGGCAACGTGTGCCCCGACTTTCGTTTCTCCGATCGCGTTAGGTGATTGGGAACATCCAGTGGGAGAGCACCAAGGGGGGGGGGGGGGGGGGCAAGAAATGGTGCAGCGGAAGCGGAATCGATTGGATGCTGGATTTGCAGTGCCAAGGTTTGGCACGGACACGGAAATGCAACCACACGCACCCAGCGGAATGCAAGCAGGTTTTGCCACAAGCGACAGCAGCGAGAAACTGGTGCTACGCAGGCCAAGTGGGTCGTTGACCACGCTCACAATCGAACGCGTACGCGTCGGGAATGCATAAATTGTCGATCGGGTGCATTGATCCCCTTTTTATGCGCCTGGATGACTGGCGGCAAGGGAGATTAAAGGTGCAGAACATTTCCTACCGAATGGATGGACCACAAATGGATTACGCTTTTCTTGGAATGCTATGTTCCAGCGTGAAAAGATGAATTTAATTAACATGCAGCCGGTATCAAAGGGCGAATGGAACCGCTCACAGAAGGCAGCTAGGAACAGAAGAGCTCTTGTTGTTTTGTCAATCAACGGGGCGCGAGAGCAGTCCCAAACGCGCCACTCGATCAATTCGGGATCATACCTTAGCACAACTGGCACTCTCTCTCTCTCTCTGCACTATCTCGCCCTCCCTGCGGTCAAAGCACAGTGACCATGGCCCGATTTTAAACGGCAACCATCTTTTAACTTCCACCGACGAAAGCGTGACACGGTACGTACGGGCGTGATAAATGTCTCGCGCATTAGCCGCCAGCCGAAGGGCCATTACAACACCTTGCGCGAGTGGTTGCCTGTGAGCTTTAAAGTGGGATGACGATTCGCTGCAAAGCAGCAATATTCTGGCCGGAAAGCAAGTGGCTTTCATTCTAATTGCCCCCGGGGATTGGGGCAGCGATGGACACTTTCGGTGATGGTTTGTGGGTGCAGCACAATTGTTCGCCCGGACAAGTGGAATGAAAGCACTTCGTGCCCCGCTCGAGCGGTAATGCGTGATGTGGCATGTTTTGGGAAACACATAGTTTTCTATTCATTTGGTGGTTCAGCACGGCACCGTAATTTATCACCTTCAAGAGCAAAGAGCGATGGTTGCGGATGGTGTGTCATTGGCTGAGAACGATGTTTCTGGGTTATGATGCTATGTTTGTGGTACGATAGCAAAAGTGTTGTTTTTTTTCTCGCTCAATGCTCAATCGAGATGATTTGTTGGTGGGGTAATTTTTCATGCTCATTTGGAGGAATGGCGGGAAGCAGGAACATTGCTGTGCATGCTTGATAGTGGCTGATTATCCACAAATCATGATATGTAGCTTTTTCATTTATTTTAAGTGCACGAGCAACATTACTTTTCTCGAACAATGTTTGAAAATATATTTTCTAATTGTTTGTAAATGATCTTATTTTAAACTCGGTGCAGAGTTGTTGCATTATGTGTTCCTCCATGCACATCGTACAGTTTTGCCGCGTTGATTCGCCTTGTAACGCGGTGGCGATTGTAAATTTGCTCACTTAAGCTTGCTATAAAGCATCAATTTCCTGGTCATGCTTCCGTTGACGCCACCTCGTACCCAGCAGCACACTTTCATGCGGAAGAAAGAAAGACAAATCACAAACAAATCTCGATTCGAAACGTCTCGTACTGGTGGGTGAGCGCTGGTCCTCGTACGTGCCGACGCTAACGGTTTCGGCTTAAGACGATGTGCCACGGCCACGTCCGCACCCTTCATCACGCTTACCCACTGATGGTTGTTTACAATTTCACCCAACTGTTGTGCGGTCGGTGTGTCCCCTTCCTTTGCACTGTCTCGGCACTGTGCCGTCATCAAGATCGCGGGTATGCGATCTACGCGATCTGCGCACGGCCTGAATGGGTGTCATATGTACATAAAACTTTTTGTCTCTCTCTCTTTCCCTATGGTTTATCGCAGCCGCTCACCATCACACGAGCATCGAAGCGAATGGCTCGCAAACACAACGAAATTAACGAAACGCAAATATGGTGGCCCGACACAGGCCAGGGAGAAAAAGAGAGTGTAAAAGATAACCCCTTGCCAAGCCATCCCAGGTATCCCATTATCAGTGGGTCAAGTTTTCGGAACAGGTTTTGATGTGTGTTTTGTTATTTTTCTTTCACTGCCTTTGGTGAGCTTCGGTTGTCTTTGAAGCTGGACATGCAAAAGATTCCCGCGGAGTCGTCACCGTGACGTTTGCACAAGAAAGTGCATTAAAGGTCGTTCCATTAAAAATAAAAAAAAAAAGAACCAAACCATACGGTTCCCACTTCATGCATGGCAAAAAGCGTTAGAATAAAGATCCTCTCTTTTTGTGTGTTGGTACCGTCAGTGGTGAAGTATGGATAAAGACACAATTTAAATGCCTTTCACGTTAGCCCGTCCGGCGTTTGAATTGACGGTAAGCATTTCACTTTTTATATGTTTTACCTCTTTTTGTTTCGCTTCAACTTTACTTGAGTTCCTCAAGTCACTCAGACCGATTTCATGGCTATGATGGAGCGTACGATGAAGCATTTTCCTTGCTTCAAATTTTGTTGGACCATCACCATACTCTAATGCCCGTTTTAACGAGTTGCCCTTTTTTGGGGAAGCTTTGTTTTTTTTTAATTTAAATTTGACTGCTTCTATTTGTCATTTGTTCGGTGCAGTAATGTAGCGAGCAAAAGAAACGCACTCCACTGCGTCGGCTAACCTTCATTAGTTTCAGTGCTTGGTCGGTCGAAAAAGGAAACTTGATTGATGCCGCCCCAAACACATTAGCGTACGCGGGGTGAAAGAAATATTTTACGCATCATCGTCCTTGCAGGATGCAGGTTGAGCAAATGTGTACTGCCATGCTTCTGAATAATCACAATACTGTGTAGTGTCCTACTTGGGTGGTACACAGAGAGCGTACATAAATACCACCAATCAGCATCGGTATTGATCGACCGTGCTGTATACAAAGCGGATCCTTTATATTTTTTATTCTAATCATCAGGACAGTTGCGCAAGGGCAACGAGTCTACCCATTTGATGAAGCGTGAAATTGAGCGTAAACGAAACGTTTTCTTTTAACAGCATGCCCGCAATGTTCCTGTACCTTATTTTTCTACCATACACATTAAACAGTCACGCTGCCCTGCCGCAGGATGGCCGCCGCGTTGGTTAATGCGGGAACGAAAGTGAATCCTTTTAATACATTTTTAATTACACACCATACCTGTGGCTCCCGCATCTCGGGTAGACGAAAAAGGGACAAGAGATTGTAAACACGCCTGATCTAATCGGATGGCATCGCTGAGAACAGAGTATCGATTTTCATGCCACTAAAAGGAAGCACGCGGGAACGTGCATAAATTGATTTAAATTCCATTCTTCCCTGATCAGCTGAACTCATTGAAGACGGCCACTAAGTAGAGAAAAAAAATATCAAAACAAAAGGAAATGAGTGAAAAAGCACGCGGGAAGCGGCGAAGAATACTCTGATTTCTGTGCAGAGAGTAACAAGGCAAGGAGGGTTCGTCGCTTGTTTGACATACACCGCGCATTGAAGTTGTTTGTATCCTTTTCGGCACGGCAACGCCCCGTTTTGGCTCACCACATCAAAGCAACCAGTTGAGCGGTGAAGAGTAAAAAGAAATCAAACTCGTCAGTCTTTCTTATTCAGCGTTGTTCAGCTTCCTTAAACCCGGTGGGACGGTGGGACGGAAACTCGAAGCGCATCGTCATGCGCCAGCGTGCATTGGGATGCGCTTGCGCATACCGTAACCGTGGGTGAGCACAATAAATCAATCACTCGAGAAAAGGGTTCCGAAACCCTACCGGTATCGATTGCGTGTGTGTGTCTGTGTGAAGGAACGTGTGCCTGGGGTCGATCGATTCTCGATGGAGGAAGCGACGGTTAATGGTGTGTTGATCGATTCCTTGCGGGTGGTTTTATCTCCACGGGTGCACATACTGGGCCCACCTGCTACGGCGCACTGCTGATGAAGGGTCCGATCGTTGGTGTATATGGATATGACATGAGAGATTTGTCAGATACGTGAGAAATTTGTTCAATTTGCTGGAATCATTAGATGATGCTCCTTTATGCAACAGTGAGGAAATGGGAGACCAAAAATGTAACGTTTGGTGGTTTCTTACCTGCTAAGTTGTTTATGTGTTTTCTATATATTCAGTATGAGCCGTTCCGATGGCGTGGAGCTTGATTGTAAATATAATTTCGCTAAAAAAATCAATCTTTTCTTTGCCTTCCGTTTTGGAGCGTTAATACGATACTTAAATGGACGATCGACATTTCGAAGGCGGAACTGAAATTTAGTACAGCCTGTCTTTTACCTGCAAACAAACACGTTTGTTATGGTATCGTTGCTGGTTTTTTTCGGTACCATTCGCTGTATAAAGTGTAGTTCCACCAAAGCAAAGGAAAGTCGAGCACCGCTTTCTTCTGCGATGAAAACTCTGACAGCACAAAATAAAGCTTATTTATTGAACGACCCATCTGTGACATGCATCGGTTTGTGTCGTTTCCCCCCTTTGCTTTGGCTATGTTTATGCTTCCGAGTAAAGCCGACTGTTCATCGCCAGAATGGTTAAAGGTAACATTTCTTCCAAAGGTGTTGTTATTGGGGATGTGGTTTTCTTTTATGATTGTTACTTCTTTTTGTAAACGATTCCCGGTTCTGTGTGCTCTAATAGCAACGGGGAATAAAGGCTATTATTATATTCGCATTATCACATCGCACCTTTTCGACAAAGAAAGTCAATATTGATGCCGTCCTGGCGTAAATATTTCGTTAAACAATTTCCTTTCGAAATCGTGTTCGCTGAGCGCAGCGTGGCTCAATAAAAAACAGTGATTGGTGGTTCCAGCAATATTTCTGGCTCACAACGCACAACATCCGTATATATTGTACTGTTGCGTACTGCGGAACCCCGCGCTCAGAATGCGCTTGATCTCTTCCGATCTGTGCCGTATCGCAAACTGGTGCTTGCAATATGGTACAATTTTATGATCGAACAAGAAATCCGTAAATACTTTCGCACTGCAAATGGGAAAATAAAAACAAGCCAGTTTCACTTTTTTGTTACCCCCCAAAATCGCACATTTCTTGCCGAGTCTGGTGATTTTGACAGAAAGAATCACCGGGGAAAGTATCGCAGAAACCGAAACGGGCGGGAAAGAAAGAGCTCTCGCATACGAGTTGTCCCAACACCCAAATGCAACGGTGAAGCACGGGGCAAACATACGCAAACAAACGGATCCCTCCCAGCGTTTTGGAATGCGCTCTGGTGCACGAGAGGCTTGCGGTTGCATTATGAACAATCATCATTAGCAGGCAAACCCCTGCCAGAGAAGCGATCTCGATCGCGCTCGATCAGAAGCAACTCGTCCGGTTGCGCTGTGGGCTTGTCCCGTTTCAAGGTTGGTGGTGTGGTCCATTTTTGCGGCCCATACGCAGAGTGTCTCCAGGACAGACGAGAGTAAGCAGAAAAAAAGGGAACCATCGGCATCAACATCGCCGCTAAACGTCGATAATTAAATGACAGGTTTAATTTTTGGCTGCCTTCACTTCCGTCGTTCGCGGGGATGCTATTGGGTTAAATTAATGCTGACAAATAACCACGAGCTGTTGTTGGGGTGCCGACCCGGGGCGTTGCTTTGTTGCGCTTTGGTCAGCTTGGTTTTTTCGTTTATGCTGTTTTAAAATTTAAAAGGGCATGGGCTTTTTTCGGCTTGGTGTGGTCATTTTTTATTTGTTTACAATCATTGAAGTCTGAGCAAAGTATCCAATTCGCGCTCACAACCTGAATGAAAGACGTGATGGAATTTAAAGTCGTGAAAATCAATCACTTATAATTGTTCTGCTTTGCTGTATGACACATATGAATTTTGGTAGTGCAACGTATGTCCAAGTATCAAATACAAAACCAATCCTAGTGTAATTATTCATTTTTATAAAAATAAAACAAAACCATCTGTACGTTTCTCACTTTGTTTCAATTTGTAATTGGGAAATTACACATCCCTGAATCCACCCAGATCGCGACAGCGACAAACCAGAAAAGAGAGAAGAAAAAAAAAGCCATCCAAGGCACCAGATCCAATTATTGTCCACCTTGTTACTTCCTTCCACCCCAGCGAGCTCTCATCTTCGAATACACAGTTTTTTGTTGTAGTAAAAATTTTGTTTCCACCATTTAATAACCACACCGTTGATAAGGTGCACGAAACAACAATAATTACGCACTCCGCCGCAATAACAGCAACCACAAAAAAACGCTTCGGAACACTGCCCGGATCCAAACCAAACTGCGGAAGATCGAACCCAGGCAGCAAGCGACGAAAGGGGCGCCGCACCGCGTACGATACGTAATGATCGGCGCTGAAATAATTACCCCGATCCCCGGATCCCCTCCCCTCAGTCGGGTTCGGATCGGTTCTTTTATCTTGCAGCAGGCCGCCCGCCTGTGACCCACATTCGCAGGCCGGTGGTCTTGTTGATGTTTGCGGTGTGTGTGCTTCGGTGCCTTTACCGAAAAGGTGCAAGTGCCGTTGACCGGTGTCTCGATTGCACGGGCCACCATCAGCAGACGAAATCGACGATAAAAACACGGCGGGACCGGGACCCGTAAGGGAAAGTGATGCACACGGGGTCGCGAAAGCAAGGATCAAAGGGACAAAAGGGTTATCCATCATATGATATGGGTTACAGGGGGTTTGCTGGAAATGGTGCGATCTGTTTCGAGCAAAAGCCAATTCAACGCAACTCAGCCCCAAACGGCCGAGGGAAAGCCGTCGCAAGGAGCACGAGAGAAGAAAACAAAAAGTGTCTAATCATCACTAAAACTGTGCATCTACCTGCGTTAGTAATTTATTTCACTAACCTTTTACGGTACGTGCGAGCAAAATGTTACAACCATCCACCGTGCAAGCTTTCTCCGAATAATGGGCAAGCGCTTGCTCGGTGGTGCGTCCGTGCCGTTCAGAAACTTCGAGAGCGTGAAGTGCCCGGCGATGAAATCATGCACGGCGAACCATCATAATTCCATTACATCTATTGAGCAATTTCACCCCCCAAAAGAGCAGGACGTTTCGATGAGTCACAGGAAGCCAAAACGGATCTTCACATCGATCCCCAACCGCTCGTCCGCCCCCGGATAATCACGTAATGGAAGTGACGCAAAGCTTCGCCACTGCCCCGCTAGGCCCATCCTTGCCGAGCGATCGACAGCATTTTTGCGGAAAGGGAAGTAGGTCGTGGTCGGTCTTGTAATCGATCACGTGAAGGGATTTTTCCAAAGCGTGTAACCAGAGCGCCCCAAAAGGGAGGGCCACAAGGAAGAGAGAGAGAGAGAGAAAGAGTGCAAGAGGGAAGGGAAGAAATTAAAAGCAAACGCCACGGCGCCACGATCTTCTTTGCCCCGGTTGTGATCATTGTGGTAAAACGTTGTTCAATGAACGCACGCTACATCCAAACAGTCCATGGTTGGTCGAGCTTTGTACAGTCGAACAACAGGCAAACAAGTGACGTGCAGGTCGTAAACATGCATCCAGGCGCCAAATAACCCACATCCGGCTCACTAGACGGTATCCGGATGCAGGCGTGGTGAAATTATGCAAGCCATACCGGCCTACGCTTGTCGGTTGACCTGTTGGGGAGCGTGTGCAAAAAAACCAACAAAAAAAACAGTTTATAGGACACAAAAGTGACGGAAAGTTAAACATGTCGTTCAAGGACAGAAGCGACGAACCTGACTGCGACAGTGAAGGTAAGAAAAAGAAAGTCTTACTACGTCAGAAAACCCCCAGTCTGCTTGGTGTTGATCCCTGATCCCGGATGCGCACACGTTGGTACATCCTGATTGAAGGTTGTCGTTGACAAAAATGCTCTCAATTTCTTCCGCCAAAGCGTTGTACCTTCGTGCGGAATACACAATTCACTGCAAATCTATTTGCGAAACCATTTGAAATTCCTAGGCCAAACACCCTGGGCGCAGCATCGGCCGTAGATCCGACCGAACGCACAACTTTCTCGTTTGAATGATTTATCAGTGCGCAAACATCATCACGATCATCATCATCATCATCTTCGCCACGTTGATTTGAGAGTCTCGTCAGTTAATAAAAGAAAACTGTCTATAAAAAAAGAGCGACAACCTTCCCCCGACCATTTTGCTGAAGGTGGAGGAGGTGGCTTTTGGGGAGTTTTCTGGAATTCGATACCATCCCCTCGATCTCCCCCTCCCTTGCGACGGGAGTTACTTTGCGGCGGAGCACCAATGGTGCAAAAAGGAAAAGAAAAGAGCACCACCAACACGGTCACTCACGCAACGAAAATGAAAGTGAGATCACCCGGCAGGGTTTGAGTGTGCTGGGGGCGATCCCCTCGATCCCCCCCCCCTCGCCAAACGATACATCTCAACCCCCACCCGCTTCTTAGCCTGCTCGATCGAGTTTCGAGAAAGTTGCCCTCACTGCCCAGTACCGCTCACAACAGCTCACCCTCAGCAGCATCGCTTGCGAACCTTCCCCTCCCAGTTTAACGCTGCAAGATAAAGCGGGAGCAACGGGGATATTGCTGCACCTTTCTCTCTTCCCGTTGTTACTTTTTTGCTCTCCACCGGCAACACCACCACCAACCAGCAGAGAAAGAAGCTGCACGCAAAACGGATGAGTGAAGGCCGCACGGCGAGCACACAGCTTTCCACAGACAGCTTTGCTGCGCGTGCGTTGCTCGGTGGAACGGGCGGTTGTAGTACTAGCAGTCAAGGGGGGAGAGAAAAGAAAGTCTCGTCTCGACGACGACGACGACGACGAACGAGAGCGAGACAGAGGGAAGGAAAATTGGAAAGCAAGCAAGTGGGAGCCCCGGGCAGGCCGGCGTAACGGGCACTCAGCGCATGCGGCAAAGCGCTCGGCACGGTGCGCACCGGTCGGCCAGCGTTCAGTTGAGCGCTACTTTCGAAACGCGACGGTCGCAAACGGAGCAACAGCACGGGTGGTACCACAGTCCGCGAGACCGACGTCCGGAATCACGTCGGCGTCCATCCAGGGAAACAGAGATCGGGTCCAGTTGCTGAGTTTGGAGTGCTAGTTTAGTGCTACCGCTTGGTGGACAGGTCGTACGGGTTTTGTGCGTGTGCATTTGTGTACCGGTGCGTGTGGGGCAGGGGCATTGGAGGTGTTTGTGCTTGATTGTGCCCGAGGCTAGTGTGTGCCGTGTAGCAGCGCATCAACGCAGTGGTTGCGAATGTCCACACCAAACCAGCGAGCCTGTGCTTTTACATGTTAAAGTGTAAGTTGAAGATCCCCGCAACTGTGGCATACAGTCCCTCCGCCTTGAAGGTTGAGTTAAGCGATGAAGCGATTGTTAGGCTCGATCCGTTGACGTTAATCCCGTTTAAGACGCTCGTACTAATGCGGGGCCTCGGTTGGCAGCCGTTTAAAGCACCATAAGAAATCACGATCGATCGTGAACGCATGTGGTGAGGTAGTAGTGAAAATACACTACATTCTCCCAGTGACCCAGATATAACTCTCACACCGTTTTTCCACAACAGTTGCAGCACGGGGCGTCGAGCGCTGCTTTTCGGAATTTTATTACATATTTTTATTCGGACCGCGGGCAAGAAACGGCAAACAACAGCTAGTTCGCGCATGTGATGCGTATCGAAGCCCCGAACCAAAACGGTTGCGAGTAGCCGGTTGCGGATGTAGTACACCTGTAGCCTGCACACGCGTGAAAATGGACGGGCAAAAAAACGGTTCAAAAACGCGCAGTGTAAGAGCGGATATTATCTTGCGCAGATGCGTTGGAATTGGTTCAAAAATGGTTGATGATATCCTATTTAGCAAATTGTGTGCTTGTGTGTTTGTGTGTACATGAGTGTATCTGTGTAGTGAATATTTAAAACGAATATTTTGAAGGGTTTTATTGACGCTGATGACTAAGGACTGAATATTTCAACAAACAACAGTATTAAGCTAAAGCATACCCTGTGACTTGTAATTTTAGTTCTCTGTTACTTTAAAGATCAACGATCGAATGAAGCAGTAGTGAAAGTGAAATATTACCATGCTGCCTTTTCGAAATTTAATGAAATTAAAATCCTCGGTCATATTGCGCCGAACGCTTGTACTTTGTTGAGTGATCTTTACTTTCTTGACAGTATGGCCCCGAGGTCAAACGCTGTGAACTATGGGGAATAACTGGCCCGAGAAAACAAATCTTCCATGCCTGTCCGCTACCAAACGTCAGCCAACCACGTGAAAGTGCCGTTTCCGGATGTGTGCGCAGGGATTTTTTTGTTCGAAATTTCATACCGATCAATCATCAGTCCTCCGTTTGGTAGCAAACGTGTAACGACCAACATCCTCTCCCTTCGACCAAAACACCTGTAAAATGTAGAACATACAATGTTAAAGGCCTCGTTCCCCTCCGTCTGAGCAATATGATGGATTTGTGTGATGTGTGAAAAATGGTGAAGCGGTGAAAAACTTCGGACCCCGAAACGATCGCATTATTTAGGATTCAAACGTAGTGTCGAAAGGAAGGTTCGATCGTGACCGCGTGACCGTGTGTATGTGTGTGAAAGTGAATGAATGGCAACTGGTTTCCAGTGGGGTGCAGTGCAGCGGAACCGGATCTGCTTGGGACACATAAACGCACACACACGTTTCGAGCGCCATCCCGGCAGAGTGAGCTTTTTCCCCAGCAGTGGAGCAGCACAGCCAATGTCCCGATCGTGAAGGAGAAAGTAGACACTACGGGGACGATTATCTTTGCTCAGTGGTTAGCAGCGCTAAGCGTTGCCTCCGACTTACAGCGTAGCGATTTTAAAATACAGCATCGAGTGTGTGATTTTAAAATACAGCATCGAGAAGAAGATGAAAAATCACGCACACCACAATTAAACTCCAAACAGCTCAATTAGTTTGTCCGCACTTGTTTTACACCACTCGGTCATGATTCGGTAGAAGGAATAAAAGGAAAGCTTGGTTTTCCGTTCTTATCCGTGCCAAATCTCGCCGAGAACCGTGCAATGAGCTGCTGCAAAGTAGCATAAATGGTAGCATAAACAGAAGCGGAGAAAACCGCTAAAGAGCGACTGGTAAAAAAAGTGTGCAATAAATATTCGGGCCTCTGGGTTGCCCGTTCCAGCTGGGGCTAATTCCATCGCAGTAAATTCCGCGGTTGCCTGAGCCGTTTCGTAGTTTGGGTTTCGGCGTGTGCATCGTAACTTTTGGCGAATTTGTGTGATGGCCTGAGCCCATTACGTAATTTGTCGCTGTCAAACCGTGTTCGCCGTTTCCGTTGCACGGGTTCAAAGCTCGTGCCACACGGTGGCAAGTAACGCACCGGAGATTTACCGTTCTGTAGCGGAGCGTCTGATGCCGTGCCTTCACGAAACACCCTGAGAAGAGGAGAAGCGTGAAGGTTGCGTGGCGTTGGAAAGGGGATCAGTTTTTTTGTACGCAATGACCATCATGACGCACATACGGAAAACGATGGATTAAGTAGGACGGCTTAAGCGCCTTTGCGTTGCCAATGCTTGATTTGCGATACGTAAGCTTCGGGACACGATTCTGCTAACTGAGTGTGTCTTTTAGCGCGTTTAAGATATGATGTTGTCACTTTCGGAAAAAAGGATTGTTTAACACGGCGAAAGCTTAACCGAGCTTAGCTTAATAGTTTGAATACGGATAAGATTAAAGGCATTTTCAGCTGTTTTGTTGGATCAAGCTTAGCGATGTGTGATAGAAACGCTTCCATATTTCATATCCATATAACCAGTAACTAACTCTCCTAATTTTCCCATTTTTCTTCTTACCTTTCCCAGATAACGGATAAACTGTACCAACTGCTGCCATAGACCGTTGTAGTGCGATATAGAGGAGCGAACATTGTGAACGAAAAAGTAACCGAACGAAACAGGACGTCCGCAAACGAAGCGGCCCTTGCAACAACAAAACAAAACCACGCAGCAACGAACTGCGAGCACGAAAAACTCTGCGACACGAAAAAGCGAACGAAAAAACGATGGGCAACCGAATGCGATCCTTGGTCGCGACGTTCGTGCTACTATTCACAGTACTCGAGGTAAGTCGGGCTATGGGATCGAGACGAAGAAATGTCCTTAAGGCAATCATAAGGTTTGAGCACACCACAATACTCCTGGTGATGTATTTCCTTCCCGATTGGCTTCTTTCCCATCGAGACAAGCCAAAAGCAAAAACGCTTGCTGGAAAACAGTCCGGCCTATCGGAATGAAAACGAAAAACAACACATGGCAGCTTTCCACCCGGATAAAAGGCGAACGATCAACAGTTATGGTGGCTCGCTCGCTTGCTCACTCGGCCGCTCGCGTCCGTGATAGCCGTGGCTGGAAATCGTTATTTATAATTCGATTTTTATTTCCAGCACATTTCGTTTTTTTTCTTCTCTTTTCTTTACTCCTTGCACCAAGGTTTAACAGCCTGGAAGGTGCTACCTGTTGCCCTTTCGGCGATTTAGCATTTAGCTGCAATCAAGGCCTTGCTTCAAACTGCGCCGCTGCACATTAATGTGCGGAACGAACTCAATGAGAGGCGGGAGGCCTTTTTTATCCCTCTGCTTCTCCCTTTCTCTCTTCATTCTCTCTTTCTGTAGAGATGGCCCAGTTTTACACAGATTTACTGCATTGAAGAAGAGTGAAGAAGAGTGAAGAAGAAGAAGCAGGAAGGGTTATCTAAAAGGTTTATTAAAACCGCTTAAGAAACGAAGGTTTGTGTGTAGGTAATGTTGGGCTTCTTCTCTCGGAATCCTCACAATTATGCGCAGCAGGAAGTGCGGCGCATACAAATCATAAAGCAAGACGTAAACAAAGTGCCACATTCGGAGTGAGATGTAAATTTAGGTAATTCCGTTCAGTTGCGTTGCTATCATTGCGTTGCGTACGCAGATCCTTTCTGTTCGATTGCTGGAACCATCACGTAACGCGCGTACGTACGTTTCCTAGTAACAATTAGCTGTTGGTACGCGAAGAGTGTTACACTAACATAATTCGGCACTTGCGCTCATGTTTCTACGAAAAGTACACCATGTATTCGTAATGTCTGTCGGATCAGGTTGATAAGCTAGACAAAGATTACGTGAGGTCATAATGTGTCTTATGTGATCGTTATCGATTGGACGAGGCTCTGTGCCGCACACCGTCGTATCATATCGATGCAATCAAGCCGCGTAACAAAGTCAAAAAATAGAAGTAGAGTAACGACTGGGCAGTATTGTAATTACAGGGTATGTCTGTGATGGTATTTTCTCTATGCATGGCGAATGAATTTAAATCATTTTACAACTAGAATATGAAGTGTTTTTTTAACGAACTAATTGATTTTATGTTTTATATAACAAAAGATACATTATGGTAGAAACAGCAATTCAAACAAATGTGAATTGAAGAAACGATCCTCACGATGATCTATCTCTCCGATATTTTAATGAGACTTTCATAAAGCTTACAGCTCTCATAATGCTAGTTAGAAAATCGCCTTGCTGACGAAACACTCGACACTGATGTTTTACTACCTGCTGTGAGCTTTTGAAGCAAATACAACTTTACCGAAATCCGGTGCACGTAATTGGTACACTTTACCGTCTTACCAAGCGCGCGAAAGTCAGTACCATTTTATTGCTCAAGCCCTCAACAGGGCCATAAAAAGCGAGTTCCCCTCCCCTTATAAGCTACAACAATTCATAAACTCATCAACAGCGCCAGATCGGTGGTAAATCGGTGACAAAACAAAGAATTATAATGAGCGCCGAGCGAAGAACGGTTAACCTCCTCTTTGGTGGGAAACGCTCGTTCGCCAAGGTCTTCGCTGCTCCTGCCAGGCCGGGGAAGTCCCAAACTCCGCAGCATACAAAACTTTCACCTTCACCTGAAACGCTTTCCAGTGCGCGATCCATGCGCGCCAGCACTATGCGGTTTGGTTTTCCATGCAGATTGCCGCTACGTGTGACATCGATCGTTCATACTGGGGGGCTGTTTTCCTTCACCACGTTCCCATCGCGCCGTAATAACAATGGAAGGTGCCGAATGATCGCTGCATTCCGAGCGATCGGCAACACTGCACACACCCTGCACGCACCCGGCAATGTGCACAGACAATCGGCACTCATTAAAATATAAAACTGCACTGTGCATTATTTTGTGTCACTTTCACCACTTTCAGCCATCGGGCGGATATGCACGTGCGAAAAGGTACAACTTATCTAAGGGAAAACTCTCACTACGACAGCCACAACAGTAGATGCACTCAAAGAAAACTCTTCAAAATGGACTTTAAATCGTCGCCAGTAAATGGGAGAAAATCGGCCCAGCCGACCCTGCCGACGGGATGAACTGAAGTTTGATCGTGTGCTGTGAATGAGCGAAAATAGAAGAAAAGTGGGGTTTCCCTTCTACAATTGCATTATTTTCGCTGCTTAGTTTTGTGTGCTACTTTCTTCACCTGCTTTTAATTGAATTACATTCAATCGGGAAGTCTCACTCTTAGCTGCCTGTGCACTTTTGAATGTTTTCATTATTTACCCTCTGGCAAAGTGCCGAACGGTGGCCGATTAGGTTACGGGAAGCAGATTAGCAGTTGCAATTTTATATGATGCATTATGCTGGGATCTTTGCATGTTGCCTATTCACCGTTTACAGTTTTCCATTATGTTTATCTCACGCAGCAACCACACGCAGCGCCAAAACACATCCAACCAGCTTAGCTGCGTTCGGGTATTGGAGAAAGAGTTTAGGCTTTTCCCTATTTTCTATTCTTCTTCTTGGCGTGTCGGTATTCAGTTACCCGGTTCTGCTCGTTACCTTGAGGTCGATTATTTGTTTCACCGCTAAATAGCGGTTTATGGGAAATCTCACCCAACTGTTCGGGCGTTCTCTCCATGATGAAACCCAAAAAGCATACCACGACAAGTGGATCGATGGTTCGTGTTCGCTTTGCTTTATCGCTTGTTTGCAAATTCTATCGGTATTTGGTTTACCAGTTTTTCACTGATTCATCTGAGGGAGGAATATAGGAATAGATTAAAAGAAAATGAGATAATTAGTGCAAGATTAGCACAGGCAAGCTTTGTTTTTAGCAATTTTTTTGCATTCACTTTGGCATTCATTTACGATAATTCGATGCAATTCCGCCATAAATCACATTTAATCAATCTTGATTAAGTAAATCATCGATTTTTCTTTCAATCTATCTTTAAAGAAGTGAAAAAAAGAATTGATCATGCGCATCGAAACGGCGGATATGATTATTTCTCCTTTTACATTTTTGTATCGTGCTTTCAACTTTCGAAACATCGAAGCAATAAAAATAGCCTTAATATGGTCTTAACATTCGATAAATAAGTCTTACCTTTTTATGGAATATCAATCCTGGCGGAAACAATGGTACCAGTTTCGAAAGTGACAATAAATAATCGGGATCGAAGGTAGCACGCACTAAACGAGGAACGGCTTCGAGGTCCTGTATTTTGATGCTATAAATCTTACCCAGATTTTACAAAAAGCTTGTGCGCCATAAATTGTTTTGCCCAAAAAACTAAAGAAATCGTATGTGGCGATACTCAAGTCTAGAACTGCAAAACATCTTCTTATCCCCCTTTTTTTTACTCGCAAGTGCGTTCGTTGAAAGGGAAAACGGGTTGTCCGTTTCGCAAGTTCTTCAACTCTTGCCTTTGCAGTGAAAGTGTACTGGCTCTCATTCAGAACAGCCCCGAACACTGTCTGGCTTCCCTGTCGTTGTCGTTTTTCTCCCTCGTGCCCACTGCCCATGGGAAGACCTGCTGGTGAGCTTCGACCCAGTGCAACTTACTCAATACGCCCCGATGCACCCGACTGAACCCGTTATAAATGATATACGATTACATCAGCATGACCTAATTTAATATCCGTTTGACCATCTGCCGCCTTTATCGGGCTTCGAAGTTTGGCTAATGTTTCAGATGACGCTATTCCGTATCCTTGTTCAAGGAGCACATTTGCTTATGGCTTGTTTAAATGGTTTGATGTATATCAAGTGTGAGTGGTGTAAGGAATTAGTAAAAAAAAGGCTAAAATGCTTATACTTTTACAGTCTTTAGAAGACGCGCATATAAATATATGAAGCTGCCAAACATCAACACACCACTACAGGTAGCGGTAACAGTAACGCATTAGAAATCGGCTGTTAACCGATCGCATCGGAGCAGTTCCGCTCCACAAACAATTGCTTTCCACGCTACAACACCGAAGGGGAAAAGCAAAGATGCAACACACGATCGTGCGAGCTGTTGTGTTACTTCCTTCCGTAGGAGAAAATTTGAAAATTGCATCCATTCGGAGTTCCCCTTTGGGCAGGCCCGGTGAAAAGCGCCAGGTGAAAAGCGCCAACGGTAGACGAGCGCCGGGTTTGGTGAATTTATTTACCCTTGCTCACCAGCTTCACAACATACAAGGCCCTGTAAGACGGGTGAACAAAACGAGCAGGCTCTGTAGCGCCACAGCCTGCACGACGGAGAAACGTCTTTCGTCTTTCCAGCCGCTTGTGATGATTTGTGAATCGTGTTGCTCGTCAGGGAGGGTTCGTCGCTTTGGCGGCATTTCGATCATCGGACGCGCGAATGTGTGTCCGCAAAGCCGTACGCGCCAGGGAGAAACTTTGCCCCGGCACAGCGAGAGTTTGTGAACTGCGACACTCACACAAAACTTTCACTTTGCTTTCCACTTCACGGCACGGGCCGCGGCTGTCGCTCGTGTCGAAATGGAAGCAATCGGCCGGGGCCTGCATGAGTGTGTGTTGCCACACCACACTCGCACAGGGAGTGTCAATACGGCGGGATTAGAACCGCAGCTTCATTCGGCAAACAAGATCTCGCCACAGTTAGTGGCCGTTAGCAGGCATATATGGCTGGAGGTGGCGTGTGGTTGCGCGCCAAACACCTGTCGGGAA
The DNA here is from genome assembly GCF_943734685.1 of Anopheles coluzzii. Lineage (NCBI taxonomy): Eukaryota > Metazoa > Arthropoda > Insecta > Diptera > Culicidae > Anopheles > Anopheles coluzzii. Next base: position 33,526,918 of record NC_064670.1, on the reverse strand, counting down.
GGATTGCGGGTGAGCAAGCTGTCATTCTTTGCCTTTCGCTGCGGCCATTTCTCTCGCGTCAAACCAAATCGACAAATCAAGCCGATGATCTTTGATTTATGATAATCCTTTATTTTGGCATTGGCCTGGAAAGTCATTAGCGAAGGCAGTTGTGTACAATGTTTTACTGAATAGACCATTTATGGGCACCTGATTGATGTTTACTTTCGATGGCTAGCAAGCCTGAACAGGACAAACGGTTGGGTTTTATTTTCCACTAACTCCTATTGATGATCGATCGTAGCAATTTTGATGTTGAATGCTAATTTTGTGGGCTTTCTTTTCATTCTTTCGTGGGCAAATTGAATGCTTGAAACTATTTCCCCTCCTTTTAATGTATTCGTCCAGTCCATTGTGGTACTGTGTCTTCAACTTCCGCCTTCCGGTCTAGGGCTGATGAAAATGATATCAAATCACCATCCCGCACCCATAACAAGCTCTAATCATGGGTGTTGATTTGGTTTTTAAACACCCCACCAAGAGTAATCTGCAATAAACTACTATTAAATCATTCACCAGCAATTAGCGTCCGGAATCGATTTTCGATTAGCGGGCCGGTTTTTGGATCGTGCCGGCCGTACCCAGGAAAAGCACTTGATAGTGCTCGATAGTCCGGTGTCATGGTGTGGCAGCTTTCAAAGGTCCACCCATCCGCTTATGCGTCTACATCACCGTTTTCGATCGTTCTTCGCACAACCCTTTAACGAATTTCGCTATTTTGGATACAATGACCCAGTTCCTATCGAAACGATCTTCCCCATATGCTTGGTGGTTTCGGCAGAACACATGCACACGACGACACACATGCACACCCTCAGCAGGGAAGCCATGGCCGGGCCACCCCGTTTGCAGTTGGGAAGGTGATCAGGACAGGAAATTAATTATTCCAACCAAGCCGCGGGTTTCACTGCGGTGGGCGCCGCCGCCTGTTGACCGCGGTGAAGGAGAAATGGATGGATCACTTTTTCTTTCAATCATGCTATCTATGTGATGAGGGTTGGCAGTGAAAACAGGATCGTTCGGTCATTTACACTGTCATTAGGGTAGATGGGGGGTTGCGAGACCACTGCCTATCGTTTGCACGATTGAGGCGAACTTTTTTTTCTCTCTTTCCTTTGCCTTTCTAGGACGAACTGGGTGTGTAAAAGGTAACACTGAAAGAGGAAGTACAGGAATGTGACAACCTATGGGCTCGTCATCAATCATGCTAGCTCAGTGTGGGATGGTGCGAAGCTTTTTTTATAAAATAAAAATCAACTGTCACATAATATAACTCTTTTGTTAAAGTTAAACATCAAATTCTCAATAATAGTCGTATTTATGTAGGTCACGCACTTCTAATTTATTTGGAAATATCTTTGAAAAGTACTTTCAATACAAAGAACTAACCGTTAAAATTCAAATTCGCAGTACTGAGTACTCAATTGAACTACTCCAAATACATAGACTAGGAAGATAAATAACATTTTCTCAATGTTTCCTGCTCTCTCGGCTCTTCTACAATGTAACTTCCTGGTCATCGTAATTGAATCACGGCACCAGTACCAGCACAGTCTCCATATGCTCTGTATCTCCTCCTCCTGCTAATGTAGGCCAATAAGTATGCAAATCCAACTCGGAAACAGCTTATTGATCGGCTGATCGATAATGAATGCAAACCCATCGCACCATTGACAGGCTCAAGCACACTCGGGCGCATCCATTGACAACTCGTTCGCTCGATCACTGATCGATTAGTCGACAGGTTAATGATCACTTGCCGGTATGGTTGTTTATTTAGTGAGCGTAACCAACCATTTCACTCACTTTTCACCCCTACAAGTAAGCGGGTTGGAGCAAAGGAAGAAAAAAAAAACGGCAACGGCATCCCTAATTATTTCCGATTCACTCAGCTAATTGACTGAAGGAAAGTATCCACAGAGAGGACACAAAACGGATTCCGAAAAAGTATAACTTCTTTTTTTTTGTTGCAAAACAACACAAATTGTACCGCAAATGCAACTTGCTGCTGCGCAAAGCAAAACCTGCCTAAAGTGATACTGATGTGTGTAGACTCGTTTTGCTGCTCTTGCACGACAGGTTCGGAATTTCTTACACTCACTCTCGCTGAAGGTGTCGACTACTTTTCTTAGCTCCCATTTTCTCTATCTCTCTCTCTCAAACACACACACACACTCGCGTGGTACGATTCCAATCCAATCAAAAGCCACGTCCACGGAGGGATTTAGCTATCTGTCACTTTGAAGCGCTCCGGAATTCCGGACACCGGCGACACTGCCTCCCCCTCAGGGACATTACTTTATTACCCTGAGCCACCACGAGGCAGTTGGCTGCACCGTGCGTGTGGCATTGGTTTGGCATCGATTCGATTCAGTTCGTCCGGCACTCGTCGAACGGTGCAGCGATGGGGAAGCAAATCGAAGAAGAAAGTGTAATGACGACGACGACGATACTAGCGTTTTCTAGGGCACACTGTCGAGCCTGTGCCCGCAATTATGACCATACCTGTCCGTTGGTGCACCGTTGGTGCACTTGGAGTGCATTTTCACGGGTGGGAGGGTGGGTAGGTTGTTTTTTTTTGCGTAAAACCGGAGTCAGCCTGTTCGATGCAAACGTATCGCAGAGTGTGGAGCAACATTGGCTACATTGAACGGGATGATATAGAGATACGGTTTTACGGTTGGATAAAAGACGGAGAAAGCGATTTGAATAATGCGTTGCTGAGTGGAATTAACCATCGGGAAAGAAAAGATTCACTAAAGGCCTTGGTAGAAAAGGAATCTGGCTGTAGGTTAAGGTTTTAGCGCTCAGGCTAAATCGCTTGCTGCACTACGCTTGTGAGTAGCGCTCAAATCTCTGGTGCCTGTTTTTGTACTAAATTTTTGCAACAACTTCGGTAAAGCGCAGCAAACAGGGGAGGGTGGAAGACTCCCGTGACTTGCACACACTGATGATCTAGTGTATGCTAATGTTTGCATCGTAATTTGCCCTTTCCTGTGGAAGTAGAAAGCCGGCCACAGTTGGTGGTTCACCGGATGTTTTGATGCACTGCTCACAAACACGCACGCAGCCCAGCCGAGCCCATGTTGTCGATGCACGATCTTGTACTACTCTCAGAACAACGGTTGAGAGGAAGATTTACCACATCTACCAGGAAGTTACCTCAAAGAACCCTTCAAATAAACGATTTTCGCCGCTCTAATGTGCCTCGCTCCGAAATCAGCCAAACAAAACGGCATTAAATCAATCGGCACATATAATAATGGACCGAAGCGCCTCTTCCCAAACGCCTCCGTGTTCGTGTGTGTGCATTAAGCATGTTCAGTGGGCGAATAGATTCTTTTTTCCTGCTCGACCGACCGCTCAAGTGTTAACTTCCCAGCAAAATCGTTGGGCTCACGTAGTATTAGGTGCTTTTTTGTGTGTTGTTGTTGTTGAATGGCAGGATAGTCAACTTTCTTCACGCCGGCCCCATCTGTAATTGGGTTATCAGTCACGCATCTTTAAACCCGAGGTGGATCTGCCGCCGGGCAGCGAAAACTGTTCGTCAAAATCGAATTAAAGCAAAAGCAAGTAGGAGCAATGGGGTGGAGACTGTTTTTTTCCCCCTCTCTATGGGCGTATGGGAAGTACCGAACGGTTTTGCGGAACAGTAGCTTGTTTATCTGCTGGAGTGACCCAATTATGTGGCGAGCGTCTTTGGCGGATTGTTTGGCGCAAACAGACGCAAACGTTGCACTGTGCGGCTAAGGGGAGAGGAATCGGAGCGCATCTTACGATTAGTGGATGTATGATTCTGGAGAAATATCGATTTGCTTTACCTAAGAATCCGCTAGATGGTGCTGCGATCGCGTTGAAGATTTTGATAGAGACAAACACTAATGCACTAAGAAAAGGTTTTAATGCCTTTGTTTATGTTTTATTTTGGTTTTTAAGGATTCCAATTGAATATAAGAATCAGATTTACGATAGATAGATGTTTTCTGTTTAACAAAAAAATGTTAACGATCAATACAAATGTTTGAATGTCTCATGACACTACACAAGCAATAGATTTTGGAACACGCACGGCAACAGTTTTGCAATGATGTTCGTGAGCCTAAAATCTTCAGCCGTACCGTCTAAGATACGATGAAGAGAAAGCGCATCAACCACGTGTGGACCGACCGTACGGTACTGCAGCAGACCAACATCACCGCTGGAATGCTCACAACGTACGCAGGCTTACCACACACATCCAGAAGGCCGTTCGCGTACCTCCACACAGCCTGCGGTCTCCATACGGCTGCCGCCTAAACAAGAAAGCGCAAGGAAAATCTGTACCGGTTTCATTTAATTACTGCTGTGCTGTGTTACCTTTTTTTCTCCCCCCATCCGCTTCCTCCCTCGGTGACGACTCATCGACTCATAAAGAAAATGTGGCCGGTGTTTTATTAGCGGCCTGCTTCCCCGGCTGCAGTTGGACACCGGGTATGATCGCTGGACCGTAATGGTGTTCGGTATCGTTAAGGCGGGTGGTTCGGTACGACGTACGGTACCAGTCCAGTTGACGAGGGCACAAGAAAGGAGGCAGGAAAAAAGCATGCATCTTTCCCCGGTTGGTGGAGTTTTGACGAGAAGCGGCAAAAAAACACACACATACATACACAACTACACATCACACATTTGGGAAAGCGATGTTGCGGCTCTCACGGGGCCGGTTGGCAAATTAAAGCGCAGCGCAGTGCGCACCATTTCCATCGCTCCGTTGCAACTTCTCATCCCCACAATGCTACGGCGCACATCGCACGGACGGGCGGACGGGAATAAATTGAATCCAAGCATTAATTCGCGCATAGAAATGGAAATTGCAAAGGGAAAATAGAAAGTACGCGCGCTCTGCGCTCGCGTTTGTTGCATTGGGACGAAAACAATTGAACGAAAATGAACGAAACACCGTAGAGGTTGTAAGACACAAACACACACAGACACACACACCTGGCAAAGTGCTAATTCGTTACGGTACTAATTACTTCGCTCTTGATTTCTTTCCACAGAATGTCCACTGTGATGCACCGTTGGTCGATTCGGCAGCGCTGCCGCTGGAACACAGAGCCGTCTACGGTCCGCCTGCACCCTCACCAGTATACGGTACGCCTGGTTTGCTGAGTGGCGGCGGAGGTAGCGGCGGCCTGATCGGGGGCGGCGGCGGTGGCGGCGGCGGAGACGACCCGTGGCCACTGTCCGCCTCGAACGACAGCCCGCAGATCAAGCATCTGCAGGTGCAGTGCGAAAAGACGCACATGCGCGTCAACATCGAGTTCGACCGGCCGTTCTACGGCATGATCTTCTCCAAGGGTTTCTACAGCGATCCGCACTGCGTGCATCTGAAGCCGGGCACTGGGCACCTGAGCGCCACCTTTGAGATCTTCCTGAACAGCTGCGGTATGTCCAGCTCGGCCAACCACAACGCGGCAAGCTTCGGCGGTCCGACGCCGTCCGGTAGCTACGTCGAGAACACGATCATTATCCAGTACGATCCGTACGTGCAGGAGGTTTGGGATCAGGTATGTATTGGTGGACGCGCAGCGTTGATCGGTCGTGGCGCTAACGACAATCTCACTTTCAGGCCCGCAAACTCCGCTGCACGTGGTACGACTTCTACGAGAAGGCGGTCACCTTCCGGCCGTTCCAGGTCGATATGCTGCACGCCGTCACGGCCAACTTCCTGGGCGACAACCTCCAGTGCTGGATGCAGATCCAGGTCGGCAAGGGCCCGTGGGCGTCCGAGGTGTCGGGCATCGTGAAGATCGGCCAAACGATGACGATGGTGCTGGCGATCAAGGACGACGAGAACAAGTTCGACATGCTGGTGCGCAACTGCGTGGCCCACGACGGCAAGCGCGCCCCGATCCAGCTGGTCGACCAGCACGGCTGTGTGGTGCGGCCGAAGATTATGAGCAAGTTCCAGAAGATCAAGAACTTTGGCCCGTCCGCGTCGGTCGTTTCGTTCGCCTACTTCCAGGCGTTCAAGTTCCCCGACTCGATGAACGTGCACTTCCAGTGCGTGATCCAGGTGTGCCGGTACAACTGCCCCGAGCCGAAGTGCGCCGGCGGCGACTACGGACTGCCAGCGCTGACCGGTAACGGCATCTCGGGCGAGTACGGTGCACCGGGACCGCTGAGCGGCGAGTACGGACCACCGCACCTGTCCGAGTACGGTGTACCGCCAGCGGCCTACCCGGACCCGCGCCACCCGTCCGACGCGTCCGGCGCGTACTCGGAGAACCAGGACAGTGTGGTGCCGGCCCCGCAAGCCCAAACGTCCGCCAACTCGGCCGAGAACAAATCGGACGGCCCGGTGAACGCTAACGATCGCATCGAATCGCAGCCACAGTCGGCGAACCCGTCGTCCAACGATATCCACGACCACATCAACATGCCGCCACCGCCGCCACCAGGCCAGACGTCGTACGTCACCGTGACCAAGCAGCAGAAGAAGGACGATGGACTGTCGGGCGAGAACAGCGGCAATCTGGTGAGCCTGGGCGGACGGCCCCGCTCGGTGGAGGGACTGGACGATCTGCGCGGTGTGCGCCGACGACGGGACACGATGTCGGTGGTGATCCGGCCGCGCATCTACAAGCGCGACGCCCAGGAGATGACGGACGTCAACACCGAGCGCATCATCCAGGTGGTGGCACCGGGAGACGTCAACTTTGCGCTTAACAACGCGTCCGGCAACGAGACGGTCGTGATCCAGTCGCAGCGAACCGTCGACCCGGAAACGATCTGCATGTCGGTGCCGAGTTTCGTCGGCGGACTGGTGATGCTGTTGCTCGTGCTCGCCGTGGCGTCCCTGGTAGCGGCCTTCCTGTTCGTGCGCGTGCGACACTTCGACCGGAAAGGTACGACCGCCAGCCGCAGACCGCACTTTGTACTGTCGGAGCTGTGGACCTAAGGCGCAGGCAGCGAGATGTCTCGGCTTCCTTTTCCCTTTGCGAACAGCTCATCTTATCTATCTTTTCTTTTCTCTCTTTCATCGCACGCAAACGCCACCCGGTTCGTGTGGACCTGGATTTCGGATTGCACCCTTCCATCATGTTGTGGGACATCACACATCACCCTGGGATCCATGACGCACTCCACGCACCGCACTTGCGCACTCATTCTGAACCCTCACAGGCAATCCTTTCTCCGGACACTAAGCGACGAACCCCGTCCGTGGGTCGGTCCTCGTGTCCCGAGCGACCCTTGACCCCGCATGAAGCTCGGGAAAGTTTCTCCCTCCGTTCTGCACCTTCGCGGGAGCATCTTCATCCTTCATCTGAAAACAGCTTTCGGCACCGGGCTCACTCTGCAGCTTGAACACTCCTGTTACCTGAGCACCATCTCATCCTAGAGAGCAGTTGCTCGTTCGCGCGTCACGACGGTGCGGTTTAGTGCAGGAAAAGGAAAGGAAGCTTCTGGGGAGGTCGATACAGGAGATCGGAAGACAAGGACGAGGGACCGTTGTGAAATCGTACGAAATGCAATCTACTACCACTTGTCGCAGTAATCGCACCGCAACCGGGTGACGATCGTGGCTGCTCCAACAGTTCGCGAAGATGCGCTAAAATCCATCCACCTTCCCTCCTTCCGACAACCGTGTAGCCTAGCAACCGTCTAACAACCTCATTTCATCGTCCCCTTTTCCGGTGCGTGCCCGCGCCACCATTAACACGATTGCCTCTTAATTTATTACGATTATTATTATTATATTATTATTATTATCGAATCGGTTTATATGATCGCGAACGAGTTCCCTCTATCATGCCCCTCTCCCTCAGGCAGTCCTTTCAAGCTGCTTCTCTTGCGCTTAGTGTACGATACCAAACGATTGTGTATTACCAACATACCACCAACATTTAATTTATTTGCTCCACCGCCCCTCTTCCAAGCTCGCAACTCGATACTATCATCCTGTACATCTTCACCCCAACCGATCCAAACCGATCCCCTTCCCTCATCTCCAGCGCTTCCTGTTCGGAGGTTTTTGCTTGCGCGCTGTGTGTGACAGTGAGTTCTGCCGCAAGGGCAAGGGCATTAGCGAAGAGAAATCTTTTGCTCATCTCACAGTGACACAAAGTTTGGACAGATGAACAGAACATGGGCAAAAGGTAAAGGCATCCCTAGGAAGAAGAGTTTGGGCCGACGTTTGCCCTTTCTCTCACTCTCTCTCGCCCTCTATCTCGTTCTTCGACGATGTGCTGGTTAGTTTGTAAAGGCACTTATTATAGTAATTATCACCATCACCCATCAGCTTATTCATTGGGGAGAATGTCATTTCCATTTGGTCGTCCCCTCAGCCTTATCGCGGCGATAGAGGACATCCTCACGGACACGGACATTCGATCTTATGAAGGACGTGTATCTTTGCTTCAAAAGAGTATTTATTTAATCTCCCTAATTTTCTGTCTATTTTTCTTAGTCACCACGTTCCTTTTTTTCGTTGGTCTGTTTTCACCCACACAACCACACACACACACACCTCCTCAAACACAAGCAAACTACGGGGTGTACTACTGCGTGAGCGACGCTTTTCTGTTTTCCATCGCTGTTTTTTCGCGCACGCACAAAAACGGTTGATTATGTTTATGTATGTTTTTTGGATATTTTGTGTTTTGGCTTTTGCTTGGTGCACCTTTTTCCTGTACCATTCTTAACTGTTTCCCCCCTCTTCATCATTTTACCCGTACATATATAAATATATATATGGAAAGAGAGCAGGTGGTTTAGAGTGTGTTTAGCTTTTAAAAGTTGACCGTTTGCTGGATGTCGCCCCTAGTCTTAACGGAGACGTTCGGTGCACCGGTTCAAGAGTTTAAAGACGCGACATGACTTGAAGCTTCCGCTTGGCGCTATACCGTGCGCAAACGCAAAGCAAGGCGGCCCGCCGCAGCAACGACAAACTGCAACACGAACGTTCGATACGTAGAATTGAAATAGGGTTAGGATGTAAGCATTCCTGTTGGAGTGAAAAGGAGTACGAACAATGGAACGACCGCCCGTTTGCGGAGTCACTATATCCACTCCCCCTCTCTCCGGTCCAGTACTGTACGAATAGTTTTTGGTGATTGTGCTTGATAACAGTATTTTTTGTGTTTTTTTTTTGTGTTTTGCTCCCCATGCAAAGGGGCCGTAAAAGATAAGGTGTAAAAGCGCAAAGGTGTGGTGTGTGGTGCGAGCCGAGGAAGCGTAGAAATAGGCCACGAACGCGTAACGCGAGGGCGAGAAAAGTTTTGCGCAAAGGAGATGAAAAAAAAAAAACAGACAAAAGCAAAAAAGTTTGAAAATTTGCAATAGGACGAAGCACGAAGCTGCAGTAATGGTTAGGGTTGAATTGTGTTCTGGAGTGTTTTCTTTTTAGGAATGTGTATCATTTTTGTTTTGGTTTATTGTTCAATTTCCATTTCTCGCTCGCCAAAACTCTAGTGGAAACAGGCAGTTAACAGGGTGTGTTGTTGTGTGTATTGTAAACTCGTGAAATCCGTTGATCGAGCAGCGCGTAGTTGCGGGTACTACTTCCTTGCAAATATCAGCGACGTGGATATTATTGTAAATATTTATTGAACAGAAAGATAGTTGAAGAAAATAAAGTGATTAGTAATGAAAGACTATTGTGTATCCTTGTTTTTTTGTTGTTGTCTAATAGCATATCTACCTTAGTATTGAACTATGATATGTAATATTGCACGCTGCCCTGCCTAATATCACAACAGATTTCAAAATATTACATACGCAATAATAAAGACGGGCGCGTGATACAGGCGTCAACTCGTACGACTTAACAACGTCTGAAGCCGTCGTGGATCAGAGGATACTGAGAACTGATTATCCGAATGCGTGGTATTAAATAAATCCTGAAAGCCTGTAAAGGCATGACGTTGTAAATTGTAACACCAAAAAGAAAAGAAGAAGAACTACGTAAACAATCCAGGAGACGTTCGAATCTCAACCGGACCAACCTCCCGTTGCAGTCGACTATCTGGTTGTGCAGTGCTTATGTTTAGGAACCATGTAAAGACCGACATGAAGAAGATCATCTTGTAGATGAAGTCATTCAAAATAATCTTTTCCAATAAAAATGTCGTTAAAATACGTAACGTTTCTTGGTTTATTACTGGTTTGTTATTGTTTGTCTTTTTGTTGGTTTTCTAGTTGTGGTTTTGTTGATTTTGAAGGTCTCTTCAACACGACCAGAAAGTAACACAAAAAAAAACGCTACAACAGGAGTATATACACCTGTTTCCAGCTACGTTCGAATCTCGTGCCATTTGCATCGAATCGCAAACCGCCTGCTTCGAATCGCATGCCACTACGATCGAATGCGTGCAACCATGGTTGAATCGCGTTCCACTATGGTCGAATCATATGCCACTACGATCGAATCGTGTGCCGCTATCATTGGATTTCTGAAAGGTAGGGCTTAGCAAACTGTTTGTTTGCGTTTGAAAGCTGCTTCTTTCTTCGCCAATGGCAATTCGGTTGTAAAATTCTAATAAAAGGCAGTTATTCACTGATTACACGTAAAATCCTTGTTATCGACGAATATCGTGGTCCCTTGTTGATGGTAAAATCCTTAAGTTCAATTAATATTCGGTGTTCGTTGTTGATGGTAAAATCCTTGGTTTCAACCAATATTCGTGGGGTTTACCTATAATCAGAGAATAAATCCCTTTTATTAGTATTTTACAAATGAAATGCCGTCGGCGAAGAAGGAAACAGCTTTGAAACGTAAACAAACAGTTTACTATGCTCTTGCTTTCAGAAATCCAATGGTAGCGGCACACGATTCGATCGTAGTGGCATATGATTCGACCATAGTGGAACGCGATTCAACCGTACTGGCACGCGATTCAACCATGGGTGCACGCATTCGATCGTAGTGGCATGCGATTCGAAGCAGGCGGTTTGCGATTCGATGCAAACGGCACGAGATTCGAACGTAGATGGAAACAGGTGTAAATATTGAATTTAACTTTGCTTATAGCTATTGTAGCATTCTGACTATATATTTAATTTTAATCATATGATTCGATTTGAAAAACACGTTTGCCAAGCACTGTCCACGGCCTTCATAGTGGCGCCATCTATGTGGAAGTAGCGAAACTATATTTCGTTCTTCGTACAGATGGCTTATGCAGTGCTCTAGCAAATGCCGTATACAGGTAATCCCCGAGATACACGGTACATCTTATACGCAGATGGGAAGATACACGGTTTTCTAAATTCTAAAATCAATTGTCAAATGCAAATATTTTGCCCTCTTGATCAAATTTTAAAAATCACTCAAAAATATTCAAAATAGTAATAATTAATTATATCGAATTATATCGAATAATTAATGTATTGCCTGAGACTACCCTCTCTCTCTTTCTCTATCTCTCTCTCTCTTGTTGGCCTGCTCACGATGGGGCTCGTCGTTGTGGCATGGCTCGGTCAACAATTGTTGTCCAGGATGCTCAGTCCCTGGCTGCAGCTTCCCATCCATGTAGACACCTGATTTCTGACAGGTATCGCATCATCTGATCCAGCCATCGAGTTCGCTGTGCTTCCCTGCGCCTTATGCCGAACTGGGGATCACTGTCGCACGCCTTCTTGGTGGGGCATGTGTCCGGCATCCTCATAGCATCCCCCAGTCATCGTATCCTGCCAGCCTTCACCTCCGTTAGGATGCTCGATTCGCCGTGCAGCATAGCCGTACAGCTCTATGCTCGAACACACCGCCAAGGATGACTCGGAGGATGCACCGCTCAAACACGCCTACAACGTTTGTAACTTCCGCTCGGATGGTCTAAGGCTCTATGATGGACCTTCAGGCGAATCAATGAGCGATAAATCTCCCATTTCACGCGGTGTCGAAGTCTTCTGAATCGCAGCAGTCGGTGAAGCACATAGTATGCACGATGCCCCTGCACAATGCGCCTCCGGCTTTCGCTGCTGGAACTTCGTCTTCGTAGCATTGATTCTCCATGCAATTCTTGCTGCTTGCGTTTGTGTCGGGTGTACGTCTCACACACCTTCGCTGTTGTCCTGCCGATGATTTAGATGTCATCCGCGAAGCCAAGAAATTGGAGAGACCGGTAGAGGATCGTGCCACCGGTGTCGTTGTCTAGCCCCGCGCTGCGAATGACACCTTCTAGAGCGTTGTGGAAGATCAGTACCTGTATTTTGGCTGTAAACAGCGTGATTCGACATACGCGAAAATCCGACAACTTGGAGTCAACCTGTACTGCATAAGCGACACGACATGGAAAGCATGACAGGATGATTATAAAATAGATTTTAAATATTTTCACGCACCATCATTTATTAAATATTGTTGAAATTTAAAAAAAAATTGCAATGAAACACAATAAACATAGTGTAAATCATAAACAATTTCAAATTTCTCTAGAGCAAACCATTATCAACACTCAGCAATAGAAAGAGCAACCGATTGAGCAGCACTGCAAGCGTACGGCAGAGCGAACCCTGCAAACTGTCAGATTTCTCATAAAGCGTTTTCTCGCTGTGCTTTTCCTAATAAAAACAAAATGTTTTTTACCTGCGTCGAACATTTGCGTGGAATATTTTAAGTGAAATGTAAAATGAAGAAAAATGGAAATTTGAAGCAAAACAGAAGGTAGATCAAGCAAAAACAGATCGTGAACAACGTTCTCGGCACAGTTCTCGGGTGACAAAAGCTGCGCTGGTGGAGAGGCCACTTCACCAAATGTCAGACGAACCATAAACAAACACTCGCAGGCTTTGCGTTCGGTTGTGAAGAATTAGCCTAGGAATATCGTTCCGAACGCACGCTGTTGCGGATGAATTACGGTGGGTCAAGTTCTTCGATTGGTTTGCTTTACACAATTGTTACCCATTTTCGGTTGTTGTGTTGTGACGGAGTAAGTGTTGAACGGACGGAATAAACGCCGGAAAGGAAAAGGCATCATACAGCTATGGTGGCAGGTTTTTTTCTGTTGTTATCCACACCAAGGGCAGGTTTGTGCCAGGAGCTGTTGGTGCTGGATCTTGGGAAAAGTGACAAACTGAACAGAATGCCAGAGGGCAACGGTACTGGAGCAATGAGAACTTGAACAACTGAAGCTGAATGTACTTCCGAGCAGTAAAACTAACACAAATCATCAACCTAAACGCGTTGTTGGATACCAAACATCGAGCGAATACAGTAATTGACAGCTGTGGGGGAAAAAATGAAAACAGCAAAGGAGAAGAGAAACGGGACCGTTCTCCACACATTTTGGTGGAAGCATGCATTCTTCTCCATCGCTACACTGAAGTAATGCACTTATGGGAAAAGGGCACATTGAGTTTGTAAAAACAATCCCCGATGCCGTGGAGTGCAGAGTAACATTTGCTCTAAAATGCAGCTCGTGCATCTCGAGGGTAGAGTTTTCACACCTCAGCCTGCTGGTGGGGTGGAAAAGATACCCCCTGTAAATGCGTGTATATGTGTGTGCGTGTGTATGCTTGCGCATAGAAGTGTGCGTTGCACGTCTAGTTGTGTATGTTGTGTGTGTGAGTATTTGCTGTGTAGATGTGTATAGGAGAGGTCTCGAAAAAAGCACAACCATTGTCAGTAGGCGAATGGTTGATAGGGGAGGGGTTGGTAGAGGGGCGAAAAGCGAATGCGCCGTGTGGCAAGTAGTGGTGGACCCTGAATGAAAGCTATGCTCTCTGGCCCAGAAACGGAACGTGTAAGGGGGAAGCACCCGCAACGCTCACCGTACAACCAACTTCTCGTCGGTGGTGGTGGTGATGGTGATGGTAGTCGTTGTGTGGCTGCCGTTGTGTTGTGTCGCCCAGTCCGTCCATGCCAGTGGCCAGCGAGTTGTGCGGTTTTCCTTTCGAGCCGCGGAGCGGAACAAGAAGCGTGAAGAAAACCCCTGCCCTGTAAAATTCAGTTTCCGGTAGTTTATTTTTCGTTTACGTACGCGTGCGATTAATATTTTCGTAAATGCAAAAAAAAAGAAATGTGAAAAAAACGATGGAAAATTGCGTGGGCTTCAGTTCAACTTGCATACAGTTTCAAGAAACGTTTGTGACCGACCGGGACGGTGTATGTGCTCCCGAGAAGAAGTAATAACCCCATTCAACCGATGTCCTTGTGCAGTGCTGCTCTGTACACAGTGTAAACAAAAAAGTGTTCCTGCTCTTTCGTTCGCGCGTGGGTAGTGATTCTGGTCGGCCTGAAGCTGCATGGGGAAAATTGTGATGCCTTCCAAAGGGAAAACAAACACAGCCAGATGAGTGGAAAAGAGTGAACAGCAGTGAGCACCGCTCAGTTAGTGCAGCAGACAAGTGAAAGGCACGGCTCGATGCCGTGTTGTGCTGTGCTGGCTCACCTGGGCGTAAGTGAGCAGGGCGCACGAGAAGCGAACGTAATCCATCGCCTCACGCGGCTGTACCGAGGGACAAGGGCTGTACGCGTCGCTACAGTACAGCGACAGTGAACTGGCATGGTAACTGGGTTACAGCGGTAACCGGGCTGCTTCGATGTACAGCATTTTCACACCTTGTACGATTCCTCCCCGAAAATAGAAAGCAGGAGGAGTTCTGTGGGGAACGAAGACTGTCGACAGCGGTGCAACAGCACGGTTGTCACCTGAACAGATTTGGCTTTTCTTTTTTCACATACCGACAGGGGAAGGGACGTCAAACATCATGGGGTTGTGTTCTCTTTTCAACTGGCTAGAGGGAAATCATTCTCCATAAATGTGACACCATTGTTTGTTTACTGTTTGCTGTCGGTAAACCTTCCTCTGCTCTCGCCGCGTTTTTCTAACCCCCTTTTCCCATCCCAGTTTGCCCAGCACGAAAATGAACGTTTCCACCGTTCATTCATCGCCATCTGCATTATGAATAAACAAACATACGGTACACATTGGAGGGATTCCTTCGCTTGTCCCAAAAGCGTCCATTAATAACTACAAAACGTTCGTCACAAAACCCTTCCCGAAGGAAGCGAATGTGGGAAGAACGGGGAAAGGTTTCTAATGGTAGAAGAAATTTAATTTTGCTTCAATTATTACCCAATCAGCTGTGTCAGCGCGCTATTGACAGCAGACGGCGTTCATTCATCCGCCCTCTCCCTGTGTCGTGTTGTGTCGTGCGTGAGCGAGTGTGTGCGTGAGCGTGAGAAAGCGTGCGCGATTGCCCAATAGAAGTAAGCTGTGTTCGGTGTGTGCGTTTGTTTTGAGCTGAGCGTAGTAGCGCTGCGTTGTGTTTGACCTTTTGCGCCAAACCAAAATCACCAGCACCAGTCTTCCTGATCGAAGCGGCGGGGGTGGAAAGTGAAGCCGTCCCGCCAGTCTGTTCCCAATTCACGTTGCAGAATCGGTTGTAGTGGGCCCAGCTACGCTTGTTGGAACACTGGAACATCCTTCTCCCCCGGTTCCCCGCTGTTGGTGCTGGATGCAAAAATTGAAATAAAGCTTAAAATACATAGCTTTATCCGCATCGTTTGCGCGTGGCTGTGTGGGTGCCGATAATCCATCGGGTCCCGAGGATCTTGTCGGACGTTGTTGGTGGGGTTGCTGCAGCTACGCTCGCCGATGATCAAATGATTGTACGAGTTGAATCTTGTGCTTGACCTCGACGACGACAACGGCGGCGATCCGAAGTGGACGACATTCACCGGACAGCACAGGCGCAAGTGGATCGGGCTGGAACCAGTTTAGCGGTTTGGATGGTAAGCGTTCAATATTTATGCTAAATTTAGTTCGAATCAGTTTGGTTCGCTTAGGATGTATTTGGGACGAAATTTGGAAGGATGTTTATTTTCTCCTTTTGCTAATTTTCCAAGGTCATTTCGATGGTGCAACAAACTAACATTATGCTCTTGCGTGCTACTGTTAAGGTCTTATATGTTAACTTAACAATTTAAAAGATCTTTCAAATAACACTGACATAAACACTCGATTAAACTTGGTACCGAAAACTATTATAGTATTGTGTTTAGTGCTGCTGTTTAGTTTGTGAATCCAATTTACCAATTTTTGAATGAATATAAAAAAATGAAAATTCCAAATTCCAATTAAATTTTAAACCAAGTATTCCTTCAATCGGTCGAACTATCGCTAATAGTACAGAATAGAACGGTAACGCTAAAAAACGGCATAAAAACGACCTTAAAAACAAAATAGTTTATAACCAAAAGTAAAATTCGCACACCATTTGCACTATATTTTAATTCTGTATTGTTAAAATTGCGGTACTTGGTACGTAACATAGGTTCAAGTGAATACAATTATATGATCTTCAATTTATGTTCATATTCATGCATGGAATATGAAAGCACAAGAAAGTCTTTTAAACCTCTTGCCAGGTTCATGCGGAATATGAAGCCGCTTTAATTGAGCTCTGAAAGCCTTTGCCTGAAACCCTTTCGAGACATGTACAATGACCTCACTTTTCACCTATTAGGGAAAAACTAATCATCTCCACAGGAGCTTTCCTGCGCTTGAAATGATAATTTAATACAACTTAATCATGCTCGCAGAATAATTATCATCATAATGCGTCTATTGACGCCTGTGCAGGCAAAACGCATGCTCTATCAATCTAAGCCCCTGTGCCTAACACCACCCAATCCAATCAAATTTCACGCGACCATTTAACCACTTTGCGCACACGTTTTTGCAGTGCAAGTGCTAAATTTCAATCATTGAGCAAAATTGAATGCAATTTAGCTGCCCGCATCATCAAACTGGTCGTTGGAGGCGAAAAAAACGGCATGTAAATATGGCCATCGCTTGGATCGATTCAACAGTCCTAGGGCCATTACGTTACGCCCAGTCAAAGATTCGCCAGCGCTTTCGTAAAGCGCCCTGTCCACTGTAGCTTGACAAGTTCCCTTAAAGTAGGTGTGAATTGATGGGAAATGTGATCGAAAGTTAACAGCAGGGAAATAGTGTACCCTGTCCCAATGTGCCCGCCACGCTCATTTGCCTTCGCCGCACACTTTGCACCACCGGCACTAGATACCTGAGTAGAGATTGGGCGAGAAGGTAGCGTTGCATTTTCCCTCCAGCGTGCATGTTTGCATCTCGTTCCTGCGACTTGTTTGCATTGCAAATTCACTTTTCTGCAATGAAGCTACTCTTGCGTCGTCCCTACGTTTTGAAGCTAAAACGTTTAACGATACGCGGCGCGGTCGGGTCGGATTTGGAAAGTTGCCATCGCACGGCCAAGCATACACGGCCATCCTGGCACGTACTACGTACGCTCGTGGTGAAATGGCTGTGTACTAAAATGTGGATCAATTTCTGATGGAAAAGAAAAGTACACATACACCTTGACGAGGATCGAGCGAGGATCGACCTTTCTTTCGCTCGCTTGCCTCTCCCGTCCCGTGCCGGCTACATAACCGATAATGAGTGTGTATGTGCATTAAAGCTGGAATTACGTACGACCACGCACTCGCACGAAGAAAAAAGGGCCGGGGGGGACCGGATGTTGGCGAACCATTTGCATACACTCATTCGAGGCGGCATTCTTCATCGGCTGAAGTGGCCGGCCGCATGGAAAATGGTATCGCCCGGGCCCAATCGCCACTCTCCTTAGGGCTCGGAGAAGAATCGGAGGGGAAAAAAGAGAACAACTCGAAAACACTTCCCGGTTCAATGTAGTTCGTTGCGTGAATTTATGGAACAAATTTGGCGTGACGTCGATCGTGGAACGGAGATTTGCTTCGCAATCAGTTGCTTTCCTTTATTTACATCTTCATTCCGGTGGCGCTTTGTAAGCGGAACCATGCGGGTGTATGGTAATCAGATCAACCCTATCGATTGCACGGTTATGCTGCGTTGCATCGGGCCAACCGTTTCGTGCGTGCAGTTTGCTGAATGTTGTGGTTGCTCGTGCGGTGGCAATACGGTTTGCTGAGTGCAACTGGAGGTTTTTGGATTTTTCTTCATTTCCCACTTTCCTACTTTGCATGGAAAAGGGCAGCGCGTGGTTTTGTAAATATTGTATTTCCATTACTAGGCTCAGACTCGACTCGTAACCGATTGCTTATTGAATTCTACGGTTAACGTTGAATCAAGTGTTATTTAAGTGGATTGTGGTGGTATGGTATTTGTTTTGAATGTTATGTTACTGCCGTTTGGGGGGTGATTTTTAAAGCCCTTCGAAGACGATGAAACAGCAGAATTTGTGCTGTAAGTGGATTGATTCTTATCGACCGGGCAACGATAAGACAACGAAATGATTATGGCAATGACACACTGTTTCTGGTAGGATAAGGATGCACCGTTGCATGTGCAGTAGTGTGTTTTACAAGATTTTCATTTAATTTAATGTACTAAAACCAATTCAAGAAACTATTTAAAGGTAAATTTCTTTGAAAACCATGATAGGATTAATACAAAGACAATTTCCAAATACAATTCCAATAGCAGATCGAAGCATCAAAATTGTAAAGAAGTACTAACGATCAAGCCTGATTTATGGGAATACTACAGAGGAATACTAATGCGAAGTCCAAGCATTTCGACTTAGGATATAGAAGGCCATAGATAAGGTTTTAACTCCAACCAACATCAAGTTAAGTGTTCGTAAAAAGTCTATAAGGAACACTTAACTTCCAAGTCCTAATACCAACCGTCAGCAAAGACCACTCTAAGAAAATTAAACGAACGATGTAGCAAACACCATAGGAATCATACAGTCTCCTCGTTTTATTATACAAAATGTTCTACAAACTTTACTTTTTGTGCTGTTTCTTGTCATCCGGAATCAGCTCCCGGGCCGATTTGGTGCCGAGCAGCATCTGGTGCCGCTTGTAGTATCGCGATGCCCGGAACTGCGCATCGGAACCGTGTAGCCAGTCGAGCCAACCGAACACACCGTAGCATTGGTTGAATCTGTCGAAGAAAGGCGGCAAAGTTATGTACGATCGTATGATTCGATAATACCCTCTTTTCTATGCAGCCAGCACTTACTTCATGTGGTGGTAGTCGTGCGCTTCGTTGCTGCTCAGAAACGGCACGTGGTACCCCGAATGTCCGGTGATCGTGTCCTGGATGACAAACGTTAGCCAGAGCGCCGACGTCAGCACGTGGCTGCGCATCAGCTGAATGCCGATCAGCGGTGGCAGCAGATTGCTGAAGATGTGCTCGATCGGATGCGCGTAGATGGCGGCCCAGGCCACCGGTGCAGTAAACTCGTGGTGCTGCTTGTGGATCAGCTTGTACAGATGCTTCGAGTGAAGCAGCCGGTGGCTGTAGTAGAACCCGAGCTCCCAGCCGGCGGCACTGACGAGCAGATCCCGCACCACCTCGTACAGTGACGGGAGGGTACGCACGTTGACTGCGACACCGCTGGCCAGCAGGGCCCGGAACCCGAAGAACG
Source organism: Anopheles coluzzii (assembly GCF_943734685.1). Classification (NCBI taxonomy): domain Eukaryota; kingdom Metazoa; phylum Arthropoda; class Insecta; order Diptera; family Culicidae; genus Anopheles; species Anopheles coluzzii. The sequence goes on along the minus strand of NC_064670.1, from coordinate 33,507,499 downwards.
TTATCGGAACGCTGATCAACAGCTGGTTGATCAGTACGGTGCGAACGATCTGGAAGAATTGATTAGTGTTAGTGTGTATGTGTGTGTAGCACTTTCTCCCCGTGGTTTTACGCCGCATACCTTTCGCAGGTCGGACCACCTGAGTGGTTCGTTGAGTCCGGGTTGGTTTTTGAACTTCCTGAGCGCCGGCGGCCACTGGAACACGTCCATAAAAACGAAGAACGATCCGAGTACCCAGTAAAGGGTGTGTATGTAGAAGGACAGGCCCCACACGTACAACCGTTCCGGATCATCGCCTGGGGTCGTTAATTTGCATCATTCAATTGATTGGTGTGTTAGATGCGAGACAAAAGAGCAGGAAGTTCGTTGATTAGTGCACGGTGGGGAAACAGCGACAATCAGTCACTTGCAAACAAATCGATCACTATCGGTCTGTCACATCGTGTAGCAGAACGGATTTGCACGAAGATGCTGCAAACTCTTCCTTACCGACCACATCCAGGAATGCATCCCACCGTTGCTGTAGATAGCCAGGGTTAGTAACGTTCAACTCCATTTTCAATGCCGGCCGACTGCAAGCAGCAGCAAAACAGAGAGAGAGAATGTCGAGCACACCTTCACTGAATGTTTACTAACTTTTCGAATGTGTACAGACGTCCACAACCGTACGTCCCGCACGTCGTCGATTAAGTGATGGACGCTTAAATGTTTGTCGTTGTTTGGAGTGCGCACTTTTTTCCACATTTTTCTTTGCTGTTACAATCGAACTCGCGTTAATCCTTGTGTGGTGCCCGCACTGGCTTGACCATGATAAGATAAGAAACCTTTGCCCCCCTACAACGCGTGTGCACCGAGTGAGTGGAAGGAAGTGACGATACGACGGTATCAGGTGAAAGGGGCATTGAGGTGGCAATGGAATTAGATTGGTTCGTAAATGCCGAAGGAAAACATGGAAACGGAATTGAGCGTTGAGGTTTTTAAAGCGACGCGTGCGCTTGTGATGAAATTCTGATTAGCGACAACGAACACAGTGGTTTAGACGAGTGGCAAAAATTCGTATAAATAAACCAAGCCATTTTTGTTGGTAGTATATGTAGGTCAAGTTAGATGAAAGTTGTGATGTTATTCTATTGTGGATTGTGTTATGCCCGCAATCAGTTCAGCTCAAGCTATCCCGGAATATAGAACTTTCGTTTAGACGGCGTTCAGATGGTTAAATTTTTGTATTAGATCTTAATTGTTTAGATGGCAAATATTAGCTGAATTGTTTATTTTTTTTACATATCTTTAAGGCTAGGCAACATTTTATAATCAATCTTATGAAATTTTTGTACAGTATCCCATGAGACAGTAAATTTGACACCTCTATCAGTCGAACTCTAACCGTGGTTTCCAAAAAAGTGAAGCTACTTCGTTTAGAAGTGTGCGTGAATAAAGAACGGCACCCTGTAGCGTCTAAAACAGACACCGTGTGCCAGGTTGTGGACGTCGTATAAGCCTGTTCCGGTATCTACATCATCTTGGCACTATTAGACAACAGTCAGAGCATCGAAAGAAAGCCCTATTCCGAATGGCCAACGACCCTGAGCGACTTGAGAGGTTCCAAAGGAAGCTGAAAATGAAGACCGAGGGATATGTGGCTACATTGCTGCGTTAGCTTAGCCGGGAGGTTAATGCAACCGGCCAAACAGTGAATTAGTTCCTGGGGAACATTAACAAACATATCAGGAAGCAGAAATTGCGTCCACTGGCTTCGCAGCGGCAAGCAATGACATCAAAACTCAATGGGGCCTTTTTAGGCGTATTTCGGGAATTTTGATATGACACCCTAGTCCGCGAACTGGTCCAACATCCCCTAGCTGTGTCCCAACGAAAATTTCTGGACAAACATGATGCAAACGCTCTACTTCAACTATTTTGATGTGAATACCTAGGAAGAATTGATAAAAATCCAAGGTAGACCTTAAAACATGCCTCCACGCATGTTTTTTCGTCCGATATGATGAAAATTATAGATAACTCACGGCAGGAAGTTAGCAAGGTGGTAGATTTATTTTTGCAAGTGAGCTTAAATAATGACTTTTCAAAGGATGTTCATGAAAAGAAGCTTAGCTTTTTTCTATAGCCAACCGAAAAAAGTCCAAGTGCATTACATGTAAGATTTGCCATTGAAACTTTTCATTTGCCGTTTGCGAATCCACGAAAGATTTGTCCCATGTTAACTAGTGCTGGGAGCTCGGAATCGGACTTACCCGATTCCGGTTCCGTGCTCGGAATCAATTCCGGAGTCGATTCCGATTCTGGAGTCGATTCCGGAGCCCATTCCGGAGCCAATTCTAGAGCTGATTCCGGAGCCTATTCCGGAGCCGATGCTGGAGTTGACTCCGGGGCCGATTCCCGAGTCGGCTCTGGAATCGATTCCGCGATCAGAAGCAATTTGCCCCGATAACGGAATCAGGCTTGACTTCAGAATTAGAATTAGCTCCGGAATGGGAATTAGTTCTTGAATTTAAAGAAGAAGTTTCGAATTTAAAGATTTAAAGAAGAAGAAGAAGAAGAAGAAGAAGAAGAATGAATGTTTTACAAGTAAACTTTGATTTTTTGTGGTTATCAATACGTAGTATGATTGGACCCAAACGCCTGGCGATGCCGAAACTGACTCCATTTGGAAGCCGATTCTAATTTAGGAGCCAATTCCGATTCTAGAGCCGATTTAGAAGCCGGAACCGATTCTGATTCCGGAGTCGATTCCGGAACGGATTCCGATTCCGGAGCCGATTCCGGATCAATTCACCATCCTTTAGTGATGGTAGGGGAAAGATTTTCTTCAAAGCATTATTTCGCCTAAAGGCACTTAACGAGTAAGGTTTGAAGGTTAAGTGGAAACATATAGTAACGTAAAATAAAAGAATTTGTTGTGTCTATTATTTTTGAAAATTATTTACCACGAACGTTAATTGCTGTTCTAATCAACCGTTTATTTCTAGATCCAATCGATACTAAAAAAACCCGCATTAAGCTTTACGTTCTTTGGTAGAGTTTACTTTCCCTATCATTTGATCGCTGGCGATGAAACTTACTATCAATTTGTTCCTTGGCTTCGTGAGGTGTTCGGTGTCATAAATTGATTCCCCTTTCGTCCGTCGAAACGGAACGGGAAAAATCGATCGTGATGGAACAAAAAACAAATTCCACCGCGAGTTCAGCACAAAAACGGTGGAAGAATTATTGTTAATGATGGTAATTGTAAACATTCCCCAAGGCGTGGGTTAGCCATCATACAGCGCGCTAGCATTATATCAATCAGGCCATCAAACGACGGCCACATGTCATGACCCCCGATGCCTTCCGTCTCCAAACGCCGGGTTTTTTTGTTGCCTTCCCCTTTTCTCTACCCCTTTTGGTTTCACATTTCATTCCAGGCAGGCAGGCAGGCAGCCAGACAGGACCATTAGCGGGAGAGGTTGGCTTTAATTTCCCATACCTCGGTGGAGCTGTTGTGTGTTCGTTTTGCTTCCCTGCAGCATTAATTGTTCGTCAAAAACAAACAAAACCCACCCACCCCCTCCAAAAACAACGACCAGCGAAAGTGAACCAGTGTAACTTACACCCCAAAAAGGGAAAAAAACAACGACACACTCACACTTGTGTGTAGTAATGTAGTTTCGATTTGCATTTTCAGCCCAAAACGTGTTCGTTCGGTCGCGTTTTGAGTGTGGCCAGTTTGTCGCCGAAACGAATCTGCCAAATCTGCTCTCTGTCGTTCCACAATCAATCACTGTCAAATTGCTGGCCAGTGTGAGTCCGGTGGCTTTTCCAGTCCCTTGCTGAAACCCGGGACCTAGAAAGGGGGAGGAACAAGCGAGGCCAGCCAGCGGGTTGTTGCACGCATTTGGATGTTGAAACAGTGGGAATCGACGAAGGTGGTGGATTTTTTCTAGTTTCTAGTGGCCATAAGTTTGGTCTGTGCCATGGCTTTCCTCTTTCGCGATGGTAGTAGTGGTCGCAAGGGTATTGCAATCAATTGCAGGGAAGCCATTTAGGTAGTGTAAGCTGAGGGAAATGTCACTAATGCAGGAGTGACATAGAGAAGATGTTGTACGATGAAAAGTGTTGGGAACAAGCCAGTGCTGAAAATTGTTTTTCAATGTAAACTATTTATTTGTTAAGAACACTTTTAAGGAAATTAGACGATGTACAACAGCCTATGAGACACTATTTTACTATTGCAATATTAATCACAATTTCTACCATACTTGAATTCCAAGCCATCAAAGTGCGCCACGGCTTCGCAGGGCTTTTGTGCGGCCAGCCCCAACTTCCATGACCAGCTGTAGCGTACCATTATGCAACCTATGCTCCAAATATTTAGACCATCATTTCCGTCTGCCAGCACCAACCAACCAACCGGCAGCACGTAAACACACGTCCTTCTATTGCTCTTTTCTGCCACGAATGTGTCTCTCCACTGCAAAAAGGCAAAACACAATCCCATCAACGGATTGGAAAGCTTCTTTTTTTTGTTGTAACGTCGGAGTCAAATTGCTACCAGCGACAAAAGGGCGGCAAAGGGGGTGCTGTGGAGTGTGTTTGGCGGATCGGCTACATTTTGTCTTCTTCGTCTTCTTGCACCGCCTTCATTCGCCGGGTGTGATGGTGGTGGTGGTGGTCCTTTCCCGCTTCGCCTGCCGACTTCGCTGTGTCGTTGGCCGTGCGGAGTAGGTGTACGGAAATTCACTCCGGGCCCTCAGTCCGCTCTCTCTCTCTCACTCTATCTCGCCTTGCCGGTGATCCTGCGATGGTGGTGAAATTCGATCACCAGTAACACACCTCCAAGGAGAAGGGCATCGCCGCAGCTCATGCACGACGACGTAATCGGTAGCGTCGCCGCGAACGGGGAAACCATATCACGTTTTTTCCTCCCGGTTCCCGCGCAAACGTTTTTCTGTGCGTTGAATGCGAGCGAAGTGTGGTGGAACTCGTACTCGTACTCGCACGCTCAGATGAATGCAAAGTTTGAAGGAATTTAAGATCCTTGTTGAGTAATACGTTACTGTGCGTTGTGTTATGGGTGTTGTAAGACCTGCTCTGGTTGCTGGCTGCTGATCTGTATGCGCGTGATGGTTTGGTGCGAAAATACAAATGTCTTGGTTTAGGATTTGCCAATTAGGGCTTTGAATGCATTGTGATGAACGTGTGATGAAAAATTAAATAATTAAGTTTGTTGGTGCAGAGTCAGTTTGCAATAGTATGTGAAGATCATTTCACAGTACGAGTCGCATGTTGAATTCGCGGAAATGAAGCAAATTGTTTGTATAGGAACATTTTGATTTATTCCAATTCTTTAAGACAGTATTGGCTAGCATAGAATGTTCATAACGTAAAAATTAAAAAAAAAACACATGGAAAATTGTTTTAAAGGAACTTAAAAAAACAAGTTGCTGCCTTTGCTCAGAAAATCATTAATTTTACTTGGATTTTGGAGACATTGCCTATATTTTCGGTCCGTTTTTTAATTCTTTCATGTTTTTTTAAGTTCAAAAAAAAGTATTTTCATATGCTTCAGAAAATTAAAATAAACAACTATTATTTTAATAATCGGTCTCTAAAACTGAATGAAAACTGCTAAATAGTCCATGTATAAATAGTCCGTAAAACGTGTAAGTTTTAGGCACCTTTAAGTCCATGCAATTAACATAATTGTATTTCAAAACTTTGATTCAATAAGCTCACAATATGACACATTCGCCGTCGGACGATTTTATCCAGCGGTTATGCTTTATGTGGAACGAACCACAGTGAAACCCCTCGCTGTACAGTGTTTCTTTTTTTTTTGTTCGGACAATACACTTAATGACGCTTAAATCAGATCACTTTGCATATGTTATTGTTACCACAGACGCACAGAGCTTGCGCGCGCGGGGTCAAATGCGAAACAAACACGATCATCAACGCTCGGTAGTGCTTTCGCCCCAGAAAGTAAACCCAGCCAGTGCCAGTAAAACACCATTTCTGCGCAAACTGACCACACAAAGTGGTGAGAGCGCAGTTGAAAGAGAAAGTAGTCATGTTCGTCGCCGTCGTCGTCCGGGCACTGCTATGCTGCGTATGCTGCCGGCGTACCGAGTGCACGCGGCCATACTCGCACTCTCGAACCCGGTCGGGCAGTAAAAAACCCGGTTCCGTTTTCATTTCGAACTGGTTAGCGGTGGCCACGGACGCGGGGGGAGAAAAAAAATCGGAGGATGTGGGTATGACGGCAGGAGGGGGGATTAAGTAATTGTAGAGCGGTCAGCACAACGGTGGGGAAAATGAAAAAGTTCACATGAGCATTTGCCCGGTGCTCTTCAGGCATTTGCCAGCGTTAAAGCTCTTTCACATCCACCATCGGGGTTGATCGGGGGATGCTTCTGGTTGTATCTGACGGGCAGCTGGCCACATAGTGCGATGTTCACATGCTGGTGGTACATTAGAATAATGGCGAATTTAATTTTTTGTTTCTTATTTCGAGGCAAAACAAGTTGTTTGACAAATTGAAAATAATAGTTTAGAACAAACCAGCGATCTCGTACTGTTTCCATTCATTCTAGGTCATCGTAACATAACCTCTGCTAAAGCGCTGCTTGATTGAATAAAGCTTCCCACCAGCTTGGACATGATGGCGGTGGCTTTTGTTGGTGGCTGTGTTTGGGAAGTGGGAAGTGACGCGAATAGAAATGGCTAATTTAATCATCAGGAAGCGCTACCGACCGCCATCGCCACGGAAATCTGAATATGGATCTAAATTTCACATTAAACAAATTGAATAGCCGGTGTGTGTGTCCGGACGTTTTCAGCTGCCTGTTGAAGGTTGCGCCAGGTCGTTTTGAATCTCACGCTTTTGAAGGGTTTTTTTTTCTGGATAAAACATAAAGAACAGTAACAAGCGAGATAAAATCCTGTTCCCCCACAGCCAGAAACATTGAATGTTTCGCTGCGAAAGTATTTTGCAGTTTAAGGTGCATGGAGATGCATGGTAAATTTGGAGAAATGGTTTTAAAAAGCTGCTACCAAAAACAGAAACCATTTCTACCACTACCAACCGTTCCATGGCGGCGTGTTGATGACATAAGCGAGCAATCGACAGGAAGCAAGCCCCTCTCACCAGGAAACATTAGTTTGGCCCCCTTTTTTGGGACGCCATTTAACGCGCGCGTGTGTGTGTGCGGTGGTGCATCATACTGGTAGCGTGTATTACGTTGCATCAGGCTACCATCAGGAAGTGTACCACCACCAGCATAAACTGGCTGTCTGGCGGCGGCTCGCGTTCAAAACCAAACCGAACGAACCGAACGAGCAGCGGTACGGGTAATAGCGGCTTGCCCGTTTACCCAAAAGGAGGAATCCACAATTAACAGACACAGCAGCGACGAGCGCACTCAAAAAGGTGATTGAGTTTTTGGGATTGTTGTTCGTTAAAAATTGGTTAATTGTGGACGCGTTAATTGTGTTCCCTCCGCCGCTCAAGCAAGTACACGGAAGGAATATATACATCCCCGATTATCCGTATGGGTATGAGTTTAAACAACAATCATTTTGAATTTTGAAAATCATCTTGCAATTTCGCGATCAATCAAGAATCACAATAGCAACAACGCAAATCAGGCAAAGATAATAGGCGCTGGGTTGAGATGCTTCCACCGTCATCGTGTGTTAAAGTCAATAAACCTTGCAATTCTAAACCTCCTGCTATAATTGATGCTCACAAGTGTGAAATTAAATTTTCTACTCGGTTTCTTCGCCTCGCTGTAACAATTATTGTTCCACCTGCCGGGCGGGTTGGTTTGTCACACTGCGCACGGGGGACAACGCACAAACAATGCGCTTAAAACAATCGCACAATCGTACGGAAACCGTAGAACCGCGCTTGGCGAAGCGTAAAAGTTAGCGCACCCGCCAGACAGGCCTCCTTCCCGCCCAGCATAACAAGAAGTGTGACATAATTTGTGAGCCTGTGAGTGCATAACAAACACGCAGAGGAGAGAAGAAAAAACGCAACAACTGTAATGCAACTAATTGTTTGTATTTCAATTTCAATTTTTCTACTGATTTGCTTACCGTGAAGTGTAGACTTAATCCCTCGCTGGCATTTGTCGGTCTATTTACGCGTCATTTAAACAACCCTTGCAGAAGGGGGAAAAGCTCTTTCCTAGCAATGGAATGGCAAGTTTTCCGATGGTGTGTACTAGTGATGTGATCTCTGGAACGCACCCACGACTCCGATCCGACTCCAACTATTGTTAGTCCGATTCTGACTCCGGCAAAATGAAACCACTAGATCCGCCCGAAGTCAGAGTCGCCCGGAGTCGTCTAGAGCCTTCCGGAGTCGTTCGGAGTCTTTCGAAGTCGTCCGGAGACGTTCGGAGTCGTTTGGAGTCGTCCGAAGTCGTTTAGAGTCGTCCGGAGTCGTTCGGAGTCGGTCGGAGTCGTCCGGAGTCGTTCGGAATCGGAGTCGTCCGGAGTCGTCCGGAGTTGTTCGGAGTGTAGTGCGGAGTCGTTCGGAGTCGTCCAGAGTCGTCCGAACGACTCCGACTCCGGACTACTCCGACTCCGATCGACTCCGAACGAATCCGAACGACTCCGAACGACTCCGACTCCGAACGACTCCGAACGACTCCGAACGACTCCGAACGACTCCGACTCCGAACCTCTCAGAACGACTCCGAACGACTCCGGACGGATCTGGATGATGCAGGGTGGACCTACCTTCCGCAGTCGATTCCGAATTTATCGGAGTCGGATCGGAGTCGACTCCGGATTTATGCCAACTTTATCCATCACTAGTTTGTACAACTTATTCCTTACCGTAAATTATCGCCGCCCACGAGGAAGGGTAGAAAATCAATCAATATTTATTATACCATTTACTCCGCTCCCCGTACAGGAACGGCCTCAACATCGACGGCGTATTGCTGCAAAAGGCGTGTGCTAATAATGTCTACTCTAATCTTTTCCCCCAGTCCCGCCGTACACAGGCGCTGAGTCGTCGGTATGTGAAGCAATAGAAACGAATGCAATCGCAGACAATTTCCACTGCCACACTCCATCCGCTCCAAGTCCCCAACGTCTGTGGAGCGAGTTTTCGCTCTACCGTTCCATTTTCCTCATTCCACGTTGGCGAGCAATTTTCCTTCGCTCCCCCATACACCCCTCCATCATCGAACACTGCCCGGTGGAACTTTTTCCTTCACCTCGGTGGAAGCTAGAGGCGGAAGTTGCTGCGAAGGTGGTGAGCGGAAAGCAAGGGGGGAAAACAACATGAAAACTAAGCAAAAAACTATGTCATACTCTGTCGGGTCGCCATTTCTCGCTTTTCCTTCTCGCCCGATGATCGATGAGCGGTGGGGAATTACTATTTCCTCATCCGCGGGCATCCGCAAGGCGGCTGTGTTTTAGTGCTTCTTTCATTTCGTACGTTTGCATTGTAAGTGTGCCCCTCTCTCTCTCTCTCGCTCTAGATTGTTGTTGTGAGCGAATTGTGAAGATTGCACGATCGTGAACCCTTAAGTTTGGGGAATGGGAAGGAGAAAGACACACTGTGCTCCCTCTTCCCCCTTGGCCAATTGCTTTGTGTGTTTCCAGCCAACAAAGCAGCAAAGCACTTCAAATCTTTCATAACATTTCCTTACCTCTTCTACGCTCCCTTGTGCAGGCAGCAACCGGCATTGGCCTATTGTTTCATTGCTCCTCCTGGTGCTGGGCACGGTTGTGTTGGCCATTTTTTCTCGCCCGATTGTGGGTGACTGTGGTGTAGGATGACGACGTCGGCGGCCCCAGCTATTTGCTGCACAACCATGGTGCGCCGGTTGTTGATACTGACGAATGCAATCCGTGGGCTTGCCCAGGACAGGACACGTGTATTTATGAATGTGACTCCATTGTTTCAAACTACGCCCGCGAACGGGCGGGCGGAAAAGTAGTAGCAATAGTGGTAGGTGGCATAGATTTCCAGCTAATAAAAAAAAAAAGAGTCCGCGATAGAGAGACAAAGACCGCGCAAGAAAGAAACTGGCACGATGGCGGCGAAAATGAAGCCACAATTGTGTTTGTTTTTATAACAGGGTCGCACGCGAGAGCGCAATTGCTGCAACAGGCAGCCAGCCAGAGCCAGCCAGCCGGCCAGCCGGCACACAAACACACAACTGACGGGGTGCGCACGTCCAGTGAGTTTTGGTGGCAGCAACATCTTTCCTAACCTTTTAACTTCTGCACACAACCTATAACCTCTCTTGGGTACCATTGGCGCGAGGGGGGAAGGAGAGCATTGGGAGCGCTAACTGGCCCGCCCGGTCTTTCGGAAGCTCCAGCCTTTAAAGGTGACGCCACTAGACATTTGCTTTAATGGTGATAAATGAGTTTGCACAGACGAGCCCCGCAAGCGATTTTCCAGTACGGGGTTGCACTAGCCCCTCTGGCACGATTGTACGGTTCGGTTTTTGTTAATCTTTTAGTCCCAATGTACGAACGGCATTAATGTATGGTTCAAATGCTGTGCAGTGGCGTTGGTTTTCTCGCGCTTTTTTTGGTTTTAAAATAGTATCTTCCGATGGTGTGTTATTCGTGTTTAGTTAGTTATACAACAGAAAGCAGGATTTATGGATAACTTTAAAGGATGTCTTAATTAATGAAGTAAGTGTACTTTCCCCAGGAATACACTAAGAATTAACTACATAACTGCAAGGAATTATCGTCAAATTATTTACTAATTTATTGATAATTAAATAATAATGATAATGATATTGAAATATAACAATAAGGTTTATTTAGTAATAACTTTATTACGATTTGTCGATACGATTAAAGGCTAGATGATCACGTCTTTCATTATCATTGAAACGCTGATCTAAACAATTTCTAAATTATCATTAAAAGTCATATCATAAATCATACAAAAGCTATCACAATGTCAATCCTTTCGATCTCTTCAGTAAGGGATAGTATGATCTTATCAGTTGTGCTATGAAAGCTTTAGCTTTGTCTCCCTAAAAAACTGGAAAGAAAACTCTCCTCCTCTATCCATCTTCCACACCTCCTGAGAATAAGCCGCGACCCATTACCTATAGACCCTTTCATTTCAAAGGTATGATCTTGTTTTGGGGACGAGCTTACTGGCAAAGCAACGAAAAAAAAACATATACACCTAGTTTTTATTCCTCCCGGTACCACCCTGTTATACCCGCGCACCAGATTCAATCCGCCCTTGCGTGGCCCCGTGACCCAAACCGAACCCAAATTGCTGCAAAGAAGCGAAAGAAACGCAAGATCGTTTCGTGATGATCGCACGGGCAGGGGCAAGGAAGGAAAATCATCATCGTGAGAATTCAGTTTGTCTCCAATCGCAAGCCGGGCTCCGGGCTCTGGGGTTGATCCATTTAAGGCTAATCTTCTGTTTTTCATCCACTGGGGTTGCCGTGTAGCCCCGCCGTTCTTGCCTTTCTATTTGGTTGCTTTTGTTGTTGCTGTTGCCGGGTTTGGCTTTATTGCATTGTGAGTGTCATGCTTTTTCTCGCCGCCCCATGTTTTATGTTGCAGGTACCGGGTGCTCCCATTTATGATTTTGTTACGAGCATGCAACCGACACTGCTGGCACTCCATCCCTTGGCTAAGAGCGATCGCGCCATGGTATCTTCATACTACTAAGCAATGGGCGCAGTACCAGCAGCAGCAGCAGCAGTATCCGCCCCAGTATCTGTAGTTCCGAGTGCCTTCCCTATTCCCGTTGGTTTCCTCACGTTGGTGCAGCAGACAATTAAAGCGGGGCGCAACGCAATCCATGTCCAAATGTTTTCATCACGATCGCGCGAAGGGCCGCGCAGAACGTTCAAATATTGGGTTAAGAATCTTACCACACCGCCGTGGAGGACGGCGGGTGTGCATTACAATGGGCACCTGGGCGGGGAGGATGGGGGGCTTGCGGTACTCTCCCGAGAATGGGCGAAGGGAGGGAAGAATGCACATCTCTTTTAGATTGTTTGTACAGCTCTTTCGCCATTGATTGCACCAACAATTCGGTAGGCACGAACGCAACGCGCCCTAGACACCGCGGTGGCATACTTTACCCGTTGTTTCCACGCTTTTGTTTCAAGAGGCTGCTTCTTTCAGCTTCTTCTCAGCTTTTCATTGTTTAATTAAACAGCGCCACCATCCCGTTGCTGGAACGTGGGAGAAATGCATCGCAAGCAGCAGTTTAACATAAATAGCTACAACAAATCGCGACGCTTTTGTACGCAAGTGTTCAATGGCTCTAGCCGACTGCCTCGTTAGGATGAGCAACTGTGTATACAAACGAATTCTCTTTTCCAGCATCCAGTTTGAATATGCCTCGTCCACGTTGCTGACACCATGTTTCAACAGCTGTTTTAAAAGACATTAAAGCTTCCCGTTTTGTTTCGTTTACAAATAGAAACACAAATCGAATATCTTCGGATGTTAAACAGACACGACCTCCATTTGCAACCTATTGTTTTTTTTTTGGTAACAGTTTAAACTGGTTATGCTTTATTAAAGCTGTTTTCTGTATATAGTTTTTGGTTTAATTTTACCCGCTACAGACACTCGGTATATCTCTCAATATCGTGCTGTGTTGCTATTGTCAGCTTTTGTTTTGTTTTACAAATGACAATATAAATAAAGACAACCCTCTCTATCCTTCATTCTCTCTCCTTCTCTCTGTTTCTCCCAGAAGTATTACTAAACTCTGTTTAGGTGACAACACAAAACATGCTCCGTGTTTTCGGGTGTGTGTGGAGAAATAAAAGTAAATGTGATACTGTAAGTGTAAGTCGGCAAAGTGATCAAGAAGTCGATCGGCTCCACCGGTCGGGATTTGCTTTTTTGCGAGAGCAACCTACGAGGTAAAAACAATGTACATAATTTCTTCTAAGTCCAACTTAAATAATGGTCTATGCGCACCCAAACGGGTTGGTTTACAAGCGATTTACAAAAAGTTGCACTATCTGCTGCTTCCCTCTCCTGCGTGTGTGCGAAGCACTGGTTCTAGATGCAATTGATATTGTCTGATCGTTCGTTCTGGTTATGCTTATGCGCAACTTTTTTTTTGAGTCCAGCTTAAAGTTTCACACGTGCATTGTTGCGTGCCTTTTACTAGCTGCGATACCTACTTATTGCACATCAATCGAATTGTTATAAACTGTGTTTTTTGTTATTTGTAACCTGCTTATTTGCTATGTTTTTTATCCACTTTCTCTCTTCTTCTTATTATTGTTCAACGGATACTGTGGAACACGTTCTAGCATTTTAACATTGGTTTTCCTTAGCTTCTACATTCCATGATGAGATATACACGCTGGTGTAAACGAATCTACAAAACGAATGAACATTACGACGACGATGATACACGCTACCAACGATCGCACTTGCTTGCCTGTACACAAAAAGAAACATTTCACCTCAAAGCATGACCGTGTAGACCGTTACCATTTGATCATGTGACGGTACTGCTCGTTCACCGACACGCGTTTGATCGTTTCGTACCCGAGAATGATGCTGAAGGAGAAGGCGGCCGATTGCACTAACCGCGCCGTCAGCCCCTTAAAGAACATGTGAAAGTGTTCCTCGTGCCACAGCTCCCGGAACGCGACACTCATCGAATCGAGCCGCTGCACCTGCAACCGGGCCCGTACAATATCGAGCGGATTCGTTATGATCGTGGTGGTGAACCCACCAAAGCTACCGGCCACACACTGCACGAACAGGTGGGACACCCACGGCGGTACGATCTTTAACAGCTCGTCCTGGTACAGATGATAGAACGCCCACCACATGGCCGAATTCGGCACGTACGCCATCAAGCTGGCGGTGTACCCCCGGTAGAAACCGCGCACACCGTCACGGCGCAAAATTTCGCGCGCAATGTCGTGCGTAATGCGTAATCGGCTGCTGCCTTTGTCGAAGTTGATACCGAGCGGGTTCACTGCCCCATTTTTGCCACCGTGCGCACCCATCCCGAGCACCATCGCGTGCTGCGAAATCACATCGAACGGTACGATGATGGTTTGGCCGACGAGTGAAGCGCACCCGCCCGCAGCGAGCGATTTTACCCGCTGGTTTGCCCCGTACTGACCGAGCACGTGCCGGACCCCTTCGTACGTGCTGATGTAAAACACTCCGCTCACGATTTGCACCGAGGAGATCCAGAATCCCCGGTACAGGCCGGGCACGCCCTCGGCGCGGTAGATTTTAACGCCGGCATCGATCATGCCCTTGTAGATGTCGTTCCGGAACTGTACCTGGAGCTGCGTTTTGATCACGGTCAGCGGATACAGGGCACAGCGGACCGAAAACGAGCTCAGCATCGAGAGTGGGAAAAATTTGCGCTTGTCCATCATGTCCCACTCGATGGTGCGCAGAAATTTGCCGTTCGTTGCAGGGTCTGCCATCTTTCTCACTAGCGGGTAACGGTGTGTGTTTTTTTTCCTATGCGGAACTGCCTTCTTCACCTTTGGTTGTTAAATAACCAAATGCGCACGCTATCAACAGCTGATGGCACGACGGTGCCTCCAGTGACTTATCTTGCTGATAATCGCCGGTTTGGCAGTCACTGTGTATGTGTTTTTGTGCGTGCTGATGTTTGCACTGATATATATGATGTAAATTCCTTTCGGCTTGAGTGACGTCAGACCAGAAGCTGCTGAACAGATGGCGAAATATGTTGCATGTACTTCATCACGAACCTAAAAGCAACCTACTGCCGGATGTGGCTGTGACCTTGATGATGTATGGCAGTGTGGCCGTGCCTAGGGTCAGCACAGGTCAACTGGTTGTGTTAGCAGCTTTCCTTCCTAGGTTCGTTGTGCGTTTGTGGTTCACCGTTGCTTTAGTCGACCACTACTACCGGAGCCAATAATCCTGCAGGGAAAGAAAGCGAACGTCAGTTAGTGCAATCAGGAGCGTTTTCCCTTTTTCGTGTTGTATTATCAGGCACACTATCACCACCGTCATCATCATCATCATCATCATCAGAATGGGAACGATGGGTACGTCTCTCAGCCACTGTTTATGTAATGTTGTGTAGCGATGGTGTTCTTTCGACACGGTAGCTGCTCTCACTCCTTCTCACTGTCGCAATGTAGTACACACACACGTAGTCCCTCTCGCTTCACTACGCTGGTCAAAAGTGCATTTCCACAGCACGCTCGACCACAAGTGCCTTCCGGAAGTCACATCCCAAAACCCACTCACCTTCGTTTTGCACTGCAACGCCTTCCCCGTTCTCCAGTGTCCTTCATGGCATGGAACGGTCCTATCGAAAGCTATCTGCCCAGCCACCAATCGGTCCAACACGGCACGCGGTTTTAGCGGCTAGAAAGTCGCCTGTTCCGTCGATTTGTGGTGCCACCGCCGGTGGCCGTTATCCATTGTGCGTAGACGAAGGAGTTTATTGCTGATATTTGCACCAAAAAGTCCGTCTTTTTCTCGAAATTACATTCGAGGCGAGGGAGAAAACTTCTCGTGACTCTGTGTGTTGCAAATGATGCAGGAAAAAAACAATCAATGTGACAGCTGACGTCGCGAGGGAAAGAGAAAACAGGTGGTTTGCCGCGCCGTCTCTCTTTCACGCTGTACGAAGCTGTCAAAATTTTATGGCAATGTGGTTGCTATAATTTTTATAGCAATTGCTATGCAAAAATGTTTTGAATGCACTGTGGTCAAGGTGCATAATTTGTTTTCCGTCCGTTTTTTATGCTGATTGTCGCTTTTTTATGATTTTTGGAAAAATATTAATTTGTTTTAAGTATTCAGAAACTGTTCAATTGAATTTTAAATCAATTGCCACCTTGAAGAAACTATGTAAAATTCAATGCATTTGCATAATTGTTAGTTACTAATATTTGTGCAACTTTTTGTTTACTGTGATTTGCATTATTATTCTTGAATTTTTCACAATTTTAAAAAATCAATCTAAATATCTAAACTCAACCTTTCAATACATTGCACCAATGTTCGTAACCATTTGTTGACAGCGCAGAATTGATGTTTTCTCATCCATCAGCTGGATTGTTTGTGTGAGGAAAAAAAGCTTCCCTCACTGAAGTGTACCGATGGCCACCCTTCTATTTACGCTGATATTGTTTGCATAATGATAAAAGGCGTTCGATATAGTCAATCGGCTGTACCGTGTGTGTTTGTGTACATTTGAGGGCAATTTTGTCATTCGACAGTGTGACACTGAAGAGTAAAGACGGTTTTTTCGAAGCAGCGGTTGACCAACAACAAGCATAGCGAGAAGAGAGTGAAGAAGGAAAATCAATTATAAAGTTTCTTACCAAGACAAGGGTATTTTCAAAAAAAGGATAAGAAAGGAGGAGTGGAAGTAGAGTGCGTTAGTGACTAGTGGAAAATGGGGGTCCAGGACCCAGGGGGGGGCATTCCCCTCGGGAACTACTACGACATTTTAGAGTTCCAAAGCGAACCTAAAAGGAAAATGGGGAAAAAGAATAAAATCCTAGGATTTGAGAAAGAAATCATGGAGGATGAGGTATTCATGGTGA
The DNA here is from genome assembly GCF_943734685.1 of Anopheles coluzzii. Lineage (NCBI taxonomy): Eukaryota > Metazoa > Arthropoda > Insecta > Diptera > Culicidae > Anopheles > Anopheles coluzzii. The sequence continues at coordinate 33,490,949 of NC_064670.1, read as the reverse complement.
TGGAATCCACAACCCGAGATAGAGATCTAAGCCGAGTTAGCCCGTTTTTGATCTCAAAGGTAATTGAAAATGCGATCTCCGGAAAGCCAATGCTGGTCAGTCGCTTGAAAGACGGGAAGCTACTGATCAAGGTGGCCAACCAGAAACAAGCAGAGAAGATTAAAAAAATAAAATCGATACCCGATCACAGAGGAGAGATCCAGGTTCAAACGCTAGAACACCCCACTTTAAATTGTAGCAAAGGAGTGATTCGATGCCCCGATATCGAATTCCTTACGGAAGGGGAAATATTGGACGGACTTCAAGCACAGAAGGCAACAGAGGTGATTATCTTAAAAAGAAAGATAAATAATGTGTTAACCAATACTCGCACAGCAATCGTCACCTTCAAAACAGGAAGAATCCCACGTACAGTCGATTTCGGACTGTATCCACTGAAAGTGGAACTCTACATTCCGAGACCCATGCGGTGCACCACCTGCATGAGACTCGGTCATACAAAAAAATCTTGCCAGCGCGATAAAATATGTGCAAACTGCAGTGAACTGGAGCACAAAGAGTCATGCGTAAGAACAAAATGCGTGTCATGTGGAGATGCCCACAATACGCTAGACAGGAACTGCCCTGTTTTTTGTGACGAAATGGAGATCAGTAAAATACGCACAGTGAACAAAATAACATACGGAGAAGCAAAACGTATACGTAGACGACAGTGTCCCGAAATCCCTAAAATCTACACATCAGACATATCCTATGCACAAAGAACAAAATCAGCAACAAAAAGCGTAAGTACAAACTCGACAGAAGAAACAAATTCACGAAATACCACCAATGATATAAACAACACAAACACCACAGAAAATAACAAAACACACACAGCCGAACCCACCACTCCAAGAGAAACACATAAACAGACAACCGTAATCGATCAACCGATTACACCCAACGAACAAACAAACACACCCACAAGCAGCGACACACTAACGATCAGTTCACCTGAATCACCAGATTCTATATACATAGAAGTTACTAATGAAACACCTAAAACCCCCACTATGATGGTGGAGGAATATATAATTACTAATACACAAGAAGACAACACATCAGAATACGATAAATTCAAAATTATATACTAAATACCACTCACAAGGCATCCACATCCACACTTAAACATTTGGTCTCATGTTCTCGTTATTACAAGCTAACATACAGGGACTAAGAGCCAACAAAGAAGAAATTAGAGAATTGCTAATAAAAAGAAAGATCGATGTAGCCTGCCTGCAGGAGACATGGTTGGATGATAAAGCCATAGGGAAAATAAACATCCCACACTATGAACTAATATCGGACAATAGAGAAGATGGTTACGGAGGAGCGGCAATATTAATACGCACAGAGCTAAACACAGAAAAACTCAAAGTGATTCCCCCTAACCCATACATACAGATAGTAGCCGCTCGTATAAAGCAAGCAGGCTTAGTAATCGCTTCGGTGTACGTTAAACCCAACACACCAATCGCAACATTCCGCAGCTTACTAACCCTTAGCATCACAAGCTTGGCGAAATATAACAAATTAATAATTATGGGTGATTTTAACTCTCATCACTCTGAATGGGGAAATCAGACGTGTGACGGAAAAGGAAACATCCTTTTACATGAGATTAATGAAAACAATCTAACTGTGATAAATAACTATGAACAGACTTTCATTAACCCAGACCCAAACAAAAGTAACTCAGCAATAGATTTGACAATCACCTCTCTAGCTATAACCCCACATATTCAAAGGAACGTTTCAGACATACACATCGGCAATAGTGGACATCGGGTTATATTCACCAATTTTAACCTATTCAAACCTCCCCCACAAAAAATCACAGTTTATAATAAGAAAAAAATAGACGAAGAAATATCCAGCCTACCATACAATAACAATTCTGACATCAACTCAATTACCAAAGATATCAATAAAATTATTTTAAGAAACAAAATCAAGACCCCGTTCACCCCAAAATCATGGTGGAATGATATCGTTCAAAAAGCATGGGAAGAGAAATGCAGAGCTAGAACAGACTATAACCAAAATCGGACGATCGAAAACCAAATCAAGTACAAGAAAGAATCAGCCAAATTTCGATTCGCAAAACAAAAATCAAAAACCAAACGAATCGAGGAAAAACTTGACTTGATCGATTCTCAATCCTCTATGGATGACCTTTGGACTCTTTTGGGAATGTTCAAAGATAAACCTGCCAGAACAAACAAGATTGCCACAGATGAATCCCTAGCAAAAGAGTTCTTAAAAATTCATTTCGGTTCATCAAACCAAAAAAAAAATGAAACAAGACCCCGATTCATAAGCGATAAAAATCTAATTGACTACAACAGATGGCAAAATATCCTAAACTCAAAAAAGAATTCAGCTCCTGGTATTGACAAAATATCGTACAAAACATTGAAACTACTAAGCAGCGAAAACACCAAAGCCATAATCGGAAACATCAATGACATGTACAAAAGAGGAGTCGTGGAAAAAAAGCTCAGAAGAATAAAAATCGTAGCAATTGGAAAACCCGGCAAGGATCTCAGTCTAGCAGCAAATCACAGACCCATAGCTTTGCTTCCTACTATAACGAAAGTGGCAAACACGGCCATCTTACACAACATTAACCACATCGTAGATAAGTTTGACATCCTCCCCAGCACATCCTTCGGATTTAGGAAAAACCGTCCCACAACCTCCGCAGTTGATTCTCTCTCCAACATTTTAAAAAATAACATAAGAAAAAACAAACACACTACAGTAGTTTTTATTGACATTAAAAACGCCTACAATAGTGTGAATGTTGGCCTTTTAACAAAAATCCTCTCCGGAAAAATGATACCACACGAAGATATCAGATGGATAGAAGGATTCCTCTCAAACCGACTGGTAGAGATCGCTGCTGAAGGTAAATCGATTAAGAGAAGGATAACTAACGGGTTGCCCCAAGGGGACGTCCTTTCACCACTGCTTTTCAACCTGTATACAAGTGGATGTCACGAATTAAACCGGTATAATGTAAAAATAATCCAATATGCAGACGATTTCGCATTAATTGGAAGTGCAATCACCTCTCCAGCAGCTCAAACAAAAACACAACGGGCCCTGAACCAATTGGCAAACACACTATCTTCCCTTCAACTTGAAATAAACGTAGCAAAAACAAAACTCATGACATTTTCCAAAAACTACACTCACACAACAATAGCACTAAACGGAACTCCCCTTGAACAAGTCAACTCCCACCACTTCCTAGGCATAGAAATTGACAACAGATTAAAATTCCACTCCCATATTAACAACCAAATCAACAAAGCCCAGAAAAAAATGAATTTCATTAAAGCCGTATGCAACAAATCCAACCACATAAATCCAGAAAAAGCTAAACAACTACACCAAGCTCTTGTGAGGGGTACCCTGGAATACGGGATAACTCTAAGTAGCAACGCCAACAAGAACAAACTCAACACCATGAGCACAATAATTAACCAGTCACTCAGGAAAATTACAGGCTGCACAAAAACTACTCCGATCAACACACTCCACGCCATAGCAGCAGAAATGCCCTTCCACATACGATCTAAACTTCTTATGCAAAAACAACTATGCAAAGCAATAGCACATTCCTTTTTCACCACAACATCTCAGCCACTCCCAATCACATCAAGAAATCTAACCGCTCAAGAAAAAACATACATAACTGACAAACTCATCTTCAACAACATAACTAAGTATGATTTCAACCACTCAAAATCCACTTCCGAAAACATCAATATTAACACGATCATCCCAGGCATTGACACCAACAAACACAACTTAAACATAACAGTCCTTTACCAAACAAGCATGCAAATCATCAACTCACATCAGGGCATAAAAATATATACAGACGGCAGCAAAAAAGATGAAAATTGCGGCATAGGAATTTATGTAAAAACTCAAATTGAAGAACTCAAAATATCAAAGAAACTCCAACACCCAACATCCATAAGCACTACAGAACTCTACGCAATAGACCTGGCACTCGAGATGTCGACGAAAAAACGATGGAATAATATTGCCATTTACACAGACAGTCTATCAGCATGCCAAACATTAAATACAGCCAAAGAAGAAAACCGAATAGACGAACTCCTCGGGAGAATACTACATAACTGTGAAGTCACTCGAGCAATAATCCAATGGATCCCAAGCCATGTCGGAATAGCTGGAAATGAAATTGCCGACCAATTAGCCAAAGATAGTCTTAGTAAACAAACTGTGATAAATAACAAAATAAGATTAAAAGATGCTATTAATTTATTCCAACATAGAGCTAACCACGAGACTAATACATGGTACACTGAACTATGCCGAAGCAAAGGGAAAAAATTTGCTAGATACCAAAGCTCAATTGAAAATAAAATGTGGCACTATAAACTAAAAATCCCAGCAAAGGACATCAAAACACTTAATAGATTAATAGCAGGCCATGATTATGGGAATTTCTGGCTACACAAAATGAAGCTCATAGACAGAGGAACATGTGCAATTTGTAACGTAGAGGACACAGCGAGTCACAGAGTCTTCTATTGCCACAAATTCGACATGGAACGAAAAGACCAGTTAAAAATAAATGAACAAAACTTCATCAAGGCCTGGAAGACGAAAGATAAAAAGAAAATGAAAATGGTGATAAAATTTATAAAAACTAACCGAATATCCTTCTGAAACGTCTCGCTTAAACTACATGACATAAATAAACCGACGAAGTACTTAACCTAGCAACATAAACTGACAACACACACAAAACTTCAGAAAACAAATCACAAGAACAAATATAGAAAGAGGACATATGGCCTTTGATGCCGTCCAAAAACAACAGAGGTTGTGTTTTAACACAATAGCGGACTAGTACTGAAGGGCCCAGGAAGCTGGATTTCAGTTCCGAACCGTCAAACGACCTCGACAAACTGAAGAAGAAGAAGAAGAAGAAGGGCAATGTTGTGATCATCCACTTGGTTTAGCTGGGTTTCGGTACGACAGACACAACTTCCCGCTGCTGGTACCATTCCTGTATGCAAACATGCATATATTTATGCTTTTACTTATCTTTTTTTCTCTCTCTTTTTTCCTGCCTCACCCTTTCGGTACAGATAAGAGCCCCGAATTAGAAGGTGCGCCGGTCAAACATCTGCCATTAGGTTAGCGAAAGGTCCACCGAAACCACCACCAATGGGCCCCACGATGACGCTGTCATTATAATTCCTCGTTGTCCGGTACTGTGCTGCGGCTCCGGGACGGGCACCGGAAGGCGAGCATAGCGAGCAGAACGGGGTGGGCGTGTGGGTGCTTTGCGACAATCAGCTTTTTCGTTTCATTTTCCTGTGTGTGTGTGTGTTTGTGTGTCGGTAATAGTTGGATAGCTGCCTCAAAAGCGAACGCACACACGGACGACGCCCCGCCGCGTATCACCAGCTCCTTTACCTGGCTCGGCCGTACCGCCATGTCGGAAGGATTTGGCAACGGCCAACAGGAAGGAGCAGCAGCAGCAGCAGCAGCAGCAGCGGCGGCGGCAGCAGCTGCCGCAGCAGGACAGCTAGTGGTGGACGACAACCTTCTCGGACACGGCGGTGGTGCTGGTGGTGCTGGTGGTGGTGGTGACGGCAACGAATACCAGTGGGCGTACGGCACGATCATGGACTCGTCCCGCGTCTCGACCTGTCTCATCTCGATGCTGCTGATCGTGTACGGCAGCTTCCGGAGCCTGAACATGGAGCAGGAACAGCGGGAGAAGGAAAAGAAACGACAGAGCGAAAGCATGAACAACCTACTGACCGGTGAACCGGTCCAGCAGGAACAGAGTAAGACAACGAGTTGTGGACACCCCCCCCCCCCCCCTCCAGGCGCCTGATGAACTGTTTTCCTTTTGTTTGCAGACAAATTCGCCACATTGGACACGATGCACGCACTGTGCTTACCTCTCGGTGCATCGATCTCGCTGCTAGTGATGTTTTTCTTCTTCGACTCAATGCAGATGCTGTTTGCGGTCTGCACAGCAAGTATGTATCGAGCAAACCCGTCCATATCCGGACCCGTACAGTGACCCTTCTAATGCTCTCTTTTTCTCTCCTCCAATCGCCACAGTAATCGCCACCGTTGCCCTAGCCTTTCTGCTGCTTCCGATGTGCCAGTACATTATCCGGCCGTGCACGGACGGCAATCGGATATCGTTCGGCGTGTGTGGACGCTTTACGGCGGCGGAACTGTTTAGCTTTTCGCTCGCCGTATCGATCGTGTGCATTTGGGTGCTGACCGGGCACTGGCTGCTGATGGACGCCATGGGCATGGGGCTGTGCGTCGCGTTCATCGCGTTTGTGCGACTGCCGAGCCTGAAGGTGTCGACGCTGCTGCTGACCGGGCTGCTCATCTACGACGTGTTTTGGGTGTTCTTTTCCTCGTACATCTTCAGCACGAACGTGATGGTGAAGGTGGCGACCCGGCCGGCCGACAATCCGGTCGGCATTGTGGCGCGCAAGCTGAACCTGGGCGGCATCGTGAAGGAACCGCCCAAGCTGAACCTGCCCGGCAAGCTGGTGTTTCCGAGCATCCACAACAGCGGCCACTTTTCGATGCTCGGTCTGGGCGATATCGTGATGCCGGGGCTGCTGCTGTGCTTTGTGCTGCGCTACGACGCTTACAAAAAGTCCCAGTCCACCCAGACGGCCGAGGCCGGCGTTCCACCACCGAAAGGAGTTGGCTCGAAGCTTACTTATTTTCATTGTTCCTTATTAGGGTGAGTGCCGGGTGGCCGGGTGCAGGTCGTTACGTTCTAATGATTGGTCTTCTTTTCATCGCCACAGTTACTTCCTTGGATTGTTAACCGCGACTGTCAGTTCTGAAGTATTCAAAGCGGCACAGCCTGCGCTGCTGTATCTCGTACCGTTTACACTGCTACCTCTGCTTACGATGGCATATCTGAAGGTAAATCTGGACTGGCGCGTTACCGCGAGCGACATCGATATGCTAATCTCTCTCTCTCTCTTTTTTTCAAATTTTCATTCCCCATTTCGTCAGGGTGATCTGCGACGCATGTGGAGTGAACCGTTCATCATCCAACAAGCTTCGAAGCAGCTAGAGGTATAAACCACACTGATCACATGCTCTCCATGGAAGCGAATACAATACAGCAACACACAACTCTGTACGCAAAATAGTATTAAGTGCAACTAACTACACAAACACACGTACACGGGGCGAACGATCGATCGTAGTAGTGTACTAGGAAAAGGATTACTACTATAACTACTACTGCAATTATATGCAACCGTACATAGCGTATCGCATGCTGGTACCGCCCAACTGACGGTACCGGGCCGGAAGGGGGAAAGTCAATAAGTGGGCAGTGTGGATGTGCCGAGATTGAACAAAACTCTTGAACAAAGATCCCTTTTTCTAGTACACACCCCCCTTTCCTGGAAAGCACTCGAGACCAGCACGGGAAATACCTTCCGGGCACGGTAGCAGCAGTGTAGGTTTAGATTGTGGTTAGGTTTATCGTGACGGGAAGGGATCGAATGCAAGCAACAGGGGCGGACGGCGACATGGCACGAATGAATCATTTAAGGTAGTTTAACAATATTTGAATGTGATTAGGCGTTAGGGAATTCGTAGAGCCGTTTGTGTGTTTGTATGTGTGTGTGTGTGTTTTCAGAACCGTGTGCCGGTGGCAGAAAACGCAAAACGTTCGCTAATCAAAACGAGCAGAGACGACAGAGTGTCGTCGGTACAGGTGTACGCTCGGGCGCGCGGACGTACGAGTTAGGTTATTATAGGATTACATCTCATTTTGCATCGTCTCTGTACACAACCCACTTTCCTATGCATATTACACCAACGAACGATTCATACACGCCTGGTGAGTCACGTTGCAGCGCGCAGTGCACGCTTCCGTTGACTTGCCTGCCGCCTACTACCTGCTATACCGGATAAAGGTGTGTTCTTTTGTTTTTGCGCGCGACAGACATTTGTGTTTTTTTTTTCTAATCGCGCAGCTTTTGTCTCTCGCTTTCTCTCTATCACTCTTTCCGTCTCTCTTTTCTCTTCCCGGAGGAACATGATATGGCCGTGGATGTTTTAAATTTAAAGCAGAACGCATTTTTCTTCGTACCTTAGCATTGTTAGCGAATCGGATGGATAACTTTATTGACCGTTACAGCGCAGCACTGTTTGGCGTAATGCAACTACAACATTAATTATGTTTAAAATTTTTTCTCATCTCTGAATTTTTGAGTAGGTGCGAATTGGTATAGATGTATCACATTATACCCGGGTTAGCAAAGGATATACAATTGCTCTCATACAAAAAAACAAATGTTAAAACTATCATGTAAAAACTGAACATACCTATGCGACGCACCACACCAGCACTGCTTGCATCTGCATATGCTGGTTCATCTTTGGCCTGTAAGACAAAATTGGAATACTAAAACGAAAAACCGTATAGAGCGTAGATCAACTTTTAATTACGGTTCCGTTCCGGGTTGACTCATATTGACAACTTTTATTTTCGTGAGTGAATTGTAAAGAGAACGAGAGAGAGAGGGACAGAGAAGGCTAAACAAAGGCAAGGCAATTCGTTACAAACAGATTCAGCGTTTCGTTCCTCCAGATCATGATCATCGTACACCTTTTTAGCCGATAAATGTTGTACCCGGTGAAACTGCTTTCTCCCTGTGTGCTGCTTAGCATACGTGAGTTTGCACGGAACCTGAACACTTCGATATACATAATGTGATAATTCTTTCTTTACCTTTTTGTTTTATTTTAATTTTCATATAATTTCATATAAATCTCTGCCCCGTCTCGAATGTATACTTTACATACGTTTTTTTTCTATAATCAAAAGTACTGTTAATAATAGTGAAAAAGAAATATAACTTTTAATTTTTCCAGAAAAGAATCTTCTGAAGAGAAATGCTACGGAATCGAAAGCTATTGTTTCACTCATGATGACAAATACAACTACACTCATCACAATTATGCAAAAGTGGTTGCAAAAATGGAAAGAAAAACAACTAAAACGAATGCAAACGAATCTGTTCAAAAGAGCACAAAAATCCACTTACACCTCGCTGCACGGTGAGCGCGCACTGCTCGAACAGGTGAGCAAACTGCACGAACTCACGAGCGCGCGGGTTGACATTCGCCCAAGGTGTATACATGCAAGCTGTGCAGTTAGTTCCAAACCCAAGGTACCCACAACCCGCACCCTGTTGCCATAATTATTGCAACAGCGAGGGAAAGAAACAGAAACAACCGTTTATCCCACCTTCTCTTTCGCTCCCTGCACGCGCTCCAGCGGCGCTCTCTTGTTTATGTTTGTGGAGCGGAGCCCACACTAATTTTTGGCAAAAATGGCACGAGTGGTGGCGCTACGTTTTCGGACCGTTCGGACCGTGTGTGCGTGCGGCCGTGTCTTGCCAGCCGTCGTGTTAATCCTTTAATCGGGCCGTCGTACCACGCTCATAAATTTTGGTGCAATCCGCGCGCACACTTTGGTCGCTGGTTTTTTGTTTGGAGGGGTCGACCCCCTATCCCTTCCCCCCGGCCGTTCGAGCGACGGCACGATATCAGAGACGGCCGTATCATCGGGCAGTGGCGGCCGGGCGCAATAAAGTGGGGAACGGCCCCCAAAATCGAAAGGGAACGGAAATCGCAACGCGGCGGCCTGTAAAGCACTGGTACCAGGTGATAACGCAGAGGAGAGCGCAAAGAGCAGGAGAAAAAGAAGAGGAAGAAGAAGAAAACAGAAACACAGCCGAACGAGCCCATTGCCGCGTGTAGTACGGGCGCACCAGCAGCAAAATATCGTGCTCATCGTGCTACTCGAATATATCGTGTGTCGGTTTTCGGTTTCCAGCAGAAGGTCCCAGAACAGGGCTCCTGGGGTTCCGGCAAAGAAAGCGTGGAAGCAAAGGGACGTCGTCCAAGGGGTTTGTTTTATTGCCCTTCAGGTGCAGCCACCACCATGCGGTATTGCAGCAGTTGCAGTCGACCCGTGTCCGGTGTAGTTGCGTACGTTGAGCCGTGCAAATCAGTTCATAAAAGTGTGTGTGTGTGTGTGTGTGTGTGTGTGTGTGTGTGTGTGTGTGTGTGTGTGTGTGTGTGTGTCTGCTGCTTCCTGTATTGCGCTACCGTTGTACGGTAACGGCCAGTGTGAAAAAGGATACACGCCAGCGTGAAGGATAATCGATTGACTTGAGTTGGGTGGCCGGGACAGTGGACGGAGGTCGCACCATCGAACGCCTTTTTCAAAAAGCTTTGTGTGAACACACACACACGCACACAGAGCTGTGCACACAGTGGTAAAAAGGCGCACCGGAAGAACAGCGTACGGTTGGTACACGGCGGCGGTTTCAATGCAAAAATCACAGTTGGCTGCGATAAACAGGATTCACACGCCAGACTACCGTACCACTCGCGAAGGGAGAGAGAGAGAGAGAGAGCGAGAGTGAGAGCGAGAGAGGCTAATTGATTGTGAGCCGTGTTTTGGATATCCCCATTGCAGGTGTGTGTGTGTGTGTGTGCACTTTTGAGTCCTTTTCGTAAAGGTGTCTGATTGGATGAGTGTGCATGTCTGGGTGTGCGGCCGAACTCCAGAAGCTGCTCCCTCGTTCCAGGATCGCAGGACACAGGAGCGTGTGTGTGCGTTATCCCGTTTCTTGTTCAGTGCCTCGGTTGCCAGTGCTACTAGTACGCGTGTGTGCGACTGTACCAGTGCTCTGTGCACACTCGCAGGCCCCGGGGGTTTGTTGCACGGAAAACACACCCCAGCGCGCCGCGGTGCAGGTTCTGCTTCAACCCCCAACAGGAACACCTCCGAAACCACCGAAAAAAAAACCCAGCCTTTCCCCCCGGTGAAAAGATTGCAATTATGTTGCGTTCTTTTTTTGTTCCATCTTTTCGTTTCTGTTCTCCCGGTTTGTAGTTCAGCTCCCTACTGCTGCTGCCGTCGCCACCGCCACCGTTTCTTTCACCATTGTCGTCGGGCTGCCCACGTGCGGGGTGGGGGCTGTGTAGTAGCATAACGAGCGCATAACGGGAAAGTGCAGTGCCATATCGCAGCAGTCGCCGACCGAGTAGTGGTGTGTCGTTGTGTTGCTCTGAAAGTGTGTGCTGTGTGTGCTGTGCGTGGTGTGTGTGTGGCTCCTCCAAAACCCCTTTAGTTTTGGCGGTGGCACGCAGAGGTGGCGTAATTTACGCAATAATACAAAGTGTCAAACACAGAAGAAGTCGTTGTTGTGCATCCTTGCTGGAAGAGAGTGTGTGTGAGAGTGTATCGGGCAAGCCATGTCCTTCGGTGGCAGTGCCGTACCGAGGTGGTGGTAGAGAAAGCACCCTAAAGCCTAAAACAAGAAAGGGCCAAACGCGAGGGATCGGTGGAAGGTTGGCCTCGTTTCCGCTACCCAGCGCCAATCAATCCAATACATCCGACGGCCACCCATCGGTTCTCCCATCCATCCATAGCGGTCTTTCCAGAGCGGGAAACGGGGAGGGATAGTGCTTCATTCGTGCGAGTGTGTGTGTGAGAGAGAGAGAGAGAGAGAGTAGGAAGAAAAATGGGTCAAGCTGCGAGCCAGGAGGATGCGGAACAGGGTGGCGGCCAGGCCGGCGGCGGCGAGGAGGAGGAGGACGACGATGGAGGCATCATCCCGATGCGCTCGGATCGCTTCCTGGTGGTAAGTAGGGGGGGGGGGGGCGGAGCAGTGGAGGGAGGCCAAGGCGGGGACGAAATCCTTTGGCCTCGCTTCATTCATTCATTCATAAATGTTAAAGGCGTTTAGCGTTCTCTCTTTGCGCATTCGCTTCGCCGTGTTGCGTCGCGCAGTTTCGTTGTCCCGGTTTTGTTCATGCCCCCTTCTTCCCCCACTCCAATTGTGTCTGTATATGGACGTACGCAGCAAGAGTCAGCGGGGATTGTTGTTGTTTGCATTTTCGCTTCACAAATGCGCCATCGCCTGCTCTGTGTGTGTGTGAGTCAGGGTGTTTTTTATAGTTTGCATTAGAGAACGGCGCAGAAAGAAGAATGTGCGTCGAATGTCCTGCGAAAAGCGTAGCAAGCACTTGCGGAAAGGGTCCACGCGCCAACAGTTTCGATGGGGCGAAGTTGGTTGGCGGACGGAAGGGGAGGCGGGGGCGACTTACTCAACATATCAGTTTCACACAGGGATATGGAGTGTGTGCGATGGGAAGGGGGTGAGAAGCAAGTTATCCGACGCGTGGACGATTTCGGAATGCAAATGTGGTGGAATGTGTGCTTGTGTGTGTGACCGTGTTATGTTGTTTTCCTTTCCAAACTTCAGCCCTTCTCACGATGGCCTGTCTACGGCTGTCCCATTATAATAAGCATACGAATCGCTGCCGTCTTTCCCGGAACTGGTCTGCTGCGCTATCACGCTTGCAGTTTCCATTTCCATCCATTCATTCTCTTCTCCCATCCGTAACGCGGTGTGAGCACAGTACGAACCCAACACCCAAGCACGACAAGCACCGCAGCGCGTGGACGCGGTTCTCCGCTGGCTCGCTCGCACGTGCAACAGTGTGCTGTCGCCATGATCGAGTGAGATATTAAATGAAGCTGATGATGATGACGCTACTACATTACTGCTTGCTTTGGCTTGCGAAGCATTTCTTCGCTTTCTTCGCTTCCGTCGGTGCTTTTTTTCGGTTTGTACAATGTAGCTGTGGATTTTATGTTCGTAAAAAAGCGCCCCCCTTCCCACCGTTTATACGAATGGGGTGACGGGGTGGCTATCCTAGGGCAAATGGGGGGTGCTGCAACACGTGTGCGCACTGGGTGTTATCTTTCTGGGGGATGGTAGTGGGGTGAGAGGAGCGGGTCCAGTTAACTGTTTGTTAGCGAGAACTAATGTACAGTGGTGTACGGCATTTAATTTCGGTGAGAGTTTTATGGCAAATAATATTAACAAGAATTGAAGCAATTTATGGAGCCAATATACGCTGGCAGTGTGTGCAGCATAAACCCATTTTTTTGTTATTCATTTTATTTTACATGACCACCTGTTTGTATTGTTTTTTGTCATCTATTTCAATCAAGCTATTTGTTTGTTTATCATGTTACAGGGTTGTCCTAGTCAGTTTCGAATGTAAACATTGTTATTCGCCCCATCCAAGATGTTTTTCAACAGTTTGGTTTATTTTTTTTTCAAAATGGTATTTCAGTTTCTACGCATGATTTTCAACAGATAACAAAAAACTGTCAAACTCAATCCAGCTTGAGTCGTGTTGAAAATCATGCTGAAATTCGGAAATTATTGTGATGGAAATGAAATGCCAGATCGATGTGGAACAACATTTTGCATGTGGTGAATAACAATGTTTACATTCAAAACTGACTTGGAAAATCCTGTAATTTACACGGTTTTCCAAGTCACTTTCGAATGTGTAATTGTTTTTCAACAGCTGTCAAATGGTATATTTGCTTCATAATGAAATTTCAATTTTTACACATGATTTTCAACACATAACAAATAAATGTCAAACTCAATTCTGCTTGAGGCGTGTTGAAAATCATATTGAGAAATTAATGACGGAAATATGATGATGGAAAAGAAATGTCTTATTTATGTGTATTAACATCTTGCGCGCGGTGAATAACAATGTTGACATTCGAAATTGATACGGAAAACCGTGTACAATGGTGCACAAAATCTCAACCAGTGTATTGTGGTTGAAATTGCGTCCTAATTTAACCTCAATCTCAAATTTCATTCTTAAAGCAGCGAATCTAATGTTTTATATGCTATAAATGGAATTTTTAATTAAGATTACCTTTAACGTAATTGGACTATTCCTCCGGAATAAAAAAAAACACAAATTTAGAGTAATTCAATATTTCTGGCTGCCTAATAGGGAATGCGTTGTGTTGTTTTGGTAATACAATAGCTCCATCAATGCTCAAAGTTGGTGCTTTTTTATTTTTCCTCTATCTATCCGTTGGTACTTTGAAGATTTACGTCCCAACATCAACAAGTCAGTCTCTTAGTTACGGCATGAAAGTAAACTAGCTAAGCTAATGGTTTCTGCCAATACTTTTTTCTCTTCTTTTATTTATATAATGTTTATGCTAATTTACTTTTCGTAAAAGTATTCTTGGTACTTATTATTCTTATTCCCAACTAGAAGTTACAGAAAGCCATCCATTTGAAATAAAATAGACAGGTCGATATGTAAGTCTATCACGTTGTTTGTTATCAAAGAAGAAGAGGTTTTGCTTATTTCCTTATATATATTTTGCAATACGATTTTTTCACTCAAAAAGTTCTTAGTTGTGGCATCAAACAAAGAGAGTGACTCAACATTGATTATCCTTTTTCTTGGTGTAACAATTATGCAACTTACTTCATCTTAAGGCTTTCTATGTTTCAACTACGTAACGGAAATGTTACAGCTTTTACCACCGAAGCTGTCTAAATGAGTATTGAACTGTTGGGCCACCCTTGAAGTCATAATTAAGAGCACACAGCGGGAACTTATGACCTATACTATTTTGAGACATTTCACCAAAGAGGTAATATGTTGGACCTTCACTGTACGCTGGACACAAAGGACTAGACAACAGCCTGTAGTCGCATCGCATACAGACACCGGCACACCAACTACTGCTGCCTTCAACGAATCATCTCTTTGTCATTGCATTATGACACTGCCCTGCCTGCCTGCCTGCCTGCCAGGGCAGCCAGTTGGCATGGCTAGGCGGAAATTTAATAGCCTTCAAAGCTTCTGGACAAGGGAATCGACAGCTCGCCGGGATCGGGTCGAGTAATGGACGCTTGGCTTCATCATCATGCTGACTAACTTATTTTTACGAGCTAGTTTAAATTATGAAAAACAAACCCTTTCCAGTTCAACCGAGAATCAGATGTAGTCGCTGGACGCCTTGCTTTCGTCCTTGTGGGCTAGTCAGACATCGGATAAACTCAGTGTGGCGTGTGATAAAGGTTGTACCAATGTACAAACATCCGAGGTATCTGAATATATTATTTGCTTTCAAAATGAGGAATTGAGGAGGAGCAAGTAGTAAGAGAGTACCACACTTCTAATTGGAAAACACAAATAGAAATATATACCTTGCGGAAAGAGAACACCTGAAAGTTGTTTTGAAACGATTGCTAGTGGATCTATAATGTATGCAAAATTCGCCCTAGCAAAGATATCATTTTACCTATTTCAATGGTTGTACATTTGCATGCAAAACCAAACCCCACAAATAATAAACATGCTCTCATGCGCAAATGGTACATACCGATTCGGGGCCACCTGCCTATAAACGAGTGACCAGTATCGATTCAGTGAGAATGCAAAAGGCAAATATTTTTATCAAAAAGTTCATCTTAAATTACACATCCAAACAAACGTGGCCTGTGTGACTGTGTGGCCCTGGTCACTCTAGCTAATCAACCACAACAACAACAAGCTACTGTGTGGCTTTAATGTGTGCCACTGTTGCAGAGGCTGGCTGTAACTTTGAAAAATTGTAACTATTGCTACGACCCGGGCCCAATCAAACAGTTCCCAGAACCAATACGTGTCGCCACGTGTCCACTGTATTGCAAGCAAGCAGGCTTTTTTACCGTATTTGTGATGCGGCGATGACGCGCCAAGCGTGATAAGTTTCTATTTTTTCAACTAATTATCTATTTGCATCGTTTTGTGCCTGCAACGTTGGTGATGACGCGGGGGAGTGGTGTGGGAGTGGCGTGTGCTTTATCTTCCTTATCCTTTCGTAACGAGCCTCCAGCACGAACACGTCCAGTACGTCAGCAGCAGCAGTAGCACTTTTGTTGAGCCAGTTTCACCCGTACGGTTGTTACCACCTTATGCTGAATCTTTGATTGCGTTTGGCTCATTACCTGGGGATAGCTAAACTGTTAATTTACATTTACAATTTGTACTTCCTTTTTGTTGTGCGCCAAAAAAAACAGTCCGTTCCCCATATCACGATTACATACGAATTGGATGTTGCTTGATGAACATTTGAGGTGCGTTTAGCACCATATCATACCTCCGTTTCCTGCCCGCAGCAATAAAGCTCTAGCCCTGTTTATTCGCGACTGACGAAACGAACTGCCCCGTGGGAGGAGACCGATCCTTTTTCTTTCCCCTCCCTCCCCTACCAACCCACCGAAACTCGCGAGCGTGTGGCTGTTTAGTGTGCAAATTAATAGCCCATCGGGATCGGTTACTGCCTCGAGCCGGGTCGCTGGTTGTGGATTGTGGAGCTGGGACGATCGGTAAACGAATAAAAAGGAAGCGAAAATCCATTTAGCGTGCTAAATGGTTGCATCAACTTGTTTCGTTGTTGCTACGAGTGGAGCACAGCCGTCCAAAAGGCACGGCCGCGTTTGTTCCTTCGGGGCAGCTTCGGTTCGGCGACGCCTTATATTGGAACGTTTCCTTGCAGCCGCCGACGGTGGAACGATTTCCTTGGGAACAGTAGACAGCTTAACTATAGCTGTCTCTAATCTATTGTTTCTAATATAACACACTGCGGCCATGGGTATTGTGGCCATGGGCATGGCGTAGTTAGCATTTTATTCAGACGTTTCATCACCCATCTCTCTCTCTCTCTCTCCGCTCCGCAATGGACAAAGTAGCACCGTAACTGGGCGCATTTATTGTCAAACAGAATGTGCGAATTTGCTAACATGCCTTCATTTTCATTTGCCTGCCCATCTTTTCTTCTGATGTTTATTGATATCATTAGCCGTCAGTGACGTTTCTGTTTTGTCATCAGACCAACCTACGTCGGTTTGAAATATGGGGCTCACTAAGAGCTGGGTTACGTTGGCCGTTGGCAATTTTTATTGATTTATATTTTACCACCGTGCGAGGCAAATGGCGTACTCTGAATGTATGTTATGTCAATACCAAAAAAAGGGGATAATAGGAATGTTTTATAACATTCTTTCAATGGTGGTTATCGTCAGTCAAATTGTTTAGTGAGTTACCTACTCAGTTACAGACATTCCTGCCTCGAATACCGATGTAAACAAAGATCCAGGGAAGTAATTTCAATTAAAATTGTCTATTTTTAGCAAACCCCAGTGTTGATGATCATCATATAAGCGTTTTGTTTATTCAAGTTTATCACATTGATGTGGTACACAATCAATTCGGTAGTGGTTTCATTTGTTTTGACTAAATCGTTGCGATTTGTTTTACGTTACGAAAGCGTTACTATAGGCGTTACAAACGGTCAGCGGGCTGCCTCGCAATGTGGGAGGTTGGTTTTGAGTGGGAAATGAACATCGCGTCACTGGTTCGAACGCGTCACAAGGGCGCGTCGTCATCGTTAGCGCAATCGGCCAAATCCATTGCTTGATAAGCTACCAAGATAAAGCTGGAAAAAAATCAACGTATCGTATTCGAGGATTTGGTAAAATTTTACTTCAAACAATGGTGCTCACTTACAGCTGTCGCACTTATCTACTTATCCGGCGCTACAGCCGGCTTTACGCTCTTGATATATTGCAGGTGTGTTCGAAACCACACAAAGTCTCAACCCTTCGTATGCCAGTCGTTTATTTCGTGGTTTAGAGAAGATGCTTCTTAGCCATCTTGTTGCCTTCACCTCCTAGGTGGCATTTTTCCTCGAAATTTCGAGCTAATTCCCTTAAAGTCACACCTTTAAGATGCCTCAAAGTGCTTATCCTGAAGATTGTTTTAGCACAAGCCTTTTAAAATCGACTTTTATCTTTATTTACTTTACAGGGTTTTCGAGGATTATATAGACATGTTCAGCGAGTTGTAGATTCGTTCAGGCATATAATAGACTCTTTCAGCGAGATATAGAATTGTTCGGATGTAGGTGTAGACATGTTCAGCGATTCTGTAGAGCTGTCATTTGTTTTGTTTACACACTGTGCCGCAGGGTTCAATTTTTCATTCTTAAAAGTCCTAAAAGTAGCTAATAATCATTCTCCAAGCTGTTTAATACATAAATTAGTTGAAAAAAGTATATTTTTTCGAAAACCGTTTGTTTACCTTCTGATGAGAATGATCCAACTTGCAGTCCAAGGGGTACGAAAGTGACAGCTCTACAGTATAACCGAACATGTCTACACCTACTTCCGAACAATTCTATATCTCGCTGAAAGAGTCTATTATATGCCTGAACGAATCTACAACTCGCTGAACATGTCTATA
Organism: Anopheles coluzzii; assembly: GCF_943734685.1. Classification (NCBI taxonomy): domain Eukaryota; kingdom Metazoa; phylum Arthropoda; class Insecta; order Diptera; family Culicidae; genus Anopheles; species Anopheles coluzzii. Next base: position 33,472,694 of record NC_064670.1, on the reverse strand, counting down.
TAATCCTCGAAAACCCTGTAAAAATACGTCCACAATGTCCTTGTCGGTGGCTTAATAAGCTTAATAAGCTGCACGACAGTGGTTGAGATCGCCGTACATGATGATGATGATTGTAATGGCTGCCTTTTTTTCCTTCTCCTAACTTATCTACAATTCATTACATCTTATAGTAAATATTTATAAGGTGTGTACAGTAACTATCCCGGTTCGACGATGAATGTAAATTAGTGTGATGGTTTATATTTCTTTTCTGAAAACTTGGGAATTATTATGTCAATTACAAAAATAAAATATTCTAATTTCTTCTTTCATGAGAAGGAACCATGTAATTTCTTTCCTTTCAATTAAAAAAAAATTGAAAAAAAACATGTTCACTTTTATTCGAAAAAATCACAACATGATGCGAGTGGCTATGTGGTATTGTGATACAATTGGAAAGCTCCTACAACCCTTAACGTGGATCGTTTCCCTTTTCCGATGGTACTTAGTTTCCACATTCTCTAACTTCGCCATTCTACTAACTTTTCAATCCATGGTGTACTAAATCTGTCACGGATCTCCACACATCCGACGTTTACGACGTCATGATCAACTAGAGAGAGAGAGAGAGTGCGCTTGGGGGTGGAAAGCCAAAAAGGGGAGCAACTCCTCCACTGACATCGACGGGAGAGACAATTAGAGCGAGAGAGACCTAAAGCCGCGCACTGTTGCAATGCGTTCTGCGCGACCACTCACAAAACCTTCGCATCGTCTTACCTCCCCAACCCCAACCCTCCCCTCTCGTAGCGTATGAGTGCGTTCGCATTATCACCTTTCCCTAGTAGGCGCAGGGTAGGGGTTGAATTGCGTTGCTACTCAGTTGTTCTCTCTCGCTCTCTCTCTGAATGTTTGCGTTTTGTATGCGGGTGTGATGTTTTGTTATTTATACCCAAGACCGACCCGACAAGCCGCATTAAACCCCCCTACCGACCCTCCTAGTAGGGGGTTGCTGAGCGTGAAGTGTGAAAAGGACCGAGCACGAACAAACAAGAAAAAGACCATATTGTAGTGCGGTACCATACGCTCTCGTCGCCCTACACCACTGTTGGTAGTGTGTGTCTTCTGTAACCCTAAAACCGGCAGTAGTAGTAGTAGTAGTAGTAGTAGTAGTAGACGGCCACTACCGCTGTCGCGTAGCTGGCACCCAGCGGCACACAACCATACATCATACCCATACTACTACCCTGTCCGTAGTGGACGGTAAGACGGCACCCTCTAACCTCGCGCTCGCCAAGGGATACGGTGGTGGTGGTAGTTCGCGAGCGAACCCCGATCGCGACCGAATCCGCGTTACCGTGGCGTAGAGCTGGTGGTTCGCATTTTCCGCTAAATCAGTTTTTCGTCCACCGTTCACACCGATCGTCGTGTGTCGAAGGATCTCCCTTGCGCGGTTTTACTCGGGACCAACCAAAACGGTCGGACAGTCGTTTCTGTCCTCAGGTGAACCACCATAGCCAGGGGCCAGTGTGTGTGTGTGTGTGTGTTGTGCTTCTCTCGGTTGGTAGCAGTGTGCGGTCAAGACATAGAAATGCGCGCGCGTGTTCTGTTGTTCTGTTAGCACCGAAGAAAGGCGCTGTGCTTGTTGCACTGGACTTTGTTCTGGCTAGACAGGTGTATTAACGTTATGCTGTACTAGGGACCGGTCGAATGTGATTAATACAAAGAGTGAGGAGCTGGGAGTGGGAGAGCGTGCGAGTCGACATCTGTTCATTTTATTCCTGCCCTCGACAATTTTCTATCCGGAAGGTGTTTTTGCTCTGCGCAGCAGCACCAGCAGACCAGTTGTAGCTCTCTGTCTCTCTCTCTCTGTCCGGTACGAAACGGTCTTGGAACAAATCGATCGTCTTACTCCAGTGCCTGTATCGGTCCGACTTGCAGCTGAGTGGCACCGTAATTTGCTCCAAATTACGACGCGAGGGGGGTCGTTGGGGGTGGTTTTAATCCGTCCGACTGCCGTCCGGGTTCCGTAACGAAGCCGCCGTCCGTGTGTCACAATGTGAGATAGAATTCTTCGTTGCAATGCTACGCGCAGCAATGCAGTCGGCGGTTTTTTTTTGTATGCTTGAGTCATGTCTGTCCACCCGTTGTTACAGCGTTGTTACTCCTTATGCTGTCTTGGGGAAGAGATGGTGGACCAGACAAATGCTTGGGAAACTCTCTCTCTCACTAAGCGAAACGATCACCATCCTCCACGTAGGTGGTCCATTACACTGTGTGAATTCTTCAGAGAGATTTTCACCCCTAAAGTCTAGCACCGTGTGTGTGTGTGTGTGGGAAATCACAAAATTTTGTTCTGAGCGCGCGCACGACCGACCAGTGAATCACGGTCGGCGGCCCATCCCGACCCTCAAACAAGAGCGCGTAACCCCTAACCCCCACCGCCACCAGCGCCGCCGCGTTAATAAAAAAGCGGATAAAAAAAGAATCCTTTCCGGTGGAGAAGGCAGGGCAAAAAAAAAATAAAACAAGAGCATGACACGATGGTGCACGGGTTATCACGACCTATGGGACGCGGAGCGAATAAATTCTCCCCCTTCCCGTGTTTGAAGGTATGCGCGCACGGCATGGGGACACGCGCGAAGGGATCGGCAACACCGCCCTTGTGTGTTGCGTGCCATCGTCGGCGATCGACTTAACTATATATACACGCTCAGGGTGTGGTGGTGGTGTCTTGTGGCTACTGCGCCGGTCGCTTGCGCGATTTGAGTGATTCGCTCACGAAAGATCCCTCTGCTGGGGGAGCCCTTTATTTTCGGTACAAAAATTGCTTGATCATTCTGAAGAAGGAACAAAACAAACAAGATCTTGTAATTTCATGCTTTGTTTTTACACTCCCCCAAAAGAATAAATCTTTAATTTGAATTATTTATACGCCGCGCAGTAAATGGCTTTGTGCGCACAATATATCGCAGCGTTTTACTCAGACACTCTATTGCCCCGGATGCGAGAGACACGGGACGGCACACAAGAAAACATCAGGGCTCTCGAGAACTCAGCAGCAGCAGCATCAGCCAGCTAGCGGGGGTCATCAAACAAACAAATCAAGCCAAAACAAACGTGCCGAGCGAGTAGCAGCGTTTGCACACACCGAAACATTTCGGCCTACTGTGCTGGTGTGCGGTCGGTGTCGGTCGCTCACACCACCATAGCAAACAGCTGTTTCTGAGTGGTGCTTCTCAGGCTCTGTGGTGGTGGTGGTGGTAGTACTCGCCGCACACTAGCGATAGAAGCGCAAACGGCATCAAAACAAGCCATGGTCAAGGTGTGTATCTCCTGCGCCACCGACGTTAGATGGCGCGGGCGTGTTAGACCGGGGTGGCCTAATTACGCGCAGTGCTCGTGGATGCTCTGTGTATGTTTGTGTGTGGCGAGAATCAGGTGAAGTAGTGACCCTTCTTCGTCACACGCTACTAAGAACGCGCCCTGATTGTGCCCAAATTACGTCGCTCGATCTCCCGAAAAGAGGTTTAACGGAGGATCGCTCCCCATTGGTGTGTGGTGGTGGTAGTGGCAGTCGTAAAATTGGGCGCAATTGTGTCGTCTTTGTCTGTGGGTGATTGCGTTTTTTTTCCTCCACTATCCTCATTAGTATTCGGCCGTATGACGCTCTGCCGCGCTGTTGTGCGCGGCACTGCTGTTGTGTCCGATCGATACACGCTTACCCCCATCCCGCCCATTGTGTATATTAACCGTATTAACCTTGTGCGCTCAATATGCATTTATCGAGTCGCATCGATCCGAATCTGTTTGCATGTGTGTGTGTGAGTTAGTCATCGGGGAGCTAACTGACCTCGTTTCGGTCGGTGTGCTGTGGCGGCCTACGCCGAATCGACTGATCGGTTCTTTGTGTGTGGCGTTTGACGCTAATGATGCACGCGCTCTCGTTCCTTGTTTTCACTTTCTAGGCCCTGAGGCCTCTTTTAAATCTAAGTCGAAACCCCATCACCCGCTACCGCCCCCTTATCGATAAGTAATCGATTGCGAAGTGTGGGTGTGTGAGTGTGTGTCGGTGTGTGCAGAACAATAACGAAACTGTGTTTGCCCACGGGGTTAGTATCTAACGCGCCGAACAATAGCGCCGCAGCGATAAGGGCCCGAGTGATGTTGGTGTTTGTGTGGCGTTTGTCAGCAGCGCGCCAAACGCGGACGATAGTAGTGTGCGGTCCCTTTATTTACTTCGGCCGCTTGTTTGACAGATAAAGTACGTGACAGTTGGATAGCAGCAGCCTGCCTGCTGTTGTTTGTGCACGGCTGCTTCCGATTCTATCGGTGGCAATCGTTTAGCTGGCTTTTGTGTGTTAGCGAATCAGCTGGTGTGGATGCTGCGGGCGGGCTGGTGCGGTTTTAGCTAGCAAGGCCAATAGAGGACGATCAGCCCAATGCGGCGGGCTGCCGCTGAAGGTCTCGCCATCGCAACGTGATTATCTTTCACCAATCCGTTCCGAGCAGGGGGGAAGGCCCTTTGAAGTGTTTGTCGCGCCTGGGCATCATAAATCACCAGCCGGCAACAGCGGGGTAAATTACATACCTTTGGCATTAGCGTGTTTGTGTGTCGATTGGAACTGGAGGAGGCGGTGGTACACACGATCGAATCGGTTGCGATCGTCCCAAGCATTAATGAGTGTTCCACGAATAGGTTTGTTTTATTACAGACTAACGCGCGCTAATTAGACACAGGGTTGTCGGGATTTGGTATTTGTGTGGAGTGGCACGGCACACGATTTGCAACAAAATCGAGCATAAGTTGCTGCCTGTTGAAAGGAATTGCTGGTTAGCGACGGGGAACAGTTTCTCCTTTTTCTCTCACTCTCGAGTTCAAGACGCCAACACGCTCTCCAGGCCGTGTCCTACTGCACTCCACTCGTCCTTGGCAGGCGTTGAGGGCGTTTGCTTCATAAAACACCCGTTCGCCCGTTGCATTGGCATTGAGTATCGATCGCTGGCCATTCAGCAGCATCTCTCACGGCATCGGAAGAATTTCAACCGGACCTTCGCACCGATGATACCGTGACACACAAATGCACCATGTGCACACGATCGTTTGAACCGATCGGCCGAGAGCTGTAACCCGTTTTGGGGGCGGTGGTGGTGTTGTGCCTCTGTCGAAGGTTATGGCGCCAAAACCGGTCGCCCCACCAGCACTCACTTTCCCAGGGGAGTTTTTTTTGTGCTGCGCACCAATGCTAATAAATATGCGCGAGGCAGCAGCAAACGGGGGACAAACTCACTCACTGGGGCTGTTTAGGTATGGGGACGCCACACGGCATTCGTGAACCTTCCGCGTGTCGTGTGAGTGTGTGTGTGCTGTCGAACGGTGGAGCAGCGGAAGGGACAGTGTCATGTTTGTGTTGCTTTCATGAATGGGCGCAAAAACAGCAAACAACCAAACACACAACAGGGGCACGCGATCGTGCCTTTGCGTGATCGCCGAGTCGGAGCAGCAAAATAGTAAACAGTATTCCGCGATCGTCGAGTGCGGCGGTTGTGCTTTCCGATGGTGTTTGGCATCCGTATCGGGCATCCAAGAACAACAGTACGATTTTGCTGCAGTTTAGTTGGGGGGAGGGAGGGTTAGATATTTTGGAGCAATCAAAACAAACCTTGACCTTGTTCTTGATAACTTCGTGTCAAGGATATGAAACTCTTCATACTCAGTACCTTCTGAAGGCTTTTTCTCGTCTAAAGGATGCTCATTATGGAAACATGTTGCGAGTTTTTGTGGTGTGGTGTTGAAGATGTCTCACCGGTCACCTGACACGGGCACTGCATTCCAATTCCCTACCCCTCGAGTGGTTTGTGTACAACTTCCCGACCGCGGGAAGAAAGGCTCATCATCATTCAACAGTGCGCGACAGTTGAATGGAGTGGAATCGTAGATTAATCTCCTACAGCGATCGGGGTGCGTATGTGCAACCAGGTGTGGAGTGTACGGTGTGCTGAAGGGGAAAGCAACAACAAGCAAAAACCCGCTCTTTAAGTGTGTTACTACCGCAATTGGTAACATGGAATTTGTAAGAACCACCCCGGGCTGGAACCACGCTGTTCCGTTTATCAGTGCAGCGACCACGGGGTTTGCCCGCGGGAAAGGAGGGTCGCAGATGATAAGATAGAAGCGAATCATTGTGCCATTAAGCGGGTTGTAAAGGCGCTGTCCAAAATGTGCGTACCCCGAAACACCCCGTTACTGGTAACTGCTAACTTGAACACCAAGACACAGCCAGCCAGCTGATGACGATAATCGTGATGTAATCGTGATTTGCCGTGAAAGGCCCAACAGGAGGAACCTGCGTTTGCGTCCGGATTAATCTCCCGCGTGTTGGGAGTCATGATTTAAGAAGGGGTGGGGAGTTTGATTTCAAGGGAAGGAAACCTGCCTCGCAAACGATTCCTTTTGTAGATTCGGCAAGGAAGGCAGCTCCAGTGTTGCAAATCGCGCATCGTAGTATGCAGATGAGCCTTGTGTTACTTATTTAGCGATTCGTTGCGATGATCGTGCATCCGATGGGCAGTCCTTAGGTAGCTTCCGAAAAAGGGATAAAGGCTGCATTTGATTTGGCGAGTGATTAAGGAAAGCAAGGTTTAACATTCCAATGTGTATGGTGTTGATTATACCTATCTTGCAGTAGAGTTCGGGGCATCCGTGTCAGTGTCCAAGTAAAAGGTGTACTTAACGAAGATCTTCCAAGAAGCACTTTTCCAAAGTATGTTGGAGCTTGCGTGATATAAAAAACAGTGCCAAAAAGCTCTTAAAAATTAAAACTAAAGTGTTCATAAAAGCGTTACATTTCCATTATTGCGCGATTAGTACATCCATTAAGTCAGTGTGCGTGTGCGTGCGTGTGCTTGTAGTGATTCCGTTAAGTTCTGGTCCTGTACCTTCCGTCCGTACCGAATGATCGAAGCAACCGTGCACTCTGTCGTACGAGGTGTGAAAAGCTTGCACAAAAACGTTCACTCTTCACCTGCCGAAGGTTGTTGAGAACAGTTCCCATCGCTGTGGAAGTATTGCAACGGGGTCCTTCTCCTCCTTCCCAACCCCCACGGAGTTTACCAGCTGCAGCTGCAAGACAGTAGTGCAACATGGCCAGTAAAAAGGCCCGCCGGGTAGGTGTTTCTTCTTCTTCTTTTCCTCCTGTCGGTAAAATAGCTGTGCCACGTGAGCTGTCATAAATTGTATCATTAATTGATTGCAACCACTCGGCCATCCTCCTCCTCCTCATCATCATCATCATCATCGACTGTTGTTACAGTATAATGTACGCACCGTGTTGCATATTTATCAGTCTGAATAATGTCTGCTAAGAATGCAGTGTTGTGGAAGGTTGTGAAAAGAGACGAATGGCTCCGGAAAGCTTCGAATGCGCTGGGAAATATAACTATTGCTGTTTTTTGTTCTTACATTACCATCATGCGTCGGATCCTTTCTTTTTTTTTCTCTCCCCCACTTCTCTGACGTTCGGTGCAATCGAGTCTGGCTGTCTCCCTACTGCAAACGGCGACCGGTACTAACCAAACCGTCTGGAGGAGAGTGTAAGACTGCCTGCGTAAGGGGCAACGTTGCTAACATTGACCTGGATTTTCGGGCCGCCAGTTTTGCCGTTTCAATTCTGCTTTACACAAACCGTTCCAACAGCGCAGCGCGGTAAATTGCGTTGGTGCGCCAATGTCACGCCTCGCGATAGGGGACGACGATCGGAGTCGGAATTCGTTCGTTGCATCCGCTGGCCGTCGCATGGCGTGTGCATGTGCATGTTGCAGGCAGCAACCTTGGTAATGCTGAACCGTCGATATCATCTCCCAACTCGTCCGTGGTGGAAGCAGGACAGTTTGTTTTATGTTTCCGTTTACGGCGGACTCAGTGGACCGAGTTTCGCCGTCCGAAGGGATACTTTGATGGCGCCAGTCGGGAGATGACGGGATTGAAAACAAACACCAATGAGATGTTTATGGGTCTGTGTGCGTGTGTGTAAAGGATCGAATGGTTCCGGATGTCCGGTCCGGAAAATATGAGGAAAATGGGATGAATCGATAAGCATTTAAAATGAGCAATGAATCATATGTAAAGGACAGCTTGGTGGCGTAACGTACTCTGTTTGCGAATCCATCTAATGGAGTTTCAATGTTAGAGGACAATTCAAAAGAATCACCAAATCACTCAGTACCAGCACGCTTTCTACAGCCCTCGATGGTCAACGCATCAACTCGGCATACTTGCATGCCTGATTCCAATATCACTGTTCATACAAAGATTGTAACGGGTCCACGCGTCTAACGCAAACAGCAGGCAGTGAAAAACAGCAAGATCGCGATAGACAACCCAACCACACTCTGTCTTGATGACTCGCAATGTGATGTTTCTCAATATAGCCTGGACAATAAACACTCCTTGGCTCCTTGGATGCCCGACAGTGTGAAGATACGTTAGACAGAGCGCCTGGTAGTCGGTCGGAGGTCGTTGGCAATCCGCCGTCTGGTACGATATCTCCACACCGAATGAGTCCACCCCTGCCGGTGGCCACACATTGGTGGTCGTGTGCATTGGCCGACCGTCGCTATATGCATGATGCCATGCCTATGTGCTCCGTCGTTGGGGGTGTTGGTGGTATCGGTTCGAGCACCCGGTTCAGCCACCAACACTGACGTGCGTCGAGATAGAGGGATAGAGACACACGATCTGCTGCACACTTCTCCACCGAGATAGAGAGGCCAGCCGTTCGTTTAATTGGCTTTTAAACAATTTCCCGCACCCAAATCGCGTCATTCCGCGCTCGGTGTTAGTTGCGTACCGATACACCATACTGTACAGTACAATACGCGAGGAGTCGGGTTTGGTGTCTCCCGGTCTCTGCTCTGCTAGTAATACGGTGTTGTAACCGCCCTGCGAACGCATCCGCATACTGTGCGTTCGGCCGGGTCGGGTGTGGGTGACTTCCAAGTTCACTTTCGCATGTGCGATCAGTGTGGTGTGGATTGGGGTTTTGGGAAACATCGATCAAGCGATTCCCCGGGCATTCGAGGTTGCTCTTAGTGATGTGTGAGGTTCAATAAGGTGTGAAATTGAAATAGTGGCTAGAGTTCCGTTTCGTCTTCATATACCTTGGATTATAAGTTCGTGTAGCAGCGTGCAACAGTGTGTCCAGTGCCAACCATGACCAGTAAAGCGAGCAAAACCACGGTGAGCTGACAACCCGACCAGTACCAGAACCATGTAGTCACCACGATCGCTGCGCTGGGGGGAGCAAAACGTACCAGTTGCTGGGCGAAAGTGATCGTCAATCGTACATTCTTTAATTGGCATTAATTGAGCTGTTTTGATGCATCCAAACTGAAATTTGAAAACCATGGGAGTGTGTTGTCCAGGCGAAGTGACGAACGGGTCGTCTGGACCCAGTAGAACCACATTCACTTTTCGATTATGTAAGATCAGTGGAGTGACAATGTGGCGATGATGTTTTATTAGAATAATCGACAATATCTCAGCAATTTTGAAATGTTCTATAAGTTGGAAATGCGCGCGAGTGTGTGTGTGTATGTTCAAATGTAGTCCATTCAGGAGTTCAGAAGCACACTTGTTGGAACCTCTGAAGAATGCAACATCGCTAGTAACAACGTGATGGGCTAAAGTGATGGCTGGTGATGAAGATTTCGTTCATCACAGCAATACCCCCAGGCCCCCAATAAATATGTCCCAATTCAATACAATGCAATGGCCAATAAATCTACCGAGTGTCGCTGGAGTGCCCTGGGCTGCCCTTCGCTTAGATGGATGACCGCGTGTGGCTTGACAAGCAGAGATACGTAATAATAGGAGCACTTCAGATCGCATCGATCCCCCTCTCCCCCTCATTGCTTTGTAATGCACAGGGATTGATAATGATAACTCGATAATGGCAATAATAGCCGGAGTACACAAGTACTACCCTTCAAACTGCTGACGGGTTGCTGGGTCGCCCCGGCTAACCAATACCTGCCATGACAGCAATGGTGGTGGAAAATGGATCGGACATTATTCGACCATTCATCTCGCTGCTTGTGTATCTTATCGCAGCGGTTGCGACCGTGTTGCGTGTGTTGTTCACTCCTTTACTACTAGCCCCACTTGCCCCCACGATAATCTGTTACCGTAATGGGGCACTGATCGTGAAGGGAGCGAGGGGGTATCTGTGTGTTGCCAAGAGGGGCCAAGAAGGAAGGGATGTATTTTGGAGTGTGTCTCTGGAATTCCATGCCCCCTCGATGAGTGTCATTGAAGCTTAACTCTCGAGCCATCCTTTTGATTGACCACTGGCAGGAGGGGAATCTAACGGACGAGTGGTGCGCAGCTGCGCTCTTCCGAACGATAATAATTGCTAACACGTGACATATGCCCTTACCCTCACACAAGGCGGTCACACACACACACAGCACTGACCGAGGAATACCTGTAGCAATGCGTGCCCAGGCGGAATGACAATTTATTTTGTGCCCGGGAGTTTTCAATCTTTTCCTCCCCAGTGAACAATAATCTACCGAACCCTTCCGCCACGATATGATCTGACGTTTGATTACGTTCCATTTTTCATCACGATCATCATGATGAGTGACGTGTGGCAAGGGGGGGGGGGGGGGGGGGTATAGAGAGGGAACGTCGCATGTCCGGTAGTGGTAAATCCCTTCGGACGTGCGCATTCTAGTGGACAGTTGGGAAACTAGAAAAAAAAAAACACGATGTAACGACACGATGTTTGTGCGGGCCGCTGCTGCCTGGGTGCCATTGATGATGGAGATTGCTGCTTCCCGAGAGGTACCACGGGGGAATATTGTCCCACGATGGCTGCAACATTGTTGCACCACCCCAGAGGCCCTTCTTCCCCTTTTTATATTTTCATGTGGAATTACAAGATTGAATAATTAAAATATGGCCTCTGGTGTGTTTGTGTCGCAGATGACTCCATACATGTAGCGCTGGCATGTAAGTTTAATCATTCAACCATTTAGTAGACGGCGAATGTGGCCGTCCCGATGACTCACCAAACAGAACGCACCGCCCAGCTATCAGCTGACCTCCTTTTGTTGTTGCGAAGTCTTGCGAAGAAAGGGCGTCACTCAGTACTTCACGACACAACCGGCACAACCGCCACACTAACAACTGCATGTGCGTTTGCTGTTATTTGTGCAACTGCTCTTTCCTAGCGGTTGTGGGGCGTTCTTGTTGTTTCGTCGTTCGTTCTTAGTCTCTTAGGAATAAAGAGGGCTAGTAAAAGTAGTATAAAAAGCGCCCATGGCATGCTTGCTATACGCCGGAAGAGACATCCACAGTTTATTCCCCTCCTAGCGACAGCGAGTCTTTTTGGAGCGAAACTCCATCCCCCTAACAAAGCGAATGGTGGGTTGCGGCTGGTTGGCTAGCTGTTTACAGTCGGCTGCCAACTTGCTTTGGCTGTGGAGCTGTAGCGAATGATACTGTAATAGCGATAAATCGCGCTTTATGTTTCCAGCCAAGCGTCTGGTTTGAGTTGAATGTACAAAACGCAACCATACGTGTACCCCAGTGCAAGTGTGCAAGCCAATGCAATAGTCTAATAGTAACGGAGGATCGTCATTTACTACTTCAAACCAATAACCCCCGGACAGAGTTGCGTCTATTTTGAATGTGCAGATATTGCTATCGATCTGTCACATAAAAAAGGAACGATTTGTCACTGACGATACACTCGAAAGATGGTAGAGTGCAGACTACTGCGACGACTGCTTGTTAGTGGTCGATCACCTTCATTTACCTTCGCGTGCTCCACCAGAGCTACACCCCTGGCCTGGCCGTCTGCACTAGACGTGCCATTGAAGTGTGGTGGGCATATTTCCGTCCTACTGCGATTGTCGTTTCTATAGCTGTTTGAGTGTGTCTCAATACTTGAGATATCTGTACTGTGGGAACCCAGCGTTCTCATCCCCTATCCCCCAAAAAAAACCCACCTGTTGACTGTTTTTGGCAAGCGAAGTGGTGGGCAAGAGGCTGCGGAAAGTAGTGTGACCAAAGGTAGTGTGTGGTGGAATGGTAGCAATATTTGCCAGTGCACAAACCACCCCGCATTTCCACAGGGGTTCGTTTCTTTCAACTGACGTCTTTCTCCACCCGAGCTTCCTTATCCCGTGGACAGCCCAACTCCTCCCCCCTTGTACTGTGTGTTACTGTTATTGCAGTCGCCAGTCTTTCTGGTTTCGAGGATGGGTTTTTTGTGTCTAAAAATAAAGCTGTGCCATCGAACGGGAGAGAAGGAAAGAAAGAACGAGCACACACAAAACCGCCCGCGCGCGTCATGCCCTGTCGTCTGTCCGTCATCCGCAGGGGGACAGTGAGTGTCGCGTGCCGGCTTCCTGCAAACGGTCGTCAATGGCTGTGCGGTACACAGCGGAAGGGTCTACTCTTCCCCCTTCCCTCCCTCCCTTGTTGGTTGTCTGGTAGTGTACGGCCTTCACTTCCGCCGGCGCACACACACGGTAGACAATGTGGCAGCGGGGTGGTTTTTTCCGTTTCGTGCCCATTCCCGGGTCGGCTTTTTATCCTGAGGCATTGATTTTATTTTTTCTCTCTCTGTGAAGCGATTGACAAATTGACGTTACGCTTCAATGGATCCTCATCTGGGATCTAGGAAAAGGATAAAAAAGGAATGGGAATTGGTAGAATCTGTGCTATACGGACGGGATGGTTATTTTATGCAGGTGTTGTTTACGGTACGCGCTTATCGGTTTGGGACGGCGGAGCTGGAAAGCGAATAGGAAAATAGACTAATATGGCTTAGGTTTTTTAATTGGATAGGTTTGCAGAACCGAACGAGAGACGAGAGTTTGTTATGGCTCTTGTCTCACACATCAGTGCGGCGTTGCGATGGGTGGAAAATCATTTGATCGAAAAAGATGATGAGATAGTGACGGAATTAAAATCGGTGACAGTCGTTGGGAAGCTTTTCGTGCGCAATGTAATACGGTGGCTCACTAACCCAAGTGTTTTACTGTACGCAACATTTATAGCTAATTTCTATTGGCTTTAGGTCTTTTGATATTTGCGGAACTCTTACTTTTTTAGAAAAATAGACTTTTTTCATTACTTTTATGCAACCTGAGAAGTCGAGTTGTTGGATCTTTTTAGCTGATGCGGGACCTAAAATGTGGCACATGTGTCCATATAACCATAGATGTACCTTCAACTGTATGACATCGAATGATGGTGCTTTTGTACATTTAAGCCAAAATATGATAGGCAAAGTATGATAATCTGCCTGCTTTAAAACTTAATTGACACTCAGCCAAATTGTCTATCGAATGGCATAAACAATGTGAGTGTAGCAAGGAAATTGGCCATGACATTTTTAACAAACCTCCGAAAACTTCGAGCCAAGTCAGGGATGCCAGACAAGGAGTCTCCAAATTAAGTCACGCGGGGCTATTTCATACAAAAATTATAAAAAAATATGATTTATATAAAAATACTTTTAAGAAGGGTTTTATATTTCAATACTAGAAAATTGGTGTCAAAATTGTATATTTCTTGTTTTTGCTTTCTATACAAACCATGATTTCTACATTCACTATAAAAAAAAGGAAAAATAATGTTCAATAATATAATCTTAAATCAATGCTCCCACATTCTGAGAAGATCAAAGACCCTTGTCATAAGCAAGGGTTGTATACTCTTCAAATACATTTGAACAATATCTATTGTACTGCGAATCATAAATCATTGGATGGAGAATGGATAGATAATCGATTGTAAGGGATGGATGATACAATTTTGAACCAACCAAAGTAATCCTGCAATATCCGTTGTAAGTATGGCATTACGCTTTGGCGAAATGAGCTTTTCTTATCACATCAGTATCATCAGTTGACTTTTTAAAAAAATATGTTTGCCTTTTTTCAAAGCCACGACCAGTCAATAGATCTTCTTCTTCTATTTGGCGTAACATCCTACGCGGACATGCCCGTCCTATACAGGCTTTCGAGACTTAATTCATTACCACACAGCCGGATAGCCAATCCTTGCTACGGGGTGACGGTCCATTCTAGGTTTGAACCCATGACGGGCATGTTATTGAGTCGTACGAGTTGACGACTGTACCACGGGACTGTACCGCGGTACTGTACCGAGTTGACCGACCAGTCAATAGATGCTTTTGTATAACAATAGCCATCATATTTGAGCATTAATTCATTACTTGGCGCGTTACTTGTTGCCTCCATGTCCTAGATGCGACTTCCTTTTTCTTGCACTTCCTCGTAAGTTACTGCATTAAGACTCACAAACTACGCTATCTAGATATAACTAACTTTCAATGTTATGTGTTTGTCTTGCTTTAGAAGTAAGAGGATGTTAAACAATACCCAATTGGGTAGATTCAGTCTACAGCCGTACGGTTTGGGGTGGAGTGTGTTGAACAAACCACATCCTCCAGCGAAGTTTTTATGTCCTTTTCCTCTCGAATGGGAGAAATGGCTTGTATAATATGGGTACAAATTGAAATCATATAATCTCCTCTTAAGTGGTAAATAACCGTTGTCCCAATATAGCGTTTAACTTCCATTTAAAAGCGCCACAAAAGGCGCCACACCAGCTACTCCGACTCCGAATCGTTCTAAACGAACGCGCGCCATCTCAGAGCGCTGCACATTTCGCGTCCGTAAACAATATTATTCCCTTAATTAAACTGTGCCTGGTGACGAAACCGTTTAACGCGCTAACGATGCAACACGATAAAATGTGCGCCATCCAGTTACGCAACGTAACGGAACGGTCCACCAGCAGCATGTCGGCCACGTCGGCCCGGGACGATGATGTACGAATGCGGAGGGGAGGTCGTCCTGGGTTCACCGTCTGCCTGGAGATTGCCCTCCGGTCGACCGAAATATGGAACGCACAAGTTAACATGTATTTCTCTAATTTGTGTGGCTTCTAAATCTACCAACGCGCAAAGAGGAGAGGACCGACAAAGCTTAGACCGACTTCGAGCGATTGTTTACGCCGAAGCAACTCAACTCACATCAGTCAGAAAGAATTTCATTGCAGTTGTGGGGAGGTAGAAGCGATGCTATTTTGTCATCGATTTGGATGGCGGCGGCAAGTGGTTGATTAATAGCGAAAGAAAAGCGCCTGTTGTGTTGCTGAAGGTTCTTGCGTTACTAGGCACGCGGTTGGAGTGCGCTTTCGATCCTCCCGCCGCCGCCGCCATGTGTCAGTGTTGGATGATGGATGGATTTTTAAAACAAACGTTACTCGATACGCGTTTTCGATCAATACCTTTTCGGGTGTCTTTTCCTGTTGACTGTAGTTTTTTTAATCATCGGAAGATAGAGCAAACAGTGGACAACCTCACCCAAAACTTAGGTTTGCGCTGTCGAAATATGGGTCGCATGGTTGGGTGGGCAATCGAAAATGCATTAACATAATGAGCCGTTTTTGTGTCGTCCAATACGGTGTGTGCTAACCACATTTTTCTATCTTCTTTTCCCCCCATTCCAGACGGACAGTGAAATTGCGTGCGAGGAGGCGGCACGATTGACGGCCGACACACAGGAATATACATCGCCGGACGATGACGATGGAGGGTGCGAGTACCACGATATGCCGCCCCCACCGGACGGTGGGTAAGTGTATACCAGTCGCAGATCGTAAAATCCCCCCCGCTAATCGCTCGATAATGCTTCCTTTTCCAGATACGGCTGGGTGATCGTATTCGCCTCGTTTATGTGCAACATGATCGTGGACGGCATCGCGTACACGTTCGGCGTGTTCCTGAACGAGTTCGTGGTGTACTTCGGCGAGGGCAAGGGTACGGTGGCCTGGGTGGGCAGCTTGCTCAGCGGTATGTACCTGAGCGCCGGTCCGGTTGTGTCCGCGCTGGCCAACAAGTACGGCTGCCGGGCGGTGTGTATCGCGGGCAGCATCATCTCCTGCGCGGCGTTTGCGCTCAGCACGCTCAGCACCTCCGTGACGATGCTGATGCTCACGTACGGCGTGATGGGCGGCATCGGGTTCGGGCTGATCTATCTGCCCGCGGTCGTGGCCGTCGGGTACTACTTCGAAACGAAGCGCTCGCTCGCCACCGGCATTGCCGTGTGCGGGTCCGGGTTCGGCACGTTCGCGTTCGCACCGCTCGCGAACATGCTGCTGGAAAACTTTGACTGGAAAAACTCCAACCTCATCCTGGCCGGGCTGATACTGAACTGTGCCGTGTTTGGGGCGATGATGCGACCGCTCACCTACCCGAAGGAGGACAAGGTGAAGCCGCTGATGCAGCGCATGTACGAGGAAAAGCGGCTGCAGATGGAGCGCGGCTCGATCGGTGGGTCGTACTTTATGGTTCAGCTGCCGGACGGCACGATGGAGAAAAGACTGAAGGCGCCGCTGAACGCGGACCCGGGCGTACACTCGAGCCTGGCGCTGGACCAGCTGGCCGCCCAGCAGGGCGGCATGCATCCGGTGGCCACCCTGCCCACCATTTCCGAGTTTAAGGCGCAGGAGCAGAACGGCAGCAGCGGCTCGTCGTCCGAGTCGAGCCAGATCGAGATGAAGAAACCGCTGAACAAGAAGCGCAACACCAACTCGGAGTCCGATGCCGCCGACTACGGGGCGGACAATATGCCCCGCAATGCCTCACAGCCTGCCTTTACCAGCCATCAGTCGGGTGAGTCGGGTTCGGGTGGTTCGGCTGATTCGCCTTTTCCCCTTCGCCGACCGGACAGCAGGAAACACTAATGGGGGATGAATTTTGTTTTTTTTTTGGTTTATCTGTTTTTTGTAGGCATGCCGAAGAATGGTTCCGTACCGACGTTCGATCGCGTCCGCAAACACTCGACCGGGGAACGGTTCAAACCGTCGCTCGCCGCCATCAAGGCTAGCTCGCGGGGCGATGTCGGTAGCAACGGTGACGTACGTAAATCCATGCATCTCAGACTCTCGCGCGGCTCAGTCAATGGCAGCAAAAATAATAACGCTGAAGAATTCGTTAGTAGCCAATTTTTCTGTCCACTTCTTTTTGTTTTTTCTCTTTCCCAACTACAAAAACACTACGATTGGGGTCCGGAACCCCTACAAGTTCTTCATTTGGTTTTGTGTGCCCTTTCTCTCTCTCTCTCTCTCTCTTACTGTTTAGCAGTTGTGTAAACTAGGTTCGGTTTGATGCTGCCGTACACGGCGCGGTTTTAGTTTTTGGTTTTAATCTACTTAACACGGTGTGGACTATCTCTTCTAAAACCCTTATCCTACTATGTACTATGTATTTAGAGAGCTGTAACACTTTTAATCTGTTTCCTAGTAGGCGATCTGTTTATATTTTCCCATATTAATACCCCACCCCATTAACACCCAGTAGCGATATTTCTTGCAAACAACCAAAACCCGTAACCCGTCCTCCTCCCACTAAAAACCAACCGTTGCTCTACAATGTATGTGCAAATTGGCGGCGCGTGCGCCTGTGTGTGAAGTAATTGCCTAAAATTAACGATAGCATGGAAAAAAGACGGTAGGGTGTATTAAGTTTTTTTAACACCACTCGCTAATAACCCGTTCTGTGTAAGCTCCTTGGAGAATGGACGACGTTAAATTTAGAACCACTCTTGGACGGCAACCAAAAGACTAACAGGCCTGCTAGAAAGGATGCCGCCTAAGCTTTCTCGCGTACGTGTGTGAAATGGTTCTCACTCTGTGTTTGGCTGGCTAGCTAGCGGCGCTGTCTGGGGCTCTGGATGCTAAAAACAAAACCGCCAAAACGTATACACTGTGATTTGCGGACCAAAGGTGTAGCAAGTAGAGAAAACAAAAAAAGGCATTATTCAGCGCTATTATCAGAGCTCACATTAACTTGACCACGTGGGGAGAGCTATCGTCATTCATTTCCTCGCATTGCATTGCACCTGAACTGCACCTCATTTTGCACGCATTGCGCAGAGGGAATAGCCAGTCTATAGCGTACAGCATTTCGATGGGTCTTCCATTCATTTACAGGGTTTGCCACCAGGGGTTCTCATAGTTGTGGGACACTTCCTTGACTCTTTCTTATGGGAAGTGAACTTCATACAGGGTTTCTAACCATATAAAAGAATAGCTCAATCACTTAGGGGAATTGTTTCAAATCGGTAGGGGAATGTTGCAAGCATGCTGTGGAAGTTTGTAATCATATAGGGGAGCTTTGCAATCGACTAGGAGAATTTTGCAAACATATGGAGCTATGGAGCTGTCATCAGACTGTGTGTGCCGCTGTAAATACTCTAAAATATTTTCGTTAATTTTACTACTTTTTCATGTTTAGTTGTGTAGTTGCAGCAGGATTTATTTAGTTTATCATGTGTAAAGCTGAATGCCACACAAAAACAACTCCGAATAATGTTTAAAAAAAAAACATCATCGGTATCAATTCGAAGCTTTTTACAGCGGCACCCACAGTCTGATGACAGCTCCACAGTATGCTTACAAAAGTCCCCTAATCGATTGCAAAACTCCCCTAAGTGATTGCAAACTTCCGCAGCATGCTTGCAACGTTCCGCTAAGTGATTGAACTATTCCCTTATATGTTTCGAAACGCTGTATGATGGAAATTGGACTCTATGGCAACATTTTTGACCAGGTTCATTTGAAATTCTTATTGTATTTGTTCAACAATGGTGCTATAGCGTCCAATTCCCATTACAATAAGTTCTTTTCACGTAAGATAGAGTCAATAAAGTGACCCACAGCTATGAGAACTCCTGAAAAACCCTGTATGCGATCGCTGTTATTTGTTGCTTTTAGCTCATTTGTTAGTAACTTGTTAGTTTATTAGGATAGCACACGCAAAAATTGCATCATTTTGGCAAGCAAGTAGCTTAATTAGCTTATTTTTTTCGCACATTTATATTTTTTGCAATAGTTGTTGGTTATAGCTATTCTAGCAAAGCTTCACTAGTTAGCAGTTGCTCATTTTTCGCTTATCGCCTTAGTCCTGCTCCTGCCTTGCATCCACACACACACACACACACATTTCGTACACATTTCCCCTTCACATATTATTATATTTAAAGTGAAATGTTCTAACGATCCCTTTTGCCACCACTCACACATTGCTTACACACCCGATCGCGCACACACAGGATGATGGCAGCATGTTTACCTCAAAAGCCTCACTGAAGGCGGACCGGCCGGCAATGGTGCGTCCGCTGTCGCGTAAGGACATCTTCTACTCCGGCTCCGTCACGAACCTGAAAGAGTTCCAGTCGCAAAAGTCGCTAACGAACTATCGCAATTCCGTCGTCTCGCTGACCAAGTTCGAGAAGGAGCACCGGAACGATGTGCGGGACGATGTGGAGAAGGGGCGGGAAGAGCGTAAGTTGTACAAGTGCTACAGTGCGTGAGTGTTACATGTTTAATTTAACTTCTCTCTGCTTTCCGACAACCCACAACCCATCGCGCGGTACAGAGTACGATCTTTGCCCGTGCCTGGCGCTGCCGGAATCGTTCAAGAATGCGATCGGTGCCATGATGGATGTGAGCTTGCTGCGTGATCCCGTCTTTATGATGATTGGCGTATCGAATATCTTCGGCATGGCCGGTCTGTACGTCCCCTTCGTGTACCTGGTCGATGCGGCTGTTCTGGATGTAAGTCCCTTCGCGGATCGGTTGCAATGATCTTCAGCAAACTAACCTCTTGCTCTCTCTTTCTCTGTGTGTAGGGAATTGAACAAAACTCTGCCTCCTTCCTTATCTCGATCATTGGTATTACGAACACGGTGGGCCGTATCGTGTGCGGTTACGTTGCTGACTTCCCGCAAGTGGACGCCCTGTTTCTGAACAACATCTGTCTAGTCATCTCCACCGTAGCGGTCGCACTGACGCCTTTCTGCCACAGTTACGCCGCGTACGTGGCGATGGCGATCGCGTTCGGCATTGCCATCGGTAGGTATCGTCGTGGAGCGGTTTTTGCTCGACGATGGAACACATGCAAAAAAGCGCACTTGCATTGACCCTTGTGTTTGTTTATCTCGCTTCAGCTGGCTACATTTCACTGACGTCAATTATTCTGGTCGATCTGCTCGGGCTGGACAAGCTTACGAATGCGTTCGGTTTGCTGATTCTGTTCCGTGGTGCCGCCACGATCGTCGGCTCACCGCTGGCCGGAGCCCTGTACGATGCCACCCAGTCCTACTCCATACCGTTCTTCGTTGCCGGCGGTCTGTTTGCCCTGTCGGCCATAACTAGCTTTGCGGCACCCGCCATGAAGAGGTAAGTGCTGCGATAGTGTAGCAGAGGGAGCAAAAGTCACATTAATTGACCGCTCTTTTTTCGGAATGTTTTAGATTCCGCAAGCCATCGGAAGCACCCGTGCACGTCGAGGTGCTGACGCCGATCGACGAGGAACCGTCCGAAGATTTGGCGGACGATGATCAACCGATCACGATGGTACCAAAGATCATTCAAACCGCCCCCAGCCCGTCCACGGAGCAGCCCGTCACGTCGAATATCACCTCCACGACCACCATCAATGACGATCGCAAGCAGCCGCAGTCGAACGGTAGCGCAAAGGACACGGACAAGGAAGTGAGCCAGATGGAGTCCGTTCTGTAACCTGGACCGGGGCTTCCGGCAAAGGACACAGCGAAAGGGGGTGAATGTTGCAGGTTGGAACAAACAGAGCGCGCGATGGAGACTGTCGGTGGTTGGGCGACGATAATATCCCCGAGAAGGATCATATTTACCATTCGTCGGTAGTCGGTACGCTGACTCACCCTCAGCCAGTTGCTCCACCTGCTTACACCAAAAGCAACTGTGGGAAAGGAGCGTGGAGATGACGGTGGGACGAGAAAGAGCGAGTGTTTTAGAGCGAAGAGTGTAACCGTTATCAGCTCCAATGTTTCAACTAGCTAGTGTGTTAGGCTTATCTAGTTATATCGTATCGTGGAAAGATTTGTTTTGATTATGTTATTTTTAATTGAAACAAAACGAGTTTTTATCGCAACGCGAAAGTGTGAAGCAAAAAAAAAACAAAAAAAGAAAGAAGCAGAGTTAGAACGCAACGGAACGGAATTTGCAGTGCAAAGAAAAACATGGTGTAAAAACACGACAAGAAAAAGCGAGAGAGAGAGAAACAAAGAGAGAAACGTGAAATACTAGGTATGATAGGAACATAATCGAGAACAAAGCAAGAAAAAGAAAACATACAAAAACAAAAATTGAAACCTTTAGTGTCATAGTAAGAAGAGAACGAAAGAAGCGAATGAATGTGTTAGAATGTGTGCGTCGTGTGCAAAGCATATATAGATGTAACAAAAAAAGAGGAAAAAAACGCGACAAAGAGCCACATGTGTTAGTGGTATGACGCCAGTAGGACGGCCGTATGACTATTTTATTTTCCCGTTGTTTAAACGTTTGTTTTATTATTGCCCCCCCCCCCCCCCCCCCCCCCACCACCAAACTTACTCTACCCCACTCTTCACTTTATTAGTTGAACTTTTGTTACTTTTATTACGCGCGCAAGCCACTACACGATCAGTGCGTGCTTGTGAGTGTTTGCGCGATCGTCGTACTTAGTTCTCAGTTAGGATCTGTTCTTTTAAGGTTTCAAAGTCATATCCAAGCCATTTTGCTTAATGCTGTAAACAAACCATCCGGTACTCAGTACTTAGGCGTTTGTACGTACGCTTGAAGAAGCGTAAATAAATGATAATAGCTCATATATACACACACACAAGCCGATGTTGAACAAATCCACTACCACACTTTGCTTTTCCCAGTTAGTGGAAAGCCTGCTAAAACCGTTAGCAGCAGGTACGCCGGTAGGTAGTGTACGCTTAGGGGGAAGTTTAAGGAAGACGAACGCCAGCCAACCTCTATTTACTAATGAAGCTCACCATACATCATACACCATACAAACATGCAGAGAGAGAGATATATATGTTGTAGATGACAGGAGTGCGGGCACAGGTACAATGAAAAGGGAAAAAGATGGAAAGTAAACTAAGAGATTGTACTACGATGAGGAAAATGCAAGTAAAATGTAAACGCCAGCCAGCCAGCCACAACTCCTAAACAAAGCCCTAATGAGGTAGCGTTGCAAAATGTGTAATAAAACAAAAAGCATACAAAAAAAACAACACTCACACACATACGAAAGAGTATTAGCTTCTTATGAGTTGTACATACATAGGGATGAACACGGAAATGGTGGAAAGAATCGTAGCATCTCGCGCGCTCAGTGGTGGTGTGCCGCCCGGGTGTTTTATGTTTAAGTCTAGTCGTAACAGGGCGCAATGATGAGTCCTGCCTGTTGTTGCATACGATACTATGGCCATATTAGCTTACACAAGGCTGCAGGGAGAAGGGAAAAGGGGGAAGAAGGCTAGCACGCTAGCATATATTAGACGAAAGAAGGAGAGGAAGAAAAAAAACAAAAGAGCAAACAAACTATACATACACACTGTGTACTCTAGGAATCAATAACAGGAGACTTACAAATCGAAGGTGAATGTGCGCACTAGTGGTGAAAATGGTGAAAATGGAAAGAGTGGGCCAACCGAACCAGTTGTTGTAGGCTGATATACACATATAGTAGAACCAATGGTTGCTTAGCTGCTAACAAAAAGGAAGGCATGCATCCTTTCCTCAATAAAGCCGGTTTCTTTTCTCTCTTTCTCTCTCTCACACACAAAGACACAGACACACTATTCTACTATGTACTGCAACACTCCATCACACGTAACCGCCGGCCGATACATTACAAAAACGAGCTTTTGCTTCACGAACAAATCGAGCAGTTGCATTCTATATATACACAAACGCAAACGGGAAACCCCCCGAACGCTAACCAGCGTGGCACGGCTAGAATGAGGAAGGGATATGTTTTGTTTATTATGGCGCGCTTAGAGCCGAAGGAAAGATCCCGATGGTTAAAGGGGTTTGAGCAGCAATCTTTTGTGAGTGATCGTGATCGTGGAAATCAAATCAGCGGTAGCGTTTTAAACTTTTTTGACTATTTTTTTGTTTTTGTTACTTATCACCACTAGAACTAAGACCTATGGTTAAGGAAAAAAAAACTCTTTCGTGGACACGCTGGCACTGTATGAAACGTGCGCCAAAATTTCTTTTATTGGGAGCTTTCTCCTGTCGAAAATATCAAACAGTATGTGTGTGCCACTGTTTAAATTAGAGTTACATATTTTAACATAATCTTTACTGCAAATCGTTCAAACTGTGGCATTGAGTGCTTCGATTCACCTTTAAATCTTGTAACAATTCCCACGATTAAATGGTTTTCAACGTTTCAAACGAAAATCGTTAACACTTCAAAACTTGAAACATATCAGAAAAGTAACATGGTTGGTAAAATGCTCACACATCATTTTGGAAGGGGTGTTTACACCAAACAGTGAGGATGTCATTTTTGTACGCCCTAGTAATGGGGTTTCTCTACCCATTTTGTATAATTGATAAGTATGTAACGTTAAGGTGATCCTACTCCTCAGATCACTTTTACCCGCCTGGTGTGTGTGGTAGCAGCGACAGCAAGCATAATGTTTCGATTCGGTTTTGTATGTTTTATCAAACTATTTCAAAAATAAGCAAAAATACCTTTCCATTTTCTCGCCGTCACAAAAGATTGATGCTCAAACCAAACACACCGAAGCCTGAACCATGAGATCAGTCGACTTCTTCTCTGTCGTTTAATAGTAAATTACAAGCCTATTTTCCTCGCCGAGGCTTTACCGGTGAAGCCAGTACAAGTATGGGGGCGGGGAAGCAACACAAAAAAAAACAAACAAAACAGTGTTAACTAAAAGGATATAAAGAAAGGAGGACACATTACACAGTGTCTGCCAGGTGTTGTGGTACGCCATGGCGAACGCAGGAGAACAGACAAACAATGTTATTTGAAATAAAGTTGATTATAAATGCAAATGCCAAGCGGTCAAAATAATCGCTCGAGTTTGGTGTGTTGTGTTAAACGATGTGAAAGAAAAGAAAGTTGAAATAATATCAAATAAACACTGATAGTATACAATAAAATCCGCAACATTATTCACTGTTGTCTGTCGAATTTCATCACAGTAGGGTTAACGGAAAGTTTAAATTATCCGACAACACACATGACAGCACGATTGCATACTTTTAGGCGTTTTCAGCGTGCATGAGTTTTGTAAGTTCAAAATCACGATCAATTCGGTTGAAGAAATGAAAACCTGTGATGTTTGAGTAAAATGATTGCTGTGAATCAAAATAATACAAAATATCAGCTAATTGTGCATACAAACTAGTAAAACAAATTTTCAAAATTCCAATACTGGCTCAATGGAATGACAACCGATTACACGCGGCAATCGCTCGTGATCATTTCGTTCGTTTGCCCCGGCGATAGACCTGCTCGGAGGGTCAGTAAATAGGGTGCAAGCACTTTTGGGTGTAATGTTTACACACCCCACAGCACACAGCTGATCGTGGCTGTATTTAAGGCACGGCAGGATCTTTTAACCTTTCGCGATAAGATAATGCGCCACACAAGATATTTTATTGTTGTGTGTGCGTTAGTGATGGGTGGTAATCCGGAGCGGTGTCGTGAGACATGGGTACGAGTATGGATTTTCTTAAACTCAACCCTCATAATCTCCTTCTGCACGCTCACATCATCCACAGGGACCCCGACACCGACTCCAACTGAATAGAAAGTCTCGAATCGTTTCGATTCCCGCAGACTACCCCATTTTACCCATCACTAGTGTGCAAGCTGTCGCCGGTTGGTGCAGGTTCGAGGTATTTTGCGTTCTGCTTCGGACGTGCAAAGTGTTTTATGATCATGTTTTGCCACCCGCCGGCGAGCCATACGGTAGAATTAACCTAGTTCTCGCTGGGAACAAAATTGAAACGGACCGTTGTGTAAAATGTCCCCGGCGTCGACAGTTTCCGAACTTTGTTGACGCTTTTTTATTTATTGTAGCCAGGGAACTGGAGGGCTTTGACCTTTTCTTCCCAACACTTGGATTCGATTATGCGCACATGCGTTGTTTTTGCTATTTGGTATTTTTTTTCCCTTGAATCCACTCTACTCATGGCCAACTTGTTGCCGCTGGAACGGCTCGCTACTCTAGCTGAGCGTGAAAGTGCAGCACCAAGCAGATCGAAGCCGGCCACGAAACTGTGGCCGGAGATGATGACGATCGCACATTTGCTGGTCGCGCATCGAACGCATCGGCCTCAGGTAGCGTAGGTGACGTACGGACTTTCCAGGATTGAATCGGGGGCCGGGGAGCAAAAAAAAGGAACAACCCAAACCTTCTCTAGAGTAGCTACGGCTGGCCGAAAGCCACACCAGCGATGGCAAAGCAGACAAATAACAACACGAACACAACCGTAACAACAACAACAAAAACGTAACGGACTGAGAAGCGCAAAGTGAACGTGTCGAAATTTATTGCGTCGAATTTTTATTGCTCCATCACTGGCGGCTAAACCAACCCTTCTTACGACCTAGGTAAGTTGTTTGTTGAAAGCAGAAACGAAACTAACCAACAAAAAATCCTTTAAAATCTGACTCCTGCTGAACCCTGCCAGCCCTCAACACATCGCTCTACCTCCCCATCTTAGCGAGCGTTTCCTTCGCGTGAGATGAAGTTGCTTCAAAACAGGAGATAAAAGTGACCAGGGCAACAACAAAAAAACTATCGCCTTCCTCTTCGCCTTCCATTACACGACGGAACTGCTCCACCACAGTCGTAGATCAAAACGGTTTGCAAAAAATAAACCGCTTTTCGCGTACCGGTCCCAAGTCATGGCCGGTCATGAACGGACACTGTCATGGCGTCGTTACGTAACACCAACCGGGCCATTTCAGGCTTTGGGAGTTCACTACACACAGCCACACACACACACACACTATGGAGGTAGAGATTGTTTTACTATTGATTTACTTTTGCTATAAAAAAAATACCACCAACCTTGCACAGGTTTTTGGAATGGGCCGGAACGAACATCGCAAACCTAATGACCGGTGGTGGATTGGGGCGATTGGCGAATTGGTTCGGCCTTTTCCGATCGATCCGCCGCGCTCGTTCCCAACCTGATCGATGATGGTGGTGCCGAACTGCTGCGCCCCTTTGATTGGAGGTGCACGCTGCGGCGTGCAAGCAAACGAGGATAACCGCTAATAACTGTTGCAAACTGAGGCGCATTACCTTGACGAGGACGTACACAATTTTGGCACACCTTCACCAAATTTAAGCGATGACGTTGAGCTAGCCTACGACCGGGCTCGACTTTTGCTTTTTGGGGCCGCGTTGAGCGTGCAACGAACGTGCAGGTTAATTAGAAGAAGTAAAGTGATCGTAGAGAGTGTCGTAGAGCGTGATCATGACATGTCAATAACTCAATGCAGTTCAATTGTGTTAAAACATCTACAGGAGCATATTCCAGCAGGTCTTTTTTCTTTGCACTTGATTGCAGGTCGATTCAGGTTTCGTATAATAAAAAAAAAACAGTTAGTACATCAAACCAGAATCTGACCAACTGAAATTAATCATATAAGATAATATAACATTTTAGTACAACTACAAGAAGTGTAGGGACAATTTTATTCGTACTATTTTTCTGTTTAGACGTTTATGTGTTAAACTGCTTTTTGATTTCATAAATTTATTTATAACAAGGTTTCCAAATACTCAAGGAAGAATCTTCAAATAATTTGTACTAACAAAAACTAGATATATTTTATATATTCTTCCAAAGAAAATCGTAGATTAAACTGAAAGTTTTGCGATCTTCACTCGAGGACTAGAAAATGATTTAACTTATGTTTAAAAACACATTTTTTTAACTTTGTTATCGTAAAACTGCTTCTAGACCAGGGGTCTCCAAACTTTTCAGTTCGCGGGCCGCATTGCTTCACAATCAACATTGTCGAGGGCCATTTTGACGCTACCTTTAGAATGAGTGGAAGTTCAAATCTCGTTTTAATAAGAAAATACCAACAAAATATATAAAATTTCTGGAGCTTTCTTTTATTGAATCTTGATTTTCGTCTTTCAGAATTAAAAAAATAAATTTAGATTGGTTAGTCAGAAAAGAAAACTATTTACTTTATCCTTTACCCAGTCATCGCGGGCCGCATTAAAGGCTCTTGAGGGCCGCAGACTCAGGACTAGTTTGGAGACCCCTGTTCTAGACGACCAACCTTTGTACCGTGAAAAATGTTCTGCGAACTCTTTGTTCTAAAAAACATCAAAATTTAGAACAAAATCAGGGGCAACCGTGATTGTCGCGGGTTTGTGAGTTTTTCACAGATGCTTAGGGCTCGCGTTTCGCGATGGAACGATCGAAGTTAGCCATGCTTTTGTGCTAAAACTTAGACGGTTTGACATATGAAAAGTGTCACCAAAATTTGTCGCAGAAGAATTTGTGGGTCGTTTAGAAGCAGTGTAATTTTTAAATACCTTCATTTCTACTTTACATTTATACGATTTGAGCTTTTAGAGCAAGTATTATCAGCTTATGAGAACTGTTGAAAAAGGGTCTTGTTTTAGTACATACTACAAAAATCAATTCAATTGCCATGTATACTATTGACATAAAACACTATGTAAATTTCATATAGAATGAAACAATCAAAAATCAGTTTTAGTGGATATTTGCATGTTTGTGTTTATTTAAGCAAAAGGCAACAGGAAAAGCTAGCTTAATTTGGTAAAAACAAACTTGCAGATAGTAAATCTAGACTGTTTGCCAGAAGATAGCTCACATTGGCAGACTAAATAATAATGCTCGCATAATCAATTGGCAAACGAAGTCCACTCCAAGCAATTTAGCAGTGCTTGATAAGTGAAATCAGAGACCAAATATAACACAGAGCCGCAAATCCGAACCTAAGCGATTGTACCACGAACAAGCCTCCCACAAATTACATGTTTCTTCAAGGAAGTCTCAATTCCGCCCAAAAGAATCATCTCGCTCTGTCCGTGTGCTTCGAGCTGACATCGCCACAGATTAGTAATCGACGTACGATCAGCGTGGTAAACATATTTTGCCGTTCGTGCGGCTTCTTATCTGTCCGTTCTAATACACCGTACCATGATCATCCCCTGTCTGTGTTTGTATGGTGTCGATCGTTGTTGTTTATTTATGATTTCCTTCCATCACCGAGCATCCCCGGGCTGGTGATAAGATTGATGGCAGGCAGAGACGGCTAACCTACTCGTGTCCACTCGTTATTAGGCCGCGCGGAATGATCCCATCCAACGTTTAAGCGCCTCAGCGCTTCATTTTTGGACTCGGACTCGGTCTTCACCGGTTCACTTCCGCCACGGTCCGATTCGAACGGGAAGCTTCGACCGAATTTATTAGAACGATCGTGCACATTGCGGCATCTCGCCGGAGGGGAGATAATGCCGCCAGGATGCCAGCACAGAACGCATAAGAAAAGCTGGTGGTGCTGGTCAGCTGACCCGATTCGTCGATGCGGAAAGATCGCCCCGGTTAGTGATAATGGGCAGATAGTTCCGAATCGGACGGCGTTAGGCAAGGTGCCCGTTATCACCCCACAGGAGTAGTGTGGGCCGTTTTGTCCGTTTGACAATGCAATGGGTGGATGATCTAGCGTGTGCGCCACAGTAACCGCGCACTGGCAGCGTTGTCCGTTCCGTTTGTTTGTGCAAGTGAGCTGCTGATGTTGATGATGATGAGACCTCCCCCTGAGCGGACGGTCGCGTTGGAGCCTACAAGCCGGCCGGGGTGTATTTCCTTGGCCGGTCGCTGGGTGTTTTACTTTCATTTTTGTTTGCTTTCCCTGCCCATAAATCATAACACAGGTGGTGCAGGAGATACAGGACAGCCACAGGGTGGCGCTAGTGACGTACGGGCCCGTACGTGCTATCAGCAGGCTGCTTTTATGAACTTGACATAGACGGTTGGCAAAGTTGTGGAGATCAAGATCTTTGTGTCCCGCAATCTCGCCCGCTAATTAGTTGCAGTTTAACTGGCGCGATTCGTTGTCACACGCCATTGGCAGAGTGTGCGATTGTATAAAAAAGCTTTTAGTACTACGTCTGTTAGTAGTGCGGAATCATTTTCTTCGTTTTTCCTCCCAGTCATTTGTTACGAGCGAAGACTGAGCTATAACGAAGTAGTCGGCCAAGACCAGTCTTAGGCGCTGATGAGAACGATTTGTGATTAATTGGTAAACCCATAGTAGGGCAGTCGATTCTGCGCAACAGGATGCGCGATCTATTTCAATGACCCAAGACGGGCATGCTTTGAGGAATTATAAATTAAGAATAATACGTAAAAACAAAATTTCGTGTGCAATATACGATCATGTGATTCGATAATACTATAGAACATAATGATCCCTATATTGCAGTGCTCTCCAACCTGTGGTCCGTGCCATTAACAGATGTAGTCCGCGAAAGAATGTATTTTTGGAAATGATAAGCTTATTACTATAAATATTGGGCTTTTTTCCCACAATTAAGCTTCAATTTTCAACAGGCACGTCTAGAATAAGATTTAAACACATTTTTGATCAAAAACTTCGAACTAAGTCTACAAAATGTATGCCCTCAATCGATGTGGGCCGCGATAAATGTATTTTCTAAGCCAAGTGGTCCGCGATCCTTAAAAGGTTGGTGAACACTGCTATATTGTATCATCAACATTATACTTATTACTCAAATAAGAAATGCTTCTAACTTAATTACTGAATATTTGACCAAAGTAACAGGATAACGTTGGACAAATGTCATGCACAATGTCTGGAATGCAAGTATAAAATTTCTGGAATTAGTGTGTTTAGCACATTTTTGTTATCTCGATTAAAGCAAGTGATTTCTTTCAAACTTTACAGGGTTTCCCACGATTTATTGGTTGGTTCCCATCAATTTTTGGTGGGTTCCCATATTTTTTGGTGCGTTCCCACGATTTTTTGGTCGATTCTCAGTTTTTTGTGGTCCAATTGTATTGATATGCAATCGGAAAATACCAATAAGTTATGGGAACGAACCAAAAATCTATGGGATACGATCAAAAATCGTGGGAACGCACCAAAAAATCATGGGAACTGACCAATAAATCGTGGGAAACCCTGTATGATGCAATAGTAATTCCTTTTTCAACGTATGAATTATGGAATTACAGCGATGTTGTTATTGCCAACTAATTATTTGACTAGATTTCGTGCTGTTTCGTCTTGGCATGGCGATCAAGGAGCATACGATTGATCAGATAGTATATTTTACAATACAATAACCTTTATCAGGAGCATATTTTTAATGAAAATACAGAATTAATTGAATTTTAAACTAGCTCAATGGTCCAAAGTGGCAACCCCCAACGGATTGTTCGCACGATAAAACGCAATACAATTCTCTTTTTAGAACTACTCATGGTGTCAGGTTTTAGTACAGCAAAACTCTCAGCCACATTTCTTTATCGTTTGCACATGGCGGGGCAAGCGAAGCCCAACGCCGTCGCACCGTGCTACCCGCGCGGTTACACATGTACGACACGTATGTTTGGTTGTCAAATTAGTACGCGCAAATCAGCACAAAAAACACCAACAAACCCCCTCCCCTCCCCCCCTCTCCTTTCCATCCAGACGCGACCGGTGGTAACGACGACTTGCCTACATTTGTTTTACCATTCGCATTCGCACAAAAATGGCTCAGCGGCGTGTCTCACAGCTTCCGGTTAATTGTGGAAGGAATTTGTGCTTCCGCTGCCGTCGGTTTTGACCATTCTTACCTCATGCGTGTAGCAATGTATGTTAATGTGCAATAGGTTGAATTAGTGACGAATTGTGCTTTGTGGTCAAGGTTTGGGATACCAGTACCAGTGAAAAACTAGCACCATTTAAAAAAATCCCAATCGAAAGCTTTAGTTCAGATTTAATAGGCTCAGGGGTAAGGTTGTCGAGTGTTCCGTATACTGCAGGTTGATTGATTAATTGTGCAGTTAAACGAGCTTCCAAACCTTCCAAAACTGTCCAACCAAAAGCTGAGAGCACTTTCATGGTCAATTAGTTTGCAGAGAACATATGTACAACAGAGGATTAATGGCAGGAATTTAATGACATCGGTTTGCAATGCAAAGACCATCCCAGGTGGTAAAAGTAATACTGTTCAAAGCGTTCCTTTTTGGGGCGTATTAATAGGTACTTACAAACACCTCATAAACATACGCTCATTCCAGCTCCAGCATCAACCCTGACTGCTAACTACCAGGTACCAGGTTGGTGCCACCACCGTCAGCAGAGGAGTCAAACTTTATGTTTAGATTGAGTTGTAGGTTGCCCTTTTAAAGGCTGTTTAATGAGTGTTTAACAAAGTACCATATACATTGGTGAAATCTTCTACAATTATACTACCAAACCCGTTGAGGCGCTTATCAAAAATCATCCCACGGATTCGGCGCCCACGGTAACACGCACTGCACTTTTACTTTCCCTTTTTTGTGCGCATCAGATTCTTCCCTCGAGGCACATTTTTCTAAATATAGTGCAAACACCAAATGCATCACAAACGCATTCCCCTTCGCAGCTTCCAACGATGCAAACGAAAATAGCATTGCTGCGTCGACAGCCACACGCGGAGACCACGCGGAAAACAAACCGTCTGCAGTGCTGCAGTTGCACTTGCACCGTCCATCCGTTCTCTTCGTCTCTCTCTATCTCTCTCTATCTCTCACACTCTCTCTCCCGTTCTGTCTCTCTGGTCTGACAGAATCTTCTCGCACTTTGACCGGTTTTCGGTGTACATGCAATGGGCCGAGGTAGACGGACGATCCTGCACCTCCGCACTGATCGCCGACAGTGGTTTGCAGGAAACCGTGTGCGGCAAACAGGGCACATGTGGCGTGAACGCAAAGCCGACGCAAAGGACAGCAATGAAATGGCACAAAACAGCAACATGTAACAAAAAAAAAAAACAAAAAACAACAACTGCAAATGCTACGGAAGGGTCTGCGAGGAGATGGGATCGTATTTTGTTTAAGACTTCGTTTACCACCGCCAGCGGACGATCGGACGATCCTGCCGTATCGGAATGTATCCGAATACTTTTCCATAAGAACGCTAGCACAAAGCAATGGTGGCGAGGGAGAAAGAGGCAGAGAACGAAAAACAAAACCTAAAAAGGGAACACTTGCCCAAAATAGATGAGTTCCGATTCCGGGTATTGTATTCGGGGTGGCGGATCTAACATCGTCGTAACAAAAAAAAAAGGGATCATGCTTTTTTTCGGGAACAGGCAAGAGCACAATACAAGAGTGCAAGAGCAAAGAGGGCGAAAAAAACAACACAATTTGCACAAGATACGTATGAATGACGGATCTAGGCGCCCCGGCAGATCTCCTGCTGGGCAAGATTATATGAGGGGTTTTGTTTTGCTTTGTTCGCCACGTTTTCCGGAAGGATAAATGTGTTCTTTTAAGCTATTAAAAAGAAGCAAAAAACGATGACACATTCCGACAAGTTGTGCAGGGGTTTTCGTCACAGGTTTTGTTGATAATGGAGAATGTTAGATATAGTTCACTTTCTTTGCAGACATTTTCATTTTAATCTGCATTTTTTGACAAATTTTAGTCATGTTTATGTGGTAAAAGAGCTATCAATCAGTATCAGCACACAAAATAAGTAAAACATTTTGGTAATACAAAAAGAAACAAACATTTATACACATTTATAGAAGAGAACAAACGAAACAAAAATCATACTAATAGATAAGAAGATAACAGATTTAAAAAATCATTAAAAAGAAAAGAATAGAGCATAACAAAAGGAATGAAAACGAAACGAATTTACAATAATTAATCTAGAAGACAAGAGAAAAAACATTATGCAAAATATGCGTTTATAATGTGTGAAACATGAAATACAAAACACGCAACAATCGAATGTGCGGAGCCTTACGCAACAAGAATATTGAATGAACGCAACAAGTCGCTCAACAGTGCAAAGAACGAAAGAGTCGCAACCGCAACCGAACCTATAGGTGTAGCATTTTGTTCGTGTCGATTTCTCTCCGCTCATCTTTTCTCTATGTTATGATCATCCGTGTTGGTGCGGGAATGCGTTTTCGCTAAAGCTTTTTGTTATCGCTTATATCTTCTTGAGTTACTTGTTATTTTTTGTTGATGTTGTCGTTGTCTCTCCTACGTTCGTTTCGCTTTTCGTTGGCATTCCTTAGCAGTTTTCTTTTCTTCGTTCTATTTCACCACGACCACCACCAGCTCTGTGCCCTTTTCCCTTTTTCCAGGAACTGTGGCGCTCAATTTATTCCATTCAAAGCACGCATCTTCTTACAAACATCCTCCGGCATTCTCGTATGGAGGAAGTCGAAGCATGAGCATATTGACAACAGGTCTTGTAACATTCTCGCTTCACTTTGCTTGCGATTCGCACACACACAAACACATACACACGCCGTCGTTTCGCACACATCCGTGCGATCTTTTGCCATTCTACCAATCTGTTCTTCACTTTTGCCATCGAAACGCGTCCTATTCGTTCATTTATTTTCCACCCCGCTTTCCTCTGTTTGCCTGCTTCTTGTTTACTTGGGTTGCAGTTTCCAAACGGCTCCGCGACCGGTTCGCATTCCTCTAAGGTCGCCGGGTCCGTGCTGCAAGCGGAGACGCCGTTGCCCGCCGTTGCGGCACGTTCGGACCAGCGTTCTTGGGTGCCTGCCTCTAAAATTTGGCAACAAAAAGACGCCCCACTACTGCCCACGATGTAAACAGTTTTGCAACCCACAATTTGCACCCCTACTTAAATGGTTTATATATGTTGATGGTACATAATTTCGGGAGTTTATTGGGTTTTGGGTGAATAATTGTGCGTGTGGGGGAAGAACGGTAGATTAGTCGTTTTATGATTATTAATTTATGGGTATGCAATTGTTATTAATTTGTTACACTCGTTAGTAAATAAGCCAAAAGAAATTCTGTTTAATAACCAGTCCATCATATATATTACAGGGGTTTTCAATCTATTGTAGGTATTTTTGTATTTGACAGTTTCTTCTATTTCGGCGAGAAAGGGAGTATCCTCCCTATGTTCGTTCAAAGCGATGTTTGCAACTCCCATATTTAGAGGCTTACTTTCTCATTTTAAGACGTCGACTATCCAGAGTCATTATTTGACAGTTTGCTTTGCAACCAGTGCTACAAAATGTCACTGTCACTCTCATAAACATTTCTAACTGAAACAAAATCCATGGCAGCGTTACGTACTCAATTGCGATAATCAGAGTTGATGCTCAAACAGTTGGTGTGACCAATACATGCTTGGTGATATTTTAGCAACCAACGCATGATCTATCGCTCTGTCATGCCTTTTTTAATGTGATCAGTTCTGCAAAATGTCACTGACATAGTCATGACAAATTTCGACTGAAACAAAATAATGTCAGCGTCACGAGCTCTACTGTGAGGATCAGATGTAAGACGCAAACAGTTGCTGCGACCATCACATGCTTGGAGACATTTTGTGCAACCAACCCTTGTGACATTTTGTGTCGGTGATTATCACGATACTCATGAGAGATATGCGGTGCTTGCGAGTGGTCCCAAACAACAAAATGAGCATGTTTTCTCGCTCTGTTTGACCCGACAGACCATCAAAGCAGTCAGAGCGAGAATGAATGCTGATTTTGTAGCTTGGGACCACACGCCAAGTATATTCCAAGAATGTCGTGATTATCACCGACACAAAATGTCGTGACCAAGTGAGTGACCAAGGGTTGGGTGCTAAACAAAATGTCACCAAGTATGTGATTGGTCCGCCAACTGTTTGAGTCTCTCCTCTGATCATCTCTGTTGTGTACGTGAGCTTGGTTTCAGTCATGAGTGTTGGTGACTGAAACAGTGACATTTGGCAGCACTATTCACAGCCACAAAAAGGCATAATTATGCTTGTGACGGCATTAAGCTCTGCTTGTGAGTCAGAGTATCGCGGTTGACTCAAGCACTCGCATATCGTGTTCGGCATGTCATGACGTACTTTCATTGAGTATCAGCAGTGAACATCAAGCTACTACGGATATGTTCATTATTTTTGGTGGTGATAATCACATCATTCTCATGACATTTTGCAGGACTGATTGCAACACTCCGAAAATCATGTACGTATCATAAAATTCAAAGATTTAAAATAAATAAATAAACTCATTGAAAAATAGCACCATGACAATCTCGATCTTGTGGTACAGTACGTCAACACGTACGACTTAATACCATGCTCGTCATGGGTTCAAGCCCCGAATGGACCGTGCTCCCATACGTAGCACTGACTATCCTGGCTATGGTAACTGTCACTAAAAGCCAATCTCATAAGTGGTACAGACAGGCAGGCTATGACCGACAACGGTTGTTATGGCAAAGAAGAAGAAAGAAAAAGAAGAGGTGCTCGATAAAATTTACCAACTGTTTCCAATGAAGCGGGAAACCCTGTAACGATACGTTAAAGAGTTTGAACGAATCTTTAACGAGTGAATCAATATTTTATAAATTCAATACAAATGTGTTACTGTTCAATGTACTCCCTTCCTCCAACCGTTCCAAAGATGCACAACAAAAAAGATCAGCAGGAACAGAAAAAGAAAAACCGACTCTCAAATAAACACCGATCGTAATCATCGCTAAACCACAGAAGAAGAAGACGAAGAAGAAGAAGAAGCAGATCCGTAGAAACGAAAACGAAAACAGCATGTAAAATTGCACATTAATTAAACATACATATCGCACATTCGCAAGAAGCCTCCCCATCGGGGCAACACGCTTACTATCAAACCACACGGTGGTGGATGGATATGCTCAACCGCAACGGCACCCAATCAACAACGACTTCTGCGCTGGCGTGCATGTGTGTGTGGGTACGTATGCTCTCGCACCCCGAACGAATGTCCGTGGAATTCAGTTAATCTGTGGCAGTTTAGAACTGGCCGATCACGCCGAGCCCACACTTCGGTTTTGGCCGCCAGCGAGGCAACACACGTCTTTTAGCGCCGCTTTTGCCACGCGCGCGCGCGTCACGCAATTGTTTCAAAGCTTTCGGTAGTTTTGGGTCGTCGGCACGTCGCGATCGTGATCACGCGGTCACACAGTCACCCAGCGGTAATAATATGTTTATAGTGCTCTTGTTTCTGTGCGTGTTATTGTTTTTTGTTTCCAAAATTTAATACAAAAATAAACCATTAAGTAGTGTGCCAATGAACATCAAAGCGAGAGTTGTTTTACACAGTGTGAATGAGTTTAATCCACCACGCGAGCCCCTGTGGCAACATTAAAAACTGTATTCTGTGCCTCGTGTGCGTGATCGTGTGAGCCCCTTTTATTTTGGGGCAAAGAGAGTGAACGAACATTAACATTCCGAACGTTCGGGGCGCGGTTGGATGTGATGAAGTGGAAGTGGTTTTGGGCGGGCTCGCTCTCTCTCTCTCTCTCTCTCTCTCTCTCTTTCTCAAATGTCTGGTTTTGGTTGTGTATAAATTTAAAATTTAAAAAGAACAAATTTACTTTCAACTTATCGTACTTGAACGGCGCGTTTCGTGGTCTTCCGGTTTGGGGCCGAGGGCTTATCAGTTAGGCGAATCAATCTTTTTTGTCAAAAGAAAGGGAGAACACCAGTGCAGTGTATTTTAGGATGAGTTATGATATGTTACCCAAACAAATATTTGGTTTACAGTTCTTTCTTAGTTTGTTTTAAATGTTCAATTTATACCATTTGCCCGCGTGTATAAAATTAATTTGATTTTTTTTTGAAAAAAAGGTACAACTGTTGGTGTCATCAGTGTAGTACGGAGCACATAAATCGTCACCACGATTTGTGCAGCGTAAACATAGCGAAAACAAAATCGAGCGTAGAAACCTCGGCTCAGAACGTGTTTTGAGGAGGTTAACAGTACATCAACTTCCGCTTGAACAAAAACTGGCTGGCGCTAACGAGCCAACCAGTAATGTTGATAGTTTAGACAACGATCGTTAGTGACTATTT
This sequence comes from Anopheles coluzzii, assembly GCF_943734685.1. Taxonomy (NCBI): domain Eukaryota; kingdom Metazoa; phylum Arthropoda; class Insecta; order Diptera; family Culicidae; genus Anopheles; species Anopheles coluzzii. The sequence continues at coordinate 33,435,690 of NC_064670.1, read as the reverse complement.
TTTAGGGATTGTTTCTTTAGTTTTGTTCTAAAAAACATCTTGAACGATCTTCAGCACTTTAATGTATTTCAACGTTGTACGTATTTTCCTATCCCACAGTGATCAGACCACCGATCCGCGCTAATTACAGTGCCGCGTCGATTGATCGGAAAGCCTACGCAATCACCTTTTCGGTTTCTGGTGACAGTGTCGATTTTTTATTAAAGCGAAAGTTCAACCTCCAGAAAGTTCGACGACTTCGGCGAGTCCGATCAATACGACGAAAAGAAACGATACCAAAAAAACAAAAACGCGCGTACGCGCCACACACTCTTCGCGTACGAACTGCGCGACGACCTGGCGCTGGATTCCGCTGATACAGCAGCGTGGTAAGTTTCGGGATGCCATATGTTGTTGTTCGACGAAAAAGGGGGGTGTAGATTTTACAAGTTGGACCAACGGCGCGCGCATAGTGCACGATTTGTGCGAACCACGTGCGTTCGATCGATCTCGTGCTTAATTGAAGACGCGTTGTGCTGTGTCTAGACATGGATCTTTGCACAACCATGAACAAGAGAGCAGAGTTTTAATGTACAAAAAACTCAAAATTGTGAATCAAACAGTCACTAGTCACTGTGTACAATGGGGCGCATTGTGAGCGGTACATTGGTGGTAGCATAACCCAACTTGGACGCTCTTTATCATCCAAAAAGTGTCATCTGGTTCTGTTTGAGCTCGCGTTCTTGTTTGCCACAAAAGCAAAGAGAGAAAAGAACAACGAAGACACATTGGATGACGCAAAACGCTCAAAATTTGTAGAGCGTAAGCAGCTGTACAAAGTGCCGTGTACTTGGAAACCGTCTAAGACATTTTGGAACGCTTTTGAACGGGTTTTGTCATAGTCTAGTTAAATCTTTGAACATGCGAACTGCACGCTGCCTTACCCAGTTCGTGCCAGCTAAGGGGTTGAAATCATAGACGAGCTTTTTACAATTGGGATGACCGCTGTACGAACTCCTCCGGCTCCCACGATGCTTCTCTTTCTTGATCGACGAGAGGTAGAAGCGGCGGAAAATCGCCACCCGCGCCACAATTGGCGAAACGGTCTTGAATAATAGTTCCCTCGCGTGCAGCACACACTACACCTTCGGTTGGCCTTCTGGGACACCGAGTGGCTGGCGCCTTCCCCCGGCACACGCGAGACCTAGACCGTGAAGTTCACTTTCCCTTCACTGGGGGGGTGCTGGCGATTACATCTCTGCTGCCCGTATCTCACCAGGGGTCAGGAGGCCACCGGCCAGTGCGAGCGGTAGTGCTGCCAGGCACGTTTTCCGTCTCGGCATCGATATATATATATTGGGAAGATAAGCGCTACGGATTAACGGCATGAAATGATGTTAAAAAAACGGTCCCAGATAATGATGTGTTTGGCCCTGCACGCATATCCCGCATTCCCCCTTCTTTTTGGCTGCAGTAATCATGAGCGTGATCGAAATTTTGCTACATTAAGTGCAACGCTAACGCTTGGATATTGATGTTTGTACTTTGATGATTAATCTTAGTCTGACACATTCCAGAAAGCTCACCTGCAATCCTTCGCATAGGCCCGACTGAATGGATTAGAAAACGTCGATCCTCGTGGGGTGGGTTTACCACTTCCCTACCCAAACAGGTCCCCGATCGGGGTTCGTCGCTCCACGCTCCACTTTTCAGCACGCCAGCAATAGCTGAGATGCGTCCGCTGGTTAAGCGTTCCTCATTAATAACTTCGTCGGACTAGCAACCTTCTGGGACCGGTTCCGTTGCTAAACTCGACACAATCGGTTGTGCCGATCTTATCCTTCTCGTCTAATTCCTCGTGCGATCGGCCGGAGTGCGGAGTGCCGATGACCTACACTGCGCCTAGCCGAGCTCCATCGCTACTATGTACGGTGTAGTAACAACCACATTCCACCTGCTGCAACACTTTCTTATGTTGTACATACGGCGCCCGTGCATGGCCCCCAAAGGTATGACCTTGACTTTGAGACGGCCGTCTATGCCGCACGAAATAACAACCGTCTGAAGAGGTTTGTTGCGCGGCGTGGTGGAAAAGTGGTCGAACAAGTCCTCCACTGCTCCAAACGTGTGTAATTCGCACAATCGTTCGGTAACCGTTTGCTGGATGGTGTTGGTTGGGTCCGCGAACGATCGTCATCCAGCGTCGATCGGACGCTGCTTTACTTCGGCGCTTACGTGCATAGCATGTTTGCAGCATTTTTGGGAAAAGGGCTTGGTCAGTGGCAAACACTGTGGCACTGTGCTTTCTCGTACTTCTCCGTCCCTCTCGGTTCCACTTCACCAACGCCAGCCAAAACAAGCCTCGTTGCCCACATTGCCACCACCCTGGCACTGCGCCATACTTGGCTGCCCACGGTTGATCGTTAGTGATCGTGTCGAAATAAAAGCGACCGGAAGGTTCGTAAAAATCGTATCAAACTGTGCTGCTAATGGTACGGTGAAAATGCTCCCCAAACTGTTCATGGTCCCTTCAGGTGGTGTTTACTGGTGCTTGTTTGGTGCTTTTTCGACCGGTAAGCTTCACGTGGGTGTGCACCATACGATCGTGTTCTTCTCGAGCGGCAACCAAAATCTTTGCTACGCGCGAATCTATCGACCCAGAACGTCACAGTTCGTTCCTTCCACAGTTTCAGCTTTGCTGGCCTCAACGATCGCACCCACACAGCGTCTGCCGAACGGCAGGCCGGCATGGTATGTACGTGTTTGTCTGCTTTTGTAAGGGAAAAGGCGTGGACCAAAAACTGAACATGTGCTAACCATATTTGGCAAACCCGAATGTCCGGCTACGGAGTCAGCCGAGCGCCATTTTTTTAAGTGCTGCAACTCTTGTAACTCTTTCATTTCATTGTTTGCTACCTTCAAAAGCGTACACCGACAGTGTAAAAAGTTGTATATACTTTTTGGTACGATGACGAATTGCTTTGCAGTGGTCGAAAGTTGCAGCTTCGACCTTATTTCTTTGGAAATTTTGCTACGATCGCTGCCTCAAGAGCAACAAGATCTTCATGGTCGCAAGGATATCCCCCAGCGGGCGACCTGCAATGCATCTGTCGACTCGGTTGATCAAAAAAAAAAACTGAACAGTCTGGTTGCGGCTGGATTTGCATATTCATCCATCTTTCACCATCCAATACCAACCATTATTCGCGCATTTCAAAATTCACCATTGCCATTCCTCTCTCAGCGGCTCCTAAATGGCATTCATTAGCAGAATGTTTGATGATCGCCCAACAGTCACGTGGAAGATCATCTTAAGATCCAACTTCTTCGTCTTAGATAGCTACTCAGTGGTGGCGTCTTCCACCGAAACAGAGGACAAAACGATACCGGTAGCCGCTTGGCATATCGGTTACGCACGACTTCCGTGTGACGCCATTTAACGGCGCAAAACCGCCACTGCTAGCGCGCCACGACCGCTACACACCGGGGCAAATAAAGTTCACGGTACTGCAACCCCTTCGCCGAACACCGGGCAGGTGGGGTTCGAGGTTTTTTTTATCTTTAAAATTATATATATTAAGGAACTTCCACCTTTCATCCCATCCTCGCGCCTTCTCCAGACATGGCTACCGCATGAAGCATGCGCGTTTCTTTGGCCAGAGCAGCGCCGCATTGGACGATAAGATAAAAAAAATGTATGTACAGCCATGCTGTGTACCACCTTCTACGGTCTGGCGCTGATGGAATGGGGAAAGGGGATGACCAAAAACGTGTTTGCCGAAACGTTACCGAATTTGAACGATTGAACACACACACACACACATATGCACACGAACAGTCGATGGCCTGGTTGGTTGGTTACGTTCCAGCCTTTCCAGGTACTTCGATACTCTGCGCGCTTGCACGGTTCGTGTATGGGTTATATCGCACGGACTACGTAAAGCAACCCCATCTTCAGATACCAATCAATGTTGTTTGTCTCACGCGAAATAACACCGTCACGTGAAACGGTCAAATTTATGGCGCACCGGAATTGTGTGGGCTAACCGAACGATCACGAGTTTTGGGGGGTGATTTAATAGGACTGGAACGCAATAGGGCGGACAAACCCACCCCACCGGTGCCAGCAGGTTTCGATTAGTCATGAACGAGCAACCAAATTTCGAGGAAGTCGATGTTCGATGGTTGGTTGGGTTATTGCACACGTGACGTTTGGGCTCTAAGTTTTGAAACCGATCTGATATGATTCATCAAAGACATCTGGCGAGATAAGGGAGTGGATAGGTTTTTAGGAGGGATTGAAATCATTACAAAAATGATTGAAAAGCATAACAAGATGTCATACGGCGATTCTGTCACATTCGACTAACAATAAATGGTATTTTGGTTGAGAAACACTGACTTGTACTAAAATTGTACTAAAAATGATTTTTACGCAGTTTCATCATTTTATACATGTTTTAAGTGAAACAAACGATAAAACATGCTAATTAATTACTATTCCCTTCTAATTGTGCCCCACTTTCTTCCCTCTCTGCAGATGCCGCCCCAAAACTCGATCGAGCTGACGACCAAACCGGAGGCGGAGAATGGCGCCACGGGCAAGCTGCTCGCCAACGGTAACGGTAACGGCGACACGGAGAAAGCAAAGGAGGATCCACCCACCACGACGCTGATCGTACCGCCGGACGGTGGCTGGGGCTGGCTGGTGATGGTTGCATCCTTCTTCTGCAACGTGATCGTCGACGGTATTGTGATGAACGTCGGCAGCTTCCTGGGCCCAATCCGCGACGAGTTTGGCGTAAGCGAGGCCGAAGTAGCACTGGTCAGCTCGCTGCTGAGCGGGTTCTACCTGCTGACCGGTCCGTTCGTCAGTGCGCTTGCTAACCGTTGGGGATTCCGGATCGTCACCATCATCGGATCGGTGGTGGCCGCTGTCGGCTTCTTCGTTTCCCAGTACGCGACGAGCATCGTGTTCCTGTACGTGACGTTCGGTTTCATTGGCGGGGTGGGCTTTTGCTTCATCTACGTCCCGTCGGTCATTACCGTCGGGTACTACTTCGAGAAGTGGCGTGCCGTGGCGACGGGCATTGCGCTGTGCGGTTCGGGCGTCGGTACGTTCATCTTCTCGCCCGTCAACGCGATGCTGATCGAGTCGCTCGGCTGGCGCAGTGCGCTGGTAGCACAGGCCGCCATCATACTGCTGTGCATTGCTTGCGGTGCCATCTTCCGCCCGATCCAACCGACCGAGGTGACGGCCACCAAAGCGGCAGACACACCGGCCGACAAGGGCATTCTGCTGGGCGAGGGCCTGCCGGTCGTCTACACGCGCCCGCTGCCCGAAGGCCGGTACGCGTACTCGATGCCGAACAGCTCGCACAACACGTGGATGGGAGCGAACCCGAACTACCAGTACCCGACGGCGGCCGAGATCTTCCGCCAGGGCAGTGGGCACAACCTCGATCGTCGTCCGTCGCACACCTCGGGCCAGCTGGTGAGCCACAACCTTCAGAGCACTACGAAGAAGCTGGAAAAGATCCAGAAGCGGCTCGCCGGGCAGATGACTCCGGACGATACGATCCATGCGCACGGCTACCCGACGGCACACCACGAGCTCAATCCGGTCGGCGAGGCGGACGAGGAGGAGACGGAGAATGGCACGCTGCTGGCCGCGCCAGAGCAACAGTCTGTCACCATTACGACGGCGGCCGGTCGCCGGCACACCGTGTCGGGCAGACGGCCCAACGAACCGGCCAGCTCAAGACACGGCTCTAGGCGCACCCTGAACGATGGCGCACGTCCAATGTATCGTGATGATATCTTCTTCACCGGATCGCTGGCACGCATTCCCCAGTACAAGTCGCAGACCTCGCTCGGTTACCACATGTCCGTCACCCGGTTGCCTACCCAGGCCGATGTGGAGGAGACGGAGACGGAACAGTGCATGGTGTGCCCGGAGGCGGTCCGCCGCACGCTGGTCACTATGCTGGACATGTCGCTGCTGAAGTCCATCTCGTTCATGATGCTAGCGTTCAGCGGGTTCCTCACGATGATGGGCTTCTTCGTGCCGTTCCTGTACGTCAAGCAACGGGCGGTGGCCGGTGGTATGGCGGATGAAGTGTCGACGTTCATTGTATCGGCTATTGGTGAGTATTGGACGTCTTCATGTTACCATCCTTTCCAGACATTAATGACCTGCTTCCATTGTACAGGCATTTCCAACACGATTGCTAGGGTGGTTTGTGGAGTGTTGACGTCGTTCAAGAACATTAACGCACTGCACCTGAACAACGTAGCGATCACACTCGGAGGAATAGCGACCATGATGAGTGGCATGTACATTACCGAGGTCTATCAGTTTACGTATGCAGCCATTTTCGGACTTGCCATCGGTACGTAATGATATCCCAGCATTGAACTTCCTCAACGAACGAACTAACATTACCTGCACTGCACTTCCTATCTTGCAGCATGCTTCTCGGCACTCCGTTCAATTCTGGTCGTCGACCTGATGGGACTGGAAAAACTGACCAACGCCTTCGGTATACTGTGCCTGTTCCAGGGTATCGCCGCTTTCCTTGGTGCACCGATTGCTGGTTAGTATTGGCCCTTCAGTACATACACGGTTCCTGTGATACGTTCCCGCCACTAAACACGATGCTCTCTATACTCCCTCCTGCAGGATACTTTACCGAGCTGACCGGTACCTATGACGCGTCGTTCTACATTTCCGGTGCACTAATTACGCTCTCGGCCGTTCTCTGCTACCCGCTAGCCTTTGTCAATCGATGGGAAAAGCAACGCGCTGCTAAAAAAGACTCACAGAAGGTGTAAACACTGCTGGCAACTGGGCAGTGAACACTTCCGAGCCGGAGGGTTTTAATGAAGGAGCCGGTGTTGGTTTAATGTACGATATCGAGGAAGCAAGATATCGCCAAACGTACACGCTGATGTCATCATGCGACAATGCTACCGATGGTAGGGCTCTGTAAGGAACGCAATTCGGTGCTATTTATCATTGATAGGCTCTCACATACGGCTCTTACTGTTGACACAGTCAACAATCATGGCCACCCCGGGTCGGAAGCAACTGAATTAAGTAAGCTAGTAGTAGTAGTAGTAGTAAGGTAGTGTTTGAATGATTTGCTCATCCAATAGCATATTGCTAAATCTGGGCCCGGAAGTTGCCGATGATTATTTGCTTACACCCGGTGCGGTTCTAAAGCGATGTTGCGAACGATGGAAAGGATCGTTTCCGCACTGGAGCTTAAAGCTTACGCTAGAACACATCATCAAACGCCAGCTAGTGGAATAAGCAGGAACTAAATTTGCAATACTGTACGTGCTTCCAAGCAAATAAGCTTAACGATAGTAATAGCTTTAGTTAACGAGTTAACGAGTGTACTGTGTTGAGCCAACATTCATCCCCATTTACTTGTCATTTTTTTAAGGTTTTTAAACATGATAACATTAACAGCTACGAACACAACGATCCAATTCGCTTTTGTTTGCATATTTAAGGCTATTTTTTACAGTTAAGTCAAATCATAAGCCATGTTCCATTGCAAAATTCACACATACACACAGGCCTTTATGGATGTAACGCTTTTTGTTATAGAAATTAAATGCAGTTCCACAATTTTGTACGTTTACGGAGACTGACCAACGGTCAGCATTAAGTGTGACCGCAAATACAGAGAGAGACAGAGAGAGCGAGAGGGTGTTAAAAAGTTCACTAAAACCATTTGCTAAACACACATACAATAGGAACAAACACAAACAAATTGGCTCCAGCAACCGATCCTAAAAGTGCAAGAGAAGACACACACACTCAAACAAAAATAAAACCACACGGTTTCACACTACAATAGAACAAAAAGAAAACGTTAGACAAATAGCAGCCGTAGTTCCTACCTTTGCCATACAACTGAAAAGCACTGTCAAACCCCGATGCCGAGATGCTGTTTCACTGCAGACGCCGTCTAGAGAAAACGGAACCCATTAATTATTATTTAGATTTGTAATTTTACACTCCTCATTAACGGACTTCTTCACACCTCCTTCTTGTGTTTCGGAATTCCCTGTGCAATAAAGTGTCTGCCCTTCTCCGTCTTCCGACCGTGAAAGCCAGGGTGTGTGTATGTGCGTACACACGTGTACAGCAAAGCCAAGCCAATCCCCCAACAGCAAGTAGGAAGTCAATAGAACCCCAATACGTGAATAAATTATCTGTGATATCAGCATATACATATGAGCTATCTTTATAATATGTTGTTGATATAATCCGCAGACATCACACGGACGGACGGGGTGGGGTTCGATCGTGTGCGATCCGAAGCCCCCCAACAAAACACATCAGCACCGTTCTTACGTTTCCAATTTCTATAAGATACAGTCGTCTCCTCCTGTACGGTGTGCAGCGGGGACGACTGTTAGTTCTTCCCGCCCCACCAAGCCTAGGAAGATTATTAAAGCCAACATCAGTAACATCCATTCTAACATCCAACCACCACACACATAGCTGTAGCTTTTAAGCAAGACAACGAGTACCGTTAAGATTGAAATAAATAAGAATTGTCTGGAATTTGTACATTTTATGTTCCTGCCTTCTGTGTAAGCCTTTTTTGTCTACTAAATGAAAGAACCCTGTGACGAAATGAACCAACGAAAGAAATGATGCAACCAGGTTCCTGTTATCAAAACGATTTCCTCCACGACAGTAACCATTTCGTTCGGATTGCGCCATATTAATGGGATATCGGGAGTTTCAAAATCTACTTTCTGTTCGTCGATTAACGTTCCACAGAATGTAACGGTCGATACAAACCCCCGTCCTAGCAGGCGTTTGTCACACACACACACACACGAGCGCGTAAGCCCAAAAGCTTCCGCGTGTGACGGAATTTCACGCACTGCACGGACCCGCACCATTGTGCGCAGGCTCGCCGCGTAACGGAGCCACCGTCTCTCGGTCCTCGGTACGGAGCAAGCTTTGCTCGTACTGTTTTCTTGCAAGATATCGATTATCTCTGGCATCTCTCGCCAACCATAGAGCTGTGGTCCCGTCGCCTTCGTCGTCGTGGTGGTTGCTGTCGTGAGCGTTGCGGAAAAATTGGTGTGCCTCCGCCGTATTGTGGGCAGCATTTTGAGGGCTCGTGTGTGCGTCTGATCTTTTTGGTGGTTGTTTTTCACTTCAAAAAAGGAGTATATCCTTTGAAGCATAGTTTAAGATTTCCCGTATTCTTGATTGCATATCGGGTATAGAGTGTACGTGTGAGTGTGTGTGTGTGTGTGTGTATGTGCGTGTAATCTTACTGGTAGTGTGTGCTCTCGCCAAAACCAGCTTTCACGAGGCCATTCATCAGGATCGAAAGTGCAAAGCTGGATACTTCACCGTTCCCTACGCGGTCCTGCTTATAGCAAAACTAGCTCTAGCGAGAGGGGTGGCACAGCAAAGTAAAACCCCACTTGAACCAGGTCTCAGGTCGGACGAACGGAACTCGGTGTCAGTTTTCACTTACGTTATGTCATTCATGTAAATGAATGAACGGTTCGGAACGGGAAAAGAAATCGATGCCCTTGTGGAAAGTTCGGTCCGGTAGGTGTGAGCTTTAATCCGTTGTGGGCACAGCAGCAGGAGCCAGCGTGCCCTCTCTCTCGCGAAGCGAACAAACAAAAACAACCAAATCCTGAATTTGGTGGTGGTCCAAGGTCGATTTCCAACGTGGAATAAATTATTGATTGCCCTCATCGAGTGACAAAACAACACAACCATGCAACCCTTTTCGAACGACTACGGTGGAGGGTATGGCGGTGGTAATGGGTACGAGGAGCAGCAGCCCCAGCAAGAGATCCCGATGCGTACGCAGGGTGTCGCCCGGCCGATGGTTGACCCGGAGGCCATGGGCGAGGTGGACCCAACACTGTACGTCTGCCCTAAGTCCTTTCGTAGTACAACGAAACTCCATCTAAGCAGGTGCATCCCATATTTCTCGTTTCTATAGCTACCCGCAGGCGAAGGAATCGACACACAAGATCCGGGGCAAGTCGGACATACTGGAGATGCTGTTCGGTTCCGTCGACCAGGAGCTGCTGCCCGTGAAGACGTTCTACTTCTTCTTCTACTCCGCGTTTGGCTCACTGTTTCCGCTGATGGGAGTGTACTTCAAGCAGATGGGCATGAACCCGGGCCAGTGTGGGCTGCTGATCGGTACGCGCCCGTTCGTCGAGTTCCTGTCGGCACCGTTCTGGGGCAGTTATGCGGATCGGTAAGCACACGGTGCACAGCGAGGGGAGGAGCATGTTTGCGACTGAAAAGTTCCCTCTTTCTGCAGCTGTAAAAAGGGCAAAATGTTGCTGCTGGCCTCGCTTGCCGCGTGGATCATCTTTACGCTGCCCCTCGGCTTCATTCAACCACCGGCCACGAGCTGTATCGAGCGCAAGAATGCCACCGATTTCGAGCTCCGCACGCCGCAGGTTCCGCGCATCCTGAAGCGCTCCATCGACGAGAGCATGCTGGAAGAGCTGAGCTTCGGCAAGTATGCGACCGATAGTGGCAGTTCCTTTACCAGGTGCGTTTCAACCAGTGACGTCTGCCATGTGGAACGTTGCCCCTTACACTATATCCTTTTGATACCTTTAGGGTGGAACGTGCGGCACGTCCCGTGGCAGCGGCCGGTGTATCGCCGCTCGACGTAAGCTACGCGAACAACTTCAACGAGAAGCTGCACCGCGATTGGGTCTCGCCATTGTTTTCCTCGATCGTTTATCGTACAGCGGTACGGCAAGATCTACCATCAGCAGATGGTGAGCAGCAAACTAGCTGGCCATAACTTAACGCCTTTCCTTCTTCCAGGACATTCAAAAAGCCTTCTTTCTGCTGCTGCTGCTCGTCATCATTGGTGAGTTCTTTAGCGCACCGGCAATCACGCTGGCAGATTCGGCCGTCATCACGATCCTCGGCGAAGACGCCGACCGGTACGGGCATCAGCGAATGTTCGGTTCGCTCGGCTGGGGTTTGGCAATGTTTTTCGTCGGCATTGCGCTAGATCACTCGACCGCCTTCCCCGACCATCCTTGTGGGCCGGAAAAGCAGGAAAAGAACTACACCATCTGCTTCGCGACGTTCTCCGTGCTGATGGGTGCGGCACTGATTTCCGCTACACAGATCCAGTTCAAGTATGACTACTCGGTACGTCGATGCAGGTGGTTCCAGTGCCTGTGGGAGCATTACTCATCCCATTGCTTCCATTCGTTTTCCAGGAACCACAAGAACCCGTCCAGGTGGAGAAGGTACCCCAAGAGTTAACACACGAAGAGCAGATGCAGGCACAGTTGGCACAGCAACTGCAGTTGCCTTCACTGGCAGCCACCGGTACAGGGATGGCCAGTGCTGCGCCGCCACCAGCAGCACTTGGAGCGCAGGTATGTCGTGGTCGTCTGTAGAGCAAAGCTCCTTGTCTAACTACTCCCCTCCTCTCTCATTACCAGACGAAAATGTTCGCCCAAACTACACGCGAAATGCCGGAATGGGTCACGGTGCTGAAGCAGTTCAAGAATCTCAAGTGTGCCTCGTTCCTGTTCGTGGCGTGGTTCATGGGCTTCGGCATCGGGCTCATCTTTACGTTCCTGTTCTGGCATCTGCAGGACTACGGTGGCTCACCGACGCTGTTCGGCGTTGCGTCCGTCATCAACCACATCTCGGAGATCTTTGCCTACTTCTTCAGCTTCCGACTGATCACCCAGATCGGACACGTGAAGGTGCTGTGCCTTGGGCTGGTCGGTAACATTCTTCGCTTCCTGTACATCTCCTACCTGAAGAACCCGTGGTGGGTGCTGCCGTTCGAGTTTATGCAAGGTATGTAGAACTGTACAGTATTTTTTACTGAAAAAAGGGCTTCATAACGATGACACTTCTTTGATATTTAAGGCATCACTCATGCTGCCGTATGGGCTGCCTGCTGTTCCTACATCGCGCACAACACCCCACAACACCTACGATCTTCGGCACAAGGTAAGTCGCGGTGGCAGTGTACGGGAAGCGGGCAGGACACTAACCGTGCATCGTTTCAGGAGTACTGCAGGGACTGCATCATGGGCTGGGTAGAGGCTGCGGTGCCGTCATTGGCGGTATGTTTGTCACCTACTTCGGCACAACGGCCACCTTCCGTGGTTACGGTGTGATCTGTATTCTCGTGCTGGCCGCCTTCGTGTTCATCAACTTCTACCGCAAGGATGAAGGTTTCATCTCGGAAATTCCTACCACGGAGGATCCTCATCAGGTTAGATAGCACACCGCAGGTTCGATAGTAAATTGATGTGATTTAACTCACTGTTATGTTTCCCTTCTTGAACTAAAGGTGGCAGAAGAGACGGCTCATCTGGCTCCGCACGGTGTCCCGAGCAATCCCATACCGCGTGCCCTCTCGAGCACGCGGCTCAACGAGATTGGTCAGCAGAACGTTGACAATGGCTATGGCACCTATCAGACGACTGGTGGTGCACTGGATGTGCCCGGCGGTGCCCCCAAGAATCCGTTCGGTGCTCCACAGGGTAATGTGTACGGTGGAAATCAGTACTAAAAAGTGTAACGCTTTACACACGACAAAGACCGCACACCGGCGGCTGCGTGGCTGATGTGGTCGATACGATCGAATTACTACACCGTAAAACGCGACAGAACGTTCGAACGACTGAATCCGGTAGTAGATACAAGTACTTGCGGGCGATGATATAAACAACACAAATGGATGTCTACAACAGCAACACTCTGCGAATGTGAAGCGAATGTGTATTCCCCTATCGGTCTCTCCCTATATCTCTCTCACTCTTAAGATATTGAGCGAACCAGAGTCTCGGAACCCATGTACATGTGCTCAAGCAAAGCGCCATTCAGCCATTCCGGCCCAAAAACCGCCCACGGCGACAAGGACGACGACGGCGGCTAGCTACTAACTACAACTAAACTATTACTTTGATGTGCTATGATGGTAAGGCGTGTGCAAGGTGTAAGCGGATGTGTGACATGATAAGCTACACAACCATTGTCTCGGGACTGTGGTTGTTAGTAACCTATTCTTAAACGTCAGCAAATGCTAAAGAATCACTGTTACAAGTAACACTCTGTTTAAGATCCCACCCGATAAGCGAAAAGAAAAGACATCCTACCGCAAGCTTTCCATTTTCCTGGATCGTTTTCCCGCCACTACGTATCGGGCAATTCTTGTAGTGCTATAGCACTCAATGTATTAGTATATCCAAGCTGCTGCTGTTGATCTGTTGCTTTCTACGTGCAGCATCGCCTCCTCCCCCCTCAAAAAGCAACATTCGATTGTATTCAAGTAGCAAATTGGAGCAAACTTTAGGAATGCTATTAATACTATCTATCTATTAATCTATCTTTCACCGCACATCTCTGGTTGAGGCGTTTGTGCAGGTGGACATGGTGAGTCTGTTTAATTATACCTTAAGTAAGCGGGACATATGTAGTATCCTAGCATTGATGTGAGTGAGCGAAGCGACATCTACCGGTGTTAAGATCCGGCGACATCTAACGTGTGAAGTAACGCGTTACTCATGGCAGCAAATGACAGGTAAAATCACGTGTTAAAATCTCTGGGGAAGCCCTCGAACACCCTGAAACAACTGTTGAACAAGGTCTAGTCTAGTGTAGTCTAGTGTGTTCCTGAATTTAGGAACAAATCAAATTCTAGAGTCACATGTCAGAATAGTAACGATAGCAGGAAATGTGCTACAAACTTAACTATTAGATGTGGTTGTATTGCGCTCTCTGTCTCCCTCACAGGGGATTCACGTTTCCCGTCACGTCTGTTGGTGTGTTTTTTGTGTAAGTGTGCTGACTAAGCTGTCCGTTGCATCTCTGTAATAGGTGAGAGGCGTAAGTGTACGAATGGAGTGGGAAAAAATAACAGTCTTTAAACGATCAACAGGAGCAATGAGGAAAAACATAGTATTAAATAATCTACAGACTCGATACACCAGTTTGGAGCAGTTCTTTAGCAAATAATTTTCTTCTTTTTTTTTCAAACGAAAAAAAATAGATATGCACACACCTTAAATACAACATGAAACGAATCCAAAAGAATCGAAAACAAAAATTACGAAATACTACCAAAACCATACCATGGCACAACGAATGTTCGAATCTCATTTGCATACCCTCGCGGAAGCTTAACTGCGTATTCGTTTTAGGGAATTTTAATTTTGGCGAGTAGCTCATAAGTTTGCAAAGCAAATTCTACCCCAGGCCCTCTGCAAACGGTACAGACGAGAAACAGGATAACTGGCACAGGAACAATCTGATATATGTAGTATAAAACAACAAGATGGTATCAAAGTGGCAATTTTTACGACGAACGTAAACAACACACGCAAAAGCTTTATTATCTCTAGCGAGACATCAGTGCGCATATCAGTTTCCAAAAACCTTACACGTGGATGGTATTTTTATTGAGAGAAGTATATTTAAACCAGCAGCATATTAACTTACGCCGGACGGGAGATGGCACTATGGATGGTTTTGTTTTTTGCTAGCTCGAAGAATGCAACCGGTGTACCTGTAGTGATACACACGCGCACTCATACAAACACAAATACAAATGGGAATGGGTGTACAGCATTCGATCGTGCGCCATCTTACAGAGAGTATTTACTACGTATAGAGCTGGAGAAGCAAACAAAATATACATATATATACAAACACACACACACTATGATTATTGTGAAACTATTGCACTTATGGTGAGAATTTGGTCCGTGGAAGACTCGACTCGACAAAATCTGAATGCACTCCCTTTAAACGTACTATCTTTCTGTTAGCGTTACAAGGATCGTAACGCATTGCGAAATGTATTAGTTATTGTGTTACCACCGGATAGTGCGGTGCTACTGTTTAACGCTTGAAAAGTATTATGCGAACTAAATCACGTGTTATTTATTTCATAAGAATCGGTTTTTCTCGTTACACTGCTATATTGATCACTCTACTGTTTGAAGTCTAATCGTATCCTTGTAGATGTTTTCGTGACCTAACCGTAAACGATCAACCTGAATATACCAGTAAAACAAAAGAAAACAAACCCAAATAATATTAATAATAATAATAATAATAATACTAATATCGATCAACTATTATCACTGATACTAAACAATCAAACAGGGCAAAAAAATTTGCCGTTCCAATACATCCGATGCCCATGATCGATGTACAGCACAGAGAAAGCGAGCACGTGTAAGAGCGACTCACCGAAAGACACATCCCCACACTCACATACACACATACGCACAGACACACATTTACACGTACATGAGTATTGTAAGAAAAGCACCGCTAAAGAAATTATGCTGTAAAGATATCTCTAACTGCGTACGCAAACTCACCAATCATGGGCAAATAAAGACAAAACGTTAAAAACGTAACGCAAGGTGGTGTTTGTTGCGTTGGAAATTATAGAATTTAAGACATCCATCCGAAAGTAGTGTCTATGTCCTTTTCCTTATTTAAGGACAGCAACAAACTCAAATCGTTGCCAAATCGTTTTTCCTAAAACCCAATCTCCAATCCAAATTCCGGTGCATTCAACATTGCGTTAATGGTTGTATTGAGTTTAGATCAGAGTTTTGTAACAAATTCGTTTTGGGAGGCCACGTAACTGTATTTCTCGACACGATTTGAACACATGATATATTAGTGTATTCAGACGCTCTATTTGTATACGCCTAAAGCGTTAGAGCTTTTTAGTTAAGAAAAATGAGTGAATTCTTATATTTAAGCTACCTAACTGAAGTGCCACTAGGCTTAATAACATGCTAAGTTGATCTGATTTGTACTGAAGTTCTCCTGGTCTCTTTTGGATATTGGCTTTCTTGTTCTTCTACTGCAGGGGTCTCCAAACTGGTCTCCTGCAGCTTTTTATAGTTGTCGTTTGAGCACCGACAAACCGACGTGACACTGGCGTTACAAAAGTGTCCCACACGAAAGTACTGTCATTTACCAGTGAGGCGATCACTTCTGTCAAAGTAAGCACTGTTCACTGCTGCTTCGATGTTAACAACTTTTCTAAATACAAATTGCGAAGGAAGTGTGAGGCACGATTTTGTGAGAATTATTGGACAAAACACCAAGGAAAATCATTTTGTAAGTTTCCAAATCAATGCAAAAGATGTGAGAAGTACATAAAACAATACGCATTGGAATTTGCGAAGAAAAACAAAAAGGGGATTTAGCAGTTTCTTTTCTATATCAGTGTAGTAAGCGAATCATTATAGAGATGGCGCTAGTGTTTAACGTATTTTCATTTGAAATAAGGAGACAACTTTTGAAGCTCATTTTGTTCGAAGTGTCACGTCGGTTTGTCGGTGGTTTGAGTTCTGTCTTTGAAAAGTAGAAGGTCTGCGGGCCGTATTTTGGATTCCCCTGTTTAACGTTTACTGTTTAACGTAACGACCTGAATACGGTCGTTCCGGCCTGCACATCTGCTTTAGAGACATTAGTCAGTACCACGCAGCCGTATAGACAGTCCTTTGGGGAGAGGGTCTCTAAATTAGGATTGAACCTATGAAGGACATGTTGTTAAGACATATTAGTTGACGACAGTACCACGGGATCGCCCCGAAGAAGTGTAATAACAAATTAAGCCAAGGAAGTGTAATAAAGAAAACAAAAATCTCACCCGGGAATTTAATTTCAACACCGAGCGAGCGCCCTCTGCTCGTCAGTTTCGAAACTAAACTGTTTGTAAGGAATGCCCGCTTTGAAATCGCGGAAATGTGCGCTGAAATTATAAGTGACACAATTTTCACGGTATTTCACGGTATTTTCCAGTTTTTCACGACTACTGCTTCAGCCGATACTTGTTATTCTGTAAAACCGTGAAATGTTTTGGATTATTCAATTCTATTTTCCACATAAAACACTGTTTTGCTACACACGGCCACTGTTTGGATCTCTGCCTACTATGGACAGCTGGCGTAGACTACGCGTCCAAAATAAACAATGGGATTACTATGATTTTAGGGCAAATTGATTAGTTTTGTTATTTTGAACAATTACAGCTTTTTTTATATAAAACTGCCGGTTTTTTTCGATAAAATAATGGTTTCGGCTCATGGTGGAATCGAAAACAACAAGAAACAAAATAAGTTTTATTTTTTTCTCTACATCGAGTTTTGCTTGTATCGCTTGCGCGATTATCGCGCTACCATGTAGAAAAGCTTATGATAGCGAGTTGATAGCTGCCTGTTTAAATTTCGTGGAATTGGTGGTTTTACGACGAAATTGAGGAAGAAATAGGGTTCCCAATTTCCGACTAAATGCAATGGGTTTAATTTACCGAATAAGCGACATATGTGAAGATTCAAACTTATCCTAAAGGGTATTTAATCACCAAACATTAGAAGGTTTTAACAAATTCTGTCTCGTAGTTTGATTGTAAACATTGAAACCTAGGGTCTCACACATACCACAACAGTCCTTATACATACACGCATAGACGTCACTGGTCCGCCTATCTGTCAAAACGGGCATTTACGAGACCAGATAATTGAACAGATTCTAGCTAAAAGTGTATTGATAAAAACGAGTCGTGCATTAACTTAGTGCTAAAATGTGTTCTATTTACTTGATTTACCTCTAGTATTATTGTAATTCACAATTGGACTCACGCCGTTGTGCATACTTTTCCCTAAGGACAAAGGACAACAAACACTCCTCGTCATATCGAACACCTTTTTCATAACAAACCGATGGTAATGAACATGTATTCCCATCTTTCGGGAGGTCGGGCTAACGTACAGCTGCTGCAGGAAGCAGCCGTACGGGAGTTTGTAAAGATTCTTGATCGCTGCGAAGGCACAAAGGTAAGTCGCAGCGCCTATTGAATGTATGTATCAACTCTTGGCGAAAACTCTTACTTTCATCCCCCTTTTCTAGGCAATCATTTGGGATGAGTCATTGGGTGGGCCGGTGGGGCTTGTGGCACGATACACGTTCCTCAAGGAGCACCACGTTACCAAGATGTATCCGCTCCGGTCGGAAGCGTGGACGGACATCGATGTGAAGAACATTATCTTCATAACACGCCCCCATCAAACGCTGATGGATTACATTGCCAACAACATTCACGAGGAGGAGCGGAAACGAAAAGGTTTTTTTTTCGCCGCCCTTTCTTGTATAGAGCCGTGAAGGTTTAATGCAGTTTTCCCTGTTTCAGTTTCTCGCAAAGAGTATTTTCTGTACTTTCTGCCGAAAAAATCCTTCCTGTGTGAAAAGCGGCTTCAAATCAAGGGCGTACACGGCAGTCTGTCCTACATTGGCGAGTTTCGCTGCGAGTTTTTCCCATTCGACAACGATCTGCTTTCGATGGAGCTGAAAGATGCCTACAAAGAGATCTACCTCGAGGGTGACACGAGCAGTCTGCACCAGTCGGCGTGTGCGCTTGTCGCGCTGCAGAAATTGTATGGCCGCATTCCGAAGGTGTACGGCATCGGCGGCTACGCGCAGCGCGTCTGGGAGATGACGAAAGCGCTGACCGAGGAGGACGGGCATGTGATGAACAGCGAGAAGGGTGTCATCGACCAGATGATCATACTCGATCGGTCGACCGACCTGATGAGCGTGCTCGCCACGCAGCTCACCTACGAAGGGCTGATCGATGAGATATTCGGCATCAACAATACGACCGTCAATCTGCCGGCGGAAAAATTCAACACAGGCGAGGGTCTATCTACGGACCGCAACACGGAGAAAAGCCAATTCATACTGAACTCGAAGGAGCAGCTGTACGCGGAGCTGCGGGACAAAAACTTCAATGCGGTGGGGGCGGTTCTCTCCCGCATGGCCAAATCGATACGATCGCGGGCGAACGAGAACCATGGCGAAAAATCGATCCAGGAGCTGAAAAAGTTCGTCGAAAGTTTGCCACACATCAAATCGAACGAGCAGTCGCTGGCCACACACACCACGATTGCCGAGCTGGTGCAGGACGTGATCTCGTCGCACGCCTTTCTGGATGTGCTGGGCTGCGAGCAGGAGTTTCTGCTCTGCTCGGACGTGGACAAACCGAACAGCTTCATCGAGGATATGATCGCGAAGGAGGCACCGCTGCGCAGTGTTCTGCGCCTGATCTGCATGCAATCGATCGCTGGGACGGGGCTCAAGCCGAAGGTGCTGGACTACTACAAGCGCGAGCTGGTGCAGGTGTACGGTTTGAAAACGCTGCTCACGCTGGGTAATCTCGAAAAGGCGGGACTGCTGCGTCAGCAGACCGGCTCGCGCACCTATCACGTGCTGCGCAAAACGCTCAACCTGACCGCCGAAACGCCGGAAGAAGTTTCACCAAAGGATATCACGTACGTGCACAGCATCTACGCACCGCTGTCCGTGCGCATCATCGAGCAGCACCTGAAACCGAACGGATGGCAACTGCTGACCGAAAAGCTGTCCTCGCTGCCCGGCCCAACGTTTGAGGATTTTCAGGCATCGCCCAGCTTGAGCAGCCGGCGTGGTTCGTTCACCAGCGAGCTGTCCCAGTCCGACATTCCGCGCGTGATTGTGGTGTTTTTCGTCGGAGGGTGTACCTTTGCGGAAATATCAGCGCTTCGCTTTCTGGCGCAACAGGACGATAACAACGTCGAGTTTCTCATCTGCACGACGAAGTTGATCAACAAGAACACGTTCCTTGATTCGTTTATAGAAAATTGAGCTGGCTAATAAATGTATGTTATCTAATTGCTATATCCTGCATTCATATGGTTGTAAAATGAAAGCGAATACAAAGCAAACGATCTTTTGCCTAATTTTGCTGCACTCTGAGTGAACTGCAAGCATTTTAAAATGTACAAAAACATGTAACTGAACAGTTAAACCAAGGTCTAATGTCATATCTGTGTGTGTGTGAGTTTTCTATACCAGCACGAAGTTGGCAAACGGTCCCGATGACAGCCGAAGTTTGAAAACTGCGCTCCGAAGCTTGACAGGTCCGTTCGACGTTCCCTTGACGTTTCACGGTTGTGTTTGCGTGTGTGCGTGTATGTATGTATGTTTTTTGTGTGAAATCGCCATTTTGTGTTTCAGGGCGATGTGAATTCGGACGAGCGGAGAAAAGGTTAAGATCAGACGATTTCGTTAATATACTTTACCAATCCACCATCATATGGCCGAAGGGAAGCGTTCGCAAGC
Organism: Anopheles coluzzii; assembly: GCF_943734685.1. Lineage (NCBI taxonomy): Eukaryota > Metazoa > Arthropoda > Insecta > Diptera > Culicidae > Anopheles > Anopheles coluzzii. The sequence continues at coordinate 33,415,514 of NC_064670.1, read as the reverse complement.
ATTCATCCTGTTGACCCGAGACGTACGGCCGCCCACGGAACAGCGCACGGGATGGATTGCACGGTGCAGAGGTGGTGACTTCTCCGTGTTACGAAAAATCTTCACAATTTGTTAGTGGCAACTTTCGGTAGCCGACGGACCGTCCCAATCGTCTGCCCCGTTCGAGTGCGCTGCTGGTCAGCTGCAAATTATGCAAATTTGGCAATCGGAAAAGACGATGCACCATTAAAGGACCATTAGGTGTAGACACAGTAACCCCCTTGCGCTGTGTGCCTGCCTGCGTGTGTGTATGTGTGTGTGCGCTGAAAACGTACGTCCCCGCCGCACACACACCCACCGAATTGCTCTAGGCGTGGTCTGAGTGCGAAAAGACAAACCTCGAATGTGGTTTGGTGGTGTGCAGTGGGTGAAACTGTGGAATGGAATGACCGTGTGTGTATGTGTGTGCATGTGTATGTGCCCGTAGTGGAGCGATAGTTTTCTGTGCAAAGAGAGAAATGTTCGAAAAAAGTGGAAGGTGAAGAAAAACTAATGAAACCAAATAAAACATGACACACATGCGGCCGGTCGACCTTGAAATTCTTTGCCAAAAGTTGCCAGCCAAAAAGGTGTCGAAGGTGTTGTGTGCATGGTGTGTGGACATACAAGAGAGAGAGAAAAAAAAACGACAAAACCCGAGTCACGGTTCTACCGCAATAGCATGTTAGCGCAGTCGAAGAAGTGGAAAAGCTGGGTCTTCTAGGGTGGAGGAGCAGAAGGGCAGGTGTAGCAGGATGATGGCGTGATGATGCCGCATCAGGTGCTGCTGACCGGACGATACGAGTGACAAAGAAACTGGAGGGACATCTGGCAGAAAATTCCTGCCCGTCGTAATAAATGCCATCCGTGCGTCACAATGATTAAAAGACGAGCGTGCGTCGCATGACAAATTGTGTTGATCTATTAAATTAGCAAGCCCGACTGCCAAGTGGTATCAATGATTAGACCGCAATTAGATACCATCCTGTAGCGCATATTCAAATTTACACCCCGAACGCCTTTCCCATGCGGGGGGGGGGGGGGGGGGGGGGGCAAAATACGTTGTAAACTTCCCAAATCGATACGATGGTTGTTAGCAGGCAATTAGCTAGCTCATTACACGGTCTTTTTTGTTTTTCTCTTTTTGGGAGGGAAATTCCTCTGATAATTGTGAATGAATCATTTGTAAAACCGATTTGCAATCATTTCGAAATGTAGACATTCCACTCCAACAGACCGATTCACCGATGAGCAACGGCAAATACGTAATTCTTTATCTGTGCTTGGCTTTTTTCCTCCCCAGGTTCGGCCAAGCTAGAGCATACCCTTAAATCCGCCCTACCCGACCGGAAGTGACAGGCGTGCGCGTACCATCTCGTGATCATCATCATCATCATCACCCTCAGCTTCGTCAGCATCGACATCACTCCACACGCCCCAACACACACACTCGGTGCTGAGGGGGTTTGCTTTTTGCGGAGTAGTTGTGTTGTGTTCGACAATAATAGCCGCACCACCCACAGCGCGCATCGCCCTCGAGTTCGAGTTCGGTTCGAGGATTCGATTTAAGGGAAGCGAGCATCCAGCGAAAGGATATGTGTGCGCTCCAGTATCAATCGTAGATGATGATCGCATCCGTCTGGTGTGCGCTGATGATGCGTCAAGCGACGATCGGCTGTGTGTAATGTCGTGAACAAGGAGAAGAGGGACGACGAGTGGCGCACAAAAAAAGCAATAGGAAAGGTGGTGCTAGCTGTGTCACTCCGTGCGCGTGCGGTGCGTGTTTTTAATGTGTTTAATGTGTCAAGAAAAACGGTTGCTACGGGAGTGGGCATTGTGTGTGAAAGTGTGTCTAGAAACGGCCAACTGCGCCAGCAGGTCCCTTGCGTACGGTGGAAGGAGGGGCCGCGTGTGCGTAGTGTGAAGTGTGATTGCCACGCGGAAGCGAGCAAAGTGCACGCACCGGCCGGTGTGCAGGGTGTGAGCAATAGTCGTTTGTGTGTGTGTGTGTGTGTGTGTGTACGTGTGTGTGTGCAAAACGGAAGCGGGGGCGTCCATTCGCGTAACGCGAGTGGCGACAGCGGGCAGCGACGATGAGGCCCGGAAGCCTGAAAGACCCCGAGATAGCGGAACTGTTCAACAAACATGATCCGGAAAAGATATTCGAAGATTTGCGCGAGATCGGGCACGGCTCGTTCGGTGCGGTGTACTACGCGAAATGCAACCTTACGCCCGAGATCGTCGCGATCAAGAAGATGTCCTACATGGGCAAGCAGAGCATGGAGAAATGGCAGGATATCCTGAAGGAGATCCGGTTCCTGCGGCAGCTCAACCATCCGAACACGATCGAGTACAAGGGCTGCTATCTGCACGAAAACACGGCCTGGCTGGTGATGGAGTACTGTGTCGGGTCGGCCTCGGACATCATCGAGGTGCACAAGCGCCCGCTCAAGGAGGACGAAATCTCGGCCATCTGTGACGGCGTGCTGCGCGGGTTAAGCTATCTGCACAGTCTCGGACGCATTCACCGGTAAGCGAACAGCACGAGCGTACTGTGTTGAAGAGCGGAGAGAGCGAGAAAGAGAAAGCCACACGGAGAGGTAACGGTTTATTTGTCCTTTTTTATTTTCTGCGTCATCTTCGTAGGGACATCAAAGCGGGCAACATTCTGCTCACCGAGCAGGGTATCGTGAAGCTGGCCGATTTCGGCAGCGCTGCTATCAAGTGCCCGGCCAACAGCTTCGTCGGTACGCCCTACTGGATGGCACCGGAAGTGATACTGGCGATGGACGAGGGCCAGTACGATGGCAAGGTGGACGTGTGGTCGCTCGGCATCACCTGTATCGAGCTGGCCGAACGGAAGCCGCCGTACTTCAACATGAACGCCATGTCGGCGCTGTACCACATCGCGCAGAACGATGCACCGTCGCTGCAGGCGCAGGAGTGGTCGGACATGTTTCGGAACTTTGTCGACTTTTGTCTGAAAAAGTCACCGATCGATCGGCCGACGTCGACGCAGCTGCTGAAGCACACGTTGGTCACCAGGGCACGATCGCCGAACGTGCTAATTGATTTGATCGCCAGGTAATGTTGCAATCGGCACCTGTGCGCGCCGCTAGAGAATGGCGCAGCATTGCATCCCGTTCTAACTGCAATCGTGTGTGTGTTGTTGTTTTTTTGTTATTGCAGAACGAAGGCCGCTGTACGAGAGCTGGACAATCTGAACTACAGAAAGATGAAGAAAATCTTGATGGTGGACTGTGAGACGGAGAGCAACATAGGCGACGCGGAGGATACGCCCGACGAGCAGATCGGAGGCGACAGTAGCAAGAGCAACAGCATTACCTCCGAACACTCACTGCCATCGGTGGATCAGCAGCAGCAGCAGCAGCTGCACCAGCAGCACGGCGTTGGCAGCGGTTTGATGCGAAACTCGTCCCGATCCCGGCCCGCCAATGCGATGTCGGCGATGCATAACAACTCGGCCGGCGGCAACGCCCGGGACAGCATGCTGTCGAACGTGATGATGGCCGGCATCAGCGGTGGCAGCGGTTCGGGCAGCGGCATGATGATGGCGAGCGGTATGGCCGGCGGCGGCAGCGTCGGCATGGGCACGAGCGGTATGCAGAGTGCGGGTGCGGCCGGTGGACAGGCGAACATGGGCGCTAGCATGGGCTACCACCATCACAACTCCTCTAGTCCGGTCGTGTCGGCCCACCATCACCCGCAGCACAATCACAACCACGTGTCGCAGGTGGCGGCCAATGCCGTGGCAGAACACGGTGCCAACAATTTCGCCACCATCCGCACGACCAGTATTGTGACGAAGCAGCAGAAGGAGCACATGCAGGTAAGGCGGACGAGGGCGGCGTGCACCGTAGAGCGCACACCGTCCGATTGTCCCGTTTGCGGCGCAGTAAGATACTGATAGAGGGTTTTAATGATGAACTTTGCCTTTGGTCAAGGAGGAAATGCACGAGCAAATGTCGGGCTACAAGCGTATGCGACGGGAGCACCAGGCCGCACTGGTGAAGCTGGAGGAGAAGTGCAAGGTGGAGATGGAGCAGCACAAGTCCGCCCTGGACAAGGAGTACGATCTGTTGCTGCATAATTTTACACGGGAGCTAGACAAACAATCTGTAAGTCAGTCTTGGGTGTTTGTGGGTGTACGGTACCATCTAATCAATGTATGTGTGTGTGTGTGTGTGTTGTTCCGGCACAGGCAAAACATCAGCAGGAAATTGTGCGAAGGGTTAAGCAGAATGACACGGCAGAGAAGAAGCTGCACAAGGAAATAGCGACCAGACAGGAGGGCGATCGGAAGGCGTTCGAAATCCATCGAAAGAAGGAGTACAAGGCGAACAAGGAGCGCTGGAAGCGGGAGCTGTCGATGGATGACACGACGCCCAAGCGTCAGCGCGATGCAACCTTGCAGTGAGTGTTGTCTACTTCTGGGGATCGTCCCACAAGCGGTTTGCCAACTCCTCCTAACCCCGATTCTTGCATCTCTCTTCCAGAACGCAAAAGGACAACCTCAAGCTGGCGGAAGCACAGGAGGAACAGCGATTGCTGCGGGTACAGAAGACGTACATCGAGCTGGAGATGCGAAAGTTCCGCAGGAAAAAGATGGGCCTCCTGCACGACCTCGAGGATCAACTGTTACGAGACGTAAGTGTGGCGAAGAAACGGTCCAATCGGGTTAGGCCCCAGTGCGTCTTACCATTTGCGTTTGCATTTGCAGGAGCTCAGTAAGAAGCAGCAGCAACTAGAGCAAGCTCATGCCATGCTTATTAAACACCACGAAAAAACACAAGATCTCGAGTACCGCCAGCAGAAGAGCGTACATGCACTCAGAGAGGAGCAGGTGGGTGAAACAGCGCTACGGCATTTTAGCACACATGCATGACCTAACCACTGGCATTCTGCGTACTTTCAGATATCAAAGCAGCATGAAAGCGAGCTGCGAAACCAAAATGAGTACATGGACCGGGCCGAGCGAGAGTTGTTACGAAGACACGCACTCGAATTGAAACAGCAACCAAAGAGCCTGAAGGTAGGGAAAGGGAAAGAGCCCATATGCTCTTGTCTGTTAGCTTTTGTGACAATCCCAAACAGCGTGTAACATGCGGGTTTTTTTGTTCCTTCTTTTTACACCTTGCCTCACCAACAGCAAAAAGAACTCCAGATTAGGAAACAGTTTCGTGAAACGTGTAAAACACAAACAATCCAGTACAAGGCACTGAAGCGGCAGATACTGCAGACAACACCTAAGGAAGATCAAAAGGCTGTGATAAAGCAACTAAAGGAAGAGCAACATCGTAAGTTAACACTACTGGGCGATCAGGTAAGTGTGTGTTGTGTTGTGTGTGCGCGAAAGTTGTTTTTGTCCTACGGTGAACGAATTTGCAACTCCTTTCCGCTAGTACGAACAAAGTATTGCCGACATGCTGCAGAAGCAGAGCCTTCGTTTGGACGAAAGCCAGGAAGTGGAGTGCCACCAGCTGAAGGACCGGCTCCAGTACGAGCTGGACATACTGACCGCCTACCAGAGCAAAAATCGCATGCAGGCGCAAGCGCAGCGCGACCGCGAGCGCAAGGAGCTGGAGGACCGTGTCAGTGTGCGACGGGCACTGCTGGAGAGTAAGGTAAGCAGCGCACGAATGCGATACTAACCCTCCTCCCCCTAAGCGAACGATCGATAAACCTGTAATGATTCTTTCTCCCGCAGATGGAGACGGAACTGCAGCAGTTCAATCAGGAGCGTGCCGAACGAATCCGCCAGCTGAAGGAGAAGCATGACAAGCAGCTTGAGGCGTTTGATGAAGAGTCGGCCCGCATGGGCTTCAGGTAAGTTGTGGTGTTGTTGCACGAAAACCTTGTCCTATCATTCACATGTTCACCCCCCTTGTTCGGCGTTTGCTTGCAGTGCACTGGCCTTAGCGGAAGCATCGAAGGAGACGTACCCGGACGAGGAGGCCAGCCTGTCCGGGTCGATGCTGAGCCTGGCGCACAGTAACAGTTCCACCAGCTTCCCGGCTGGATCTCTATAGCATAAGTCCACCAGATGGATGACCCTGTCGAGTCAGCATTCGATGTAAGAGGAAACCGGCGTGGCCGCCTCTCCAGGCACTTGGGTAGGGGTTGGGTAGGACATTTGGAAAACCAACCAGTGCGAGCGATCCAGCAGCGTTCATCCTGCACTCAATTCCGCACTGTGTATGGGAGTGCGCGTGTGTGTGATGCACGCAATTCTCGCACCCAATGGATAGCACGGGGAATCGATTCTGAGATTGTGCCGAGATCGTAGTGAGGGGGGATCAGCAAATTCAGCATGATAATGTTAAGCAGGGCCAGACGGATTAGTAGACTGATAGAACGATGATCAATTTGGAATTACGGTACTCGGGGTTCGGGTAGACGACGATGAGTGTTCGATGCAATAGACATGTGTGGGCTAATATAATGTAGGGTGGTTCCGCGCGGCGCCGCGCGTTGCCACACACGCTGCGCTGGTGGTGTTGTTTCTAACGTCTTGATAAATGTACTCGTATGTTTTATGATGGTATGGTTTTCCCCCTCCCTTGTTCTGTGTTACCATGCGCTCTAAAGGCACCCAATATTCGGTTTCAGCTTTAATAATTGTATATTAAGACGACAGTGCTAACTAACTACTACCACTTCCGTGGCAAACTGACCAATTTCATTTGCCGGTTTTTGTTTCTTCGCATCTCCGGGTTCGCAGCAAACCGACTGGAATGATAGGTTGGTTGCCTTCGGTTTGGCTAAATTGTTGAGTATCGGGAGAAATGGGGCATCGGGTACGTTTTGGAACACATTTAGTTCGTAACTGCAACATTTGCAAACGATCGTACTAGTAAATTAACACTTTTTTTACACTATCGGAAGCGTCCGTTGTGATCCAATCAACCCCGGGAAGCAATTAATCTAGCACCTTACACCAACACATACACACACGCGCGTTTTAGTTAATGCTTACGCACGTGCGCTATTTCGCTGAACCTACCGCCGAAAGAATGTCTAGTCAACGTGCGATTGAAAAACACAACACAGCTTGAAGTGCGTTAATCGATTT